>NW_027266269.1:6591251-7073751 GCF_022045235.1 Haliotis cracherodii
TATGTCTGTTTATAAGTTGAAACGTTGGTAGAATTATGCTGGGAGATAAATAAAATCTCACTCTCATGTCTTTTGATATGAAACATATCAATACTCGTTGAAAAAAGTTAAAACATTCTTCAAAAAGCCTGAGAGTTTCAAAATTGCATCGACTGTAGATATATTTCATATCAGAAGAAACAAGGTGATATGTTCCATGTATCCTAATAATTCCATACAAGCATCGAATGTTCTACTGATCAGGTAAATGTGAGTGAGTGAGTGAGTATGGTTTTGCGCCGCTTTTAGCAATATTCCAGCAATATCACGGCAGGGGACACAAGAAATGGGCTTCACACAATGTACCCATGTCGGGAATCGAACCTGGGTCTTCGGCGTGTGGGTGGACATGATTTAAATACTTTACGATCTAGTTAGGTGCTATATACTTCACATAGGCAGCGGTAGAAACTAACAGTTTTCATCCACTTGTCCTTATAATGATAACATATAGCAAAACCCTTTTAAAAGGGCCATTTTCTACTAGTCCTTGCGATACCTTAACTATTTGGCAGTTTGGCAAGGACTATGGGACTAGTGCCAATTTCTAAAGCTGCATAGGTAGATTAATTTCAGGAGTACTGAAGAAAGTATTGTTATTCATAAATATTGTTATATCAATTACATACGGGGTTCCTCGGCTAATAATTACCTGTCACTTCTTTCAAATATTTGAGGAATTCTTCATAGATCATTCCTTCTATTGATCGCTTGTTTGACCCATGATCTGAAAATTGGGGCTTCAGAATATGTCGAAGTTTCCTCAGAGTCAGATCCAATTTTGCAGTTGTTCGTAACAGGTACCTCGTACAAAGTTTCGATGTCATCAACTGAAAGAAAAAACATACAGATAGTATACTCCTTTATAGTTACATTGTTTTATCGTGTCATGACATGTTGATGTGCATAACAGTAATTGGTAATATTTAAATAATTACTGTCCTCACAGTTTCTACCCGCATTTGGAAAAAAAACTTTTGCGATTGACGAATAAAGGGGGTTTCTAGATAAAAACATCCTATGAGTAAATCTCACCCACTGTAAAATACTGTTTACAGACCATCCTGCAGTAACCAAGGGCTTTCGGGTCCACATTCAATTAAACGTGGTTAAATATATTGTTAACCAAGCTGAGCTTTACATTGAAAACACAGAACCGTATTCGACGTAATAAGCGCCACGCTCTAATAAGCGCCCACAGCGCTATTTGCTAAGATATTGGCGAGTAAACAATCCCAATTAACACTCCTTCCTATTGATCAATGTACACTTATTTATTCGCGTATATTACGTACTCATTTGATATGTGCACCCTTAATTATGGGCAATTAAATTTTGGAAAAATATATCTCTCGTATATAAACATTTCAGGCTGTCAGCATAAACCACGAAATTTACCATCTTTCAACTCATTTTTTTTCACCAAAATAATATACTAATAAGAGCCCACTATTTCTAAGGTTGAGAGCGCCCTGGGCGCTTATTACGTCAAATACGGTATGTTTATTTCCAAATTATATTTACAATTACTTACATCTACGGGCGCACTGGGGAGCCAGTCATCTAAGGCGCCGCGATTCGCTGTGCAGAGTTGCGTCCCTTGGGCACGCCAGAGACCTATGATTGTGGGTTCGAAACCCGGTTCACCCCGATTATGTTTCTAGGTTTGTCAGCACCATACCCGTGCTCGTGAGTTTCACCGAAGTGGTAAACGTCTGAGACCTGCATCACTTCGGGCTCTCCTCCCACATTAAGCTGACACCCCGCGATATAACTGGAATACTGTTAAAAGCTGCGTTAAATCCAACTCACTCACTCACTCACTAACTTACAGCTACGAGTCATACTGCATTGAGACCATCTCAGAATTGCTGCTGAGAGATTGATGGCGTTAACATCATCTTCTTCTATGAAGCAAGTAGCCGAGCAAACGTTCCCGGATTTCCCATTGAAACGTATATTTTTATGCCCCTGAAAGAGGTATACCTTTTGTATGCATTTTGGTAAAGTTTAATGTATGTAGAATCAAAATAAATTTGTCATAATGGATTTCACATGGACGTTAATCTAAAAATTTGGAACAAAATATGCATCGGAAACGCCGACATGTCTGTATATATAAAAGTAGTTGTCCATACATCCTCAGCTGGGAGTGATCTCCCTTGTTGTCACTAAACGTAAACACAAACGCACAATGGTCACAGGAAATAGTTAATGAGATAAATACTGCTCATGCAAGACATATCACACAGTTAACGTTGGTATTGTAGCGAATATAAATTCAAATTATAAAGATTTATCAAAATATACAGTGAATATGCTTCGGGAAACGCCGACCCACACATTTCATTGTTAGCAGCGTGCCACTTGCCATTTGTATCTTTATTATACTAGTAGGATAAATTAAATATTTTGGCTAAATGATCGTAATGATCGTTGTGTAATATATATATTTTTCTGATTTAATAAAACCAAAAACAAAAGTGTTAGTGGTATGAGTTAGGCCTAGACACTGCCAAAGGTTAATACTGCTTTCCTCCTCGCTAATAATGATTACAAAGGCGTCTGTCGGTTTACACGTTCTAATACTAGAAAACACAAAGAAAGCAAGTTGAATATTTTCTGTAAGAAAAACACAAGCAAAGATTTATTTACAGATTAATGAAGGAACCTTGCAATTCAAGCGACCCCAGCCCTCTAAAGCCGGAACCAGTAAGAAAAAATAAAGTTCTCTTTTAATGATGTACACGAACAGTGTCGGATTTGTGGGCGACAGTACGGGGACATCACATTAGGAACAATCCATGGTTCAAAACGTGCAGTCTCAGCTGCACACAGTCGTCAAGATGAAGTATTGAGTCGCATCATAAACGTCAAGCATGATGATTCACTGACATTATCATACCTAGATCTGTCAAATCAATAAAGTGGTCGTCTTGTTTAATCTCTGGCTTCAAAAAGCATCGTGGTTACAACAAACAACTCACAATTAAGTCTTTTGAACGAGCTGTTGACCTAAATGCAGCAGCAATAGCAGTAACACATGGGTGTAATTGGGAGGATAAAAGGGGAAGTGAGTGAGTGAGTATGGTTTTACGCCGCTTTTAGCAATATTCCAGCAACATCACGGCGAGAAGGTTTATATCATGAGACTTGTATGAGACGATTTCTGAGAGCAGCCAATCAAGTACAACATATGAATGACAATGACGATGATCACACGATTTCTGAGAAATCTGTGTATGATGAGGCATTTGCAACTAGTGGAGGAGATAGAAATCGATCTTTTCACAGAAGGAAAAGCTCTATCAATGGCAATATTCACCACAAGATATAATGAACTCATAACAAATCAGTCCTCAAACAACAGCAACTACAAAAGTGACAAACTTAAAACGAGACTCTGTCTTTTTTCGGCGACAGAATATCAGTGTGGAGTATTGCTGGCAAGGGGTCACCAAACATGTTACCCAGCAGTTCCATAACTCTGGCTGATGTAATCCACGCAGATAATGCTGCAAGACGGCTTACTGCATATTTGTATGACCCCAAAGAAAGCATGAAACCCATTCACCATGACCTCAACCTCACGAGAGCTAGGATGTGCATGAGAAGAAATACAGACCTCTCTTTCCCTCCTCCTTGTGAGTTCGGGTTTGAACAGCACGTAAAACGTGCATGGGGCAAACACAAATTTGGAGTGAGTGAGTGAGTGAGTTTGGTTTTACGCCGCTTTTAGCAATATTCTAGCAATATCACGGCGGGAGACACCATAAATGGGCTTCACACATTGTACCCATGTCGGGATTCGAACCCGGGTCTTCAGCGTGACGAGTGAACGCCTTAACCACTAGGTTACACGTCCGCCCCCAAATTTGGATGAAAGTCACATGAAGCACTGCCTGACCTTGGAAGTCCTTTAGACTTTGGGTGGACAAAAACTGTGAACATGTCGCTTGTACCGAACTTCTTTGAAGGGCAATCTGCATCAGAGCTGCTTGAGAGCCTTGTGTGCCACTGTGTACGTGGTATCTGTCACACCAGATGCACATGCAGACAAAATAATTTGACATATGTTGAATTATGTTCTTGTGGGGCTCAGGAGAAATGCAAAAACAATGCTGATGGACTTGTGTGAACGCTGTGAACGACGTTGTGATTGTTGTGAAAGCTGCGAACGCTGTGAACGCTGTGAAGGTATCTCGTTGAAACTGTTAAAATATTTGTTTATACAGCGCGAAATTGTCTAACAATGTAACATACCATAAAGGGTAGTAGCTATAGCTTCATGGATAAAGCCATGTTAGTAGTTAAGGAATTATTCACTTTTAACTGTCTTCGCACAAGATTACACTGATACTTAAGTACAATATAAGTACAATACCTATTTGGATGACTTATTGTACAAGCTGTTCTTCAGAATCTATATCTTTAAAGATTCTGTGGCCATCAAGTCATAATGACTCGCTATGAAATAATTTACAAGCAATGAAGTATGTATTGCCGTCATTTTATTTCGGAATAGCATAGAAAATTGACCGAAATTTACCTCCATTCAAATGCCTGATAAAAAAAAACTGTCCACATCGTTTTTATTACGACATGCATTTTTTAATCCATATGTTTCAAGCTTTCATTTGATATATAATATGACTATACCTCTTCCCGGGGCAAAATGATCATCACTTTCTGGTCTCGTTTCCTGCTCTAAAGGCAGTGGTCCGTTTTGGAGAACACTTAGGCCTATGTAGGGACGCAAACAAATGTACTCTCAAAAAAAAGTGGATGATATGCAAGAATTACTACAATTATAACACACATACAGGTGGGTAATGAGTTGGTGATAACAATGAATTTTTTGACAAATTTTGATAAGCCACCAACAAAAATCAAAAATGTATTTAGAATGTGGACATATACAAGACATGTATAGGAATGTCTTTAAATAACTTCTACACGGTATACACATTTGGTTGGTTCTACCTGAACACATGAAATGAGCTGTCTTCCCACAGCCTAAACACAACATCTGGACATTGCCTTGAGCTTATCAACTTTTAGTAAGATATTGCTCAAATTATTACCAAGCTTTAATAAAATCTTTAGGACATTTTGGATCTCAATTCGTCAGCATCCAATAAAATGAACCCATAAAAAAAATTAAGGAATAGATGGGTCAATAAAATTACATACCACAAAGGAGACCAGCGGCATAAAAATGTCTATGCTGGATGTTCCAGTTGCCTGATGTTAAGGAGAACAGCCTTCTTCAGTTTTGGTGAAAAGTCGGGTCTCCTCCTTGATGATGTTACGTAACATCAGTTGAAGGAATTCCTTTCTTGGTACCCAAACATGTTCAAATAGATTAACATCATCAAATCAGAGTGAGTGAGTTGGGTAACGCTGCTTTTAACATTATTCCAGTTATATCGCGGCGTGTCAGCTTAATGTGGGAGGAAAGCCAAAAGTGATGCAGGTCTCAGACGTTTACCACTTCGGTGAAACCCACGAGCACGGGTATGGTGCTGACAAATCTAGAAACATAATTGGGGCGAACTGGGATTCAAACCCACAATTATAGGTTTCTGGCGTGCCCAAGGGACGCAACTCTGCACAGCGAATCGCGGCGCCTTGGACGACTGGGCCACCTGTGCCCCCTCATCAAATCAGAACAATGCTACAATGAAGTGACCATTCTTCAGCTGGAGGCCGGTGGTTCCCTGGGACCAAAACGAAGAAAATATAGAAACCTGGAGGAAAGAATTGACATTCAAAAACATAGACACTTAACGGGTTCCATCCCACCACTTATTCATGGTGACGCTGTTTCTCATCTTGTGGGATTGTAAATTTGTGTATTATGTCATGTGTATTAATTCATATTCATGTATATTTAGTAAATTAAAATTTTTAAATGTGTTATATGCAATAAAAACAAAATGTGATAAACTTTACTTTTTTTCCCTTATTTGCCTGCATACTTGCATTTAAAATACAGACTATAGCCCTAATCCCCATTGTTCTAGGGATTTAGTACGGGCCACTGATTTTAATCCCGAAACAATACGTGCCGGCAAAAAGAGAACACCCCAGTTATTGGCCCCCATAATCTTGGGCCTCTTCCCCATAAAATGTAACCTCCAGGGAAGGCTTACATTTAGGCCCTCGTCTAAAAGATCGTCGAAACCTGTCTTTAGGAGATTCCTTCTTGAAACGAATATGCTTGTGACCTCCCTGTCCATCATATCGTCAGTGAACGACTTGAAAATTATTGTCCCCCTAAGAGGGTAAGTAAGACCACGTCTTTCAAAGTATATTTATTTATACCACGGTTTTAATCGTAGCATATGTGTTATTTTAATGTTTGCTAAATTTGTCAATAATCGCCAACAGCTGAAGGGATGATGTAAATCCTGCTGGGGTCCATGCAGGTAGCAAAAGTACTGTAAGTCCCCATGGACCCTAGCATGGTGATCTCTCTTCAGTGGCTGGCAATCTATAGCTCATTTTTATCTTGTATTGTTTCGTATGATGTTATATTTTTATTGCTAACTACTAGTTTTAGACATCATCTGTGATAAATCTAGTTATTTTACTGTCCTTCGTCGACAGGTTTTTATTTCGTATAATTATGTGTATTATTAATGTACTTCTCGTCACGATATGGCTGAAATACTGCCGATGTGACGTTAAATCTTAACTCACTCAACTCACTCACTGATCTGTCTTCCTGCCGGTCATAAAATGCTTCTTGTATTCCCGCAGGACGTCAACGGGATGGTGTATGACCCACAGGACGTCGACGGGATTGTGTATGTCCCGCAGGACGTCAACAGGATTGTGTATGTCCCTGCGGGACGTCAACAGGATTGTGTATGTCCCGCAGGACGTCAACAGGATTGTGTATGTCCCTGCGGGACGTCAACAGGATTGTGTATGTCCCTGCGGGACGTCGACGGGATTGTGTATGTCCCGCAGGACGTCGACGGGATTGTGTATGTCCCGCAGGACGTCAACGAGATTGTGTATGTCCCGCAGGACGTCAACGAGATTGTGTATGTCCTGCCTGTGGAATACCATAAAATACGGTTGAATAGTTGATTAATTGTCAACCTTGATATATGACTTGAGTAGTAACCACCGACCAGTTATCGCAATTTTCTTAATATTATTTCTTAAATATTCTGTGATCAAAGTTGACTGTACAGTAACATTGATTTTTGTGAAACTATGAGCAAATGCGCTTATTTCGGTCCACGGAGAAAGTTTGATTTCTACTATAAGGCAACGAGAGTGAACCCCAAAACAGAGGAAATAGGACATTCCAGTCTGATAAGTACTTTTTTTTAATCACCAACAGGCTCAGCACGTTTGACGTGATCACGCGTACCTCTTCTGTTATACAAATTACATGTGTTGTTATATCTGTTTTTGCGAAATATTCAATTAATTATTTCTCACCCAAATCGAAGTCGCAATCACCTGCTGGTAAGAATTGGTATTGGCGAGAATTGGTCTTCGGTGATAAATTGTAGATAGTTAGTATATAGTTCCTATTTTAACTCACACTTTGTCTAGTATCTCACACGGGGGCACGGGTGGCCCAGTCGTCTAAGGCGCCGCGATTCGCTGTGCAGAGTTAGGCACGCCAGAAACCTATGATTGTGGGTTTCGAATCCCCGTGCACCCGATTATGTTTCTAGGTTTGTCAGCACCATACCTGTGCTCGTGGGTTTCACCGAAGTGGTAAACGTCTGAGACCTGCATCACTTCGGGCTTTCCTCCCACATTAAGCTGACACGCCACGATATAACTGGAATACTGTTAAAAGCGGCGTCAAAAACCCAACTCACTCACTCACTCACTCACTCACTCACTCTAGTATCTCACTGATTCTCAGCATCTTAGGACCAGGGGATGGAGGAGCGTGCATCGACAATCGGAGAAACTGTAGCTTCGGTCACGACATCATTTGCTTCTTGATGTGTTGGCCTGTGAGAAATCGTTACTAACTTAACTCCATTATTCAAACAACAATAATATACTGATCCTAAAATGAGACATTTACAAGTGTATTTTTAACTTCATGAATATTTATACAAGAGATAAACGAAACTGTTGTATTGAATATATTATACAATGATAACTTCGAATGCTTAACACATTTTCAATAATTTTTACATTATTGGTTTCAATGTATCATTATAGCATCATAGAGTGTGAATGATAAGAATTATCAGAAAACATATAAATAGGAAAATAAGTTCTTCTCACCTGCTATGTAGTTTGGGCAATTCATCGTTATCTGCTTCCTAAAGAATTCAAATCGGTTTTTCTTTTATATTTAGTTACTTTACTCATAAGCAAATTCGATCACTAAATAAAATGATTAGACTCTACATGGTATTTTCTTTACTGACCATATATCAATTATTAAACCTGTATGATTCAAAATAAGCTTATCTTTATTTCTTAACCATATTAGGACCGCCTCCATGGTCTTGTGGTAGAGCGTCTGCCCAGAGAGCGGAAGGTCCGGGGTTCGATCCCCGACCGCGTCATACCAAAAGACGTTAAAAGATGGTACTTGTTGTTACCCTGTCTGGCCCTCGGCATTAAGGGGCTAAAACAAGGACTGGTCGGCTCGGAGTCAGTATACTGTGTCTGAGTGGGATATTCATGTTAAACTGCAGCATGGTATCTCAGTGAGCTAGCACTATAAATCGGCATTAGTCCGGACTAGTACAAGCAGCCACACAAACCCACACATACATGCACGTCGCTATATAAGTGCAATAATCTTGGACGCGACGTTAAATGTAAATCCTGCTGGGGTTCATGCAGGTAGCAAAGGTACTATAAGTCCCCATGGTCCCTAGTATGGTGATCTACCTTCACTTGCTGGTTATCTATAGCCCATTTTTACGATGTATTGTTCTGTTTTATAATAAACTTTTATGACCATGTACTAGTTTTAAAAATTGATATCTGTGATAAGTCTAGTAATTATACTGTCCTTTGATGACAGGTTTTAATATAGTCTAAACTGATGTTTTCTTAACGTATAAATTGCTTTAGTCACGATATGGCTGAAATATTGCCGATGTGACTATAAATACTCACTCACTCAGTTAAACCCCTTCTCACCTCACCTCACCACCTACAAAATGATAGAATAAGAAATAATACAGCCGTCTCAAGAAACAAGTTTTAATATCTTCACTGGTGCCAGGAAGAGGAATGTCAGTTGTTCTATCGCCGAGCCCACTCGCGAAGAGAACCCGCCTTTCATGCAGCGTTGGTACTTTGCTGGCATTTTTCCTTGCAAGAGCAACAACAGATCTTTTCAAAGTTTTCTGTGCCCTATCTGAAAGCCAAATTAGGGCACACTTCAATAAACCTAGTTAAAACTGGGGAACAGCCAAGTCGGTGACTTTAGCCACTAGTCATAAACCTATGTCTAGTAACATTTCTTTCAGTCTAGTAAGCCTAGCAAATTATATTCCATATATTAAAACTAAACTTATTGTGGAAATAATGGGGGCAGTCCGGTAGCCTTGTGGTTAAAGCGTTAGCTCGTCACGCCGAAGACCCGGGGTCGATTCCCGACATGGGTACAATGTGTGAAGCCCATTTCTGGTGTCCCCCGCCGTGATATTGCTAGAATATTTCAAAAGCGGCGTAAAACCGAACTCACTCACTCACTCCTCACCATGGAAATAATGTCATGTGACAAGTTTGGGCATAGAAGGCAAAGTATTTGGCATAATTCATACTGAAAGTGCAACTGTAAATATTTAAATACAATGTGAATGTGACCGAATATAAATAATATAATTTATCTTTATCAGTCTTTGTGGGTAAGCATTTCTTAATAATTGTGTGTACAGTTATAAGTTGCGGTTACTACAATATCAAAAGCATGTGTATCAAAAGATTTTATGAAGAAAACATGTTAGAAATGTACAAAGAGAATCTATCATAGAAAAGGAGACATCATTTGGTTGATTTCAGAGGCTATTAAGTCACAATAAACCTATGGGCGGCCATTCAGTTAAAAAATACAAAGTTAAACAAAAGTAGACAATAAAGGTCAAATATTACGAATAAAGAACTAAATGTTACTAATAAAGGTCAAAATACAAAACAATGAGACGCCGGTTGAAAAATAAAAAAATTGAAATAAAGGTCACAATATTAATACTCAAATGTAACGAAAAGACGTCATAAGAAAACAAAGAACAATGTGTACGAAAGAACGTCAGTGAGCAAGAAAGGACGTTGACAATAAAGAACGCCAGATGGCGCTGCAATTTGTAAAACATTCCAAGTTTAATTGGCTTGTTCCGACATGTATATGATAACTAACGTCATTTATCATCCAAAAAGCCTCAGATTTTTTCCCCTTTTATCAACTCGTGTTGATATATTTGATATCAAAAGACACTCGGGTGAGATTCTCTATTTATCATCCAAAACTGACTCCCACAGGAGATATCGCTTGGGTGAGATCAAGCGATATCTATACTGTAGATATCACTGCAATGAAATTGCATCACACTGCTTTGCAGACCAAAGCAAATGACATCACTAATGGCTCTGCTACTGAAGCTGTTAGCAGTACTTTTTACACTGAAGACACTGCTTATTACTTTCTACAAACTGAAACAGTTGGAAGAATGATGTTGGATGATAAATAAAATCTCCCCTCGTGTCAAGCCTCGGAGTTTTCCCACTCTTATCAACTCCTGTTCATATATTTGATATCAAAAGACACTCGGGTGAGATTCTCTATATATACATAATGTATAACGTACACATTGTGTATACACATGTTGCATTAAGCATCGTCACCACCCAAGGGCCTTTTCATAAATACAATATACTGTGTAATCTGACATCTGCCTAATTAGTACATGTATTTTGTGTACAACCTTCAATAAACATTCATATAACGCTAAACCAGGATTAATCAACAATGATCCAATTAACTGTTCATGCACGGTGCTATGATACCGAGTCTTGTTTCAGACGCATATTGTCATAACATCTGAGTGAGTGAGTGAGTGTGTTGGGTTTAACGCCGCTTTTAACAGTATTCCAATTATATCACGGCGTGTCAGCTTAATGTGGGAGGAAAGCCAGAAGTGATGCAGGTCTCAGACATTTACCACTTCGGTGAAACCCACGAGCACGGGTATGGTGCTGACAAACCTAGAAACATATGCGGGCGGACCGGGATTCGAACCCACAATCATAGGTTTCTGGCGTGCCTAAGGGATGCAACTTTGCACAGCGAATCGTGGCGCCTTAGATGACTGGGCCACCCGTGCCCCCTCATAACATCTGAACAGTGTGCAAGAGGTTTTTTTATTTTGGGAAACTGTGTGCGAACAAAATGCTGCCTAGTATCTGAAGTTCAGATATTTGATATTTATCTTTGAAGTTCAGATTGAGAACGTCAAAAATAAATATCAAATAGATTTGTATGCATATGTATAACGTTACACATTCCTTAGGAAAAATAACTTGCCATAAATAAAGAAAATCAATTTTCCTCTATGACACCAGCATTCGTTTTCAAAGCAGATTTATTTCGCTTGTTCATTTTTGTGACAAAGACAAAGTGTTACAGCGTTTGTATATCTTCACACAATGTAACCAAATTGTATAACATGCAACTCGGGTTGACTGCCTTTCCAACAGTATATATCGTAAAATTTCAAAGATAAGTTCACTGCCTAGCCATTGATAAAAGTGACATTTATGTCGAAATACGCATTCATTGAGAATTTTCCGTGATAGATCTATATATTTACTAGTAAGAAATCCCTATGAAATTGTCTGTTTTTGATGTCAAAACAAAATTGAAGGAAGTGGACAGTTACATCATGATCATTTGCCATCACACTTTCTTGTGGAAGTATCGTGGTATTTTTTAGTCCTTTAAAGCTCTCGAACCCACACCACACCAGTTTGCAGGGACTAGATAAATAGTGTTTTTAAATATTTAACTTAAATACCCACATGTGTAAAACTAGTGGGTAACAGAAATTTGAATACCCAGATAGAATAACTGATACCCAATGATTTTAAAATGCATGGGTAAAATACCCACAACACCAAAAGCTTATCTGGAGCTCTGTGGAGATCAAAACGAAATCAGGTTTACACTGAAACCATTTTGTCATTCACAAATCCATTATCAATATACTGTGTGTAGATCTAATTACTTTTACTGTTTATGTTAGCCTATAAATTCTTATATATGAGGCTAAAATATGAAACAAGATTGTTTAATATTGGATCAATTATGACAGCTTTCTCACTGTAAAACATTCCATTTTTTTCTCAACAATGTGCACATCATTTTCTTGGAATATCAAGCCTTCAAACGGATGTGAAAAGCACATATAATATCAACAGAGAATCTACCCAAATTAGAAAACTGCGTGAAAAGTGATAAACATCTCATTCACTTGTCGATCACCGTGGATATCCGGGCAAGTAAAGCATTTGAGTTAAATTCTAACCCTGGTAATAGGTCCATACTGGCTAGCGACCCTGCAGTTATCGCCGAAGACCACTTATCGCCACAGTAAATTCCGTAAATACCTGATCGCTCCTCGGTTTACTTTTGCACATTTTCATGAGAAGTGAGAAATATTTATCCCAAAACCATGAGCAAAACTGTCCCAAAAAATAAAGAACACTTTTTGGTAGAGTCAACTTCAATCACAGAATTTTTCCGAAATAACACGGGAAAATGGGCGATAACTAGTCGGCAACCAGTACAATTGCCTTTAACAGGTAGCCTTACAGAAAACTGACCATGTGCCCTTTGTCTTGAAGGACCTCTGGTTGTGTAAGGCGCAAACTATACAAGGAAAATATGAAATTAGAATGTTGTTCAATTGACACATAGCCTAAATGTAACCAATCCCATCAAGCTAAATATTCCCCAAAATAGCATATATATTACTTTATAAAGTAGGATAAATGATTTTGCTGTTGACTTGTCGCTACACACAACACACAACTAACAGTTTCAGTCCACTAGTCCTTATAATGATAACATATAGCAAAACCTTTAAAATGGCAAATTTTTACTAGCCCTTGTAATACCTTAACTATTGGCCAGTTGGGTAAGGACTACAGGACTACCGTATTTGACGTAATAAGCGCCCTGCTCTAATAAGTGCCCATGGCGATATTTGCTAATATATTGCCCAGTGAACAATCCTAATTAGCACCCCTTCCGATTGATCAATGTACACAAATCTTATAGATTCGCGTATAATACGCACTCGTGTGTTATATGCACCTTTAATTATGGGCAATTAAATTCTCGAAAAATATATGTCGTACATAAATATTTCAGGCTGTCAGCATAAACCACGAAATTTATCTTTTAACTCTGTTTTTTTTTCACTAAAATAATATTTTAGTTAGAGCCTCCTATTTCTAATTTTGAGAGCGCCCTGGGCCCTTATTACGTCGAATACGGTAGTGCCAATTTCTAACGCTGTAAAAAACAGATTGGGGTTGGAATAATGGATCGTAGGCCGAATCTGACTGCTGACTTTTGACCCCTCTACAGCAGGATCCCCAATAAACGATTTCGGTACTGACTTGTCTCTACACAGTGAGTAGTGTTTTCCTGATAGAATCGGAACACACCGCACTAACAATCCTGCCATAATGTTCACCAAGAATGCAGTATATGCTATTATTTTTTTATCATTTAACTAAAGCATTTATCCATGACATAAGCTTATGACATAAAAACATGTATGTCATACCCCAATGACATAAGTATGCAAATTAGATATGCAAATTAGATAACCGGAAGTGGGACTTCTTTCGCCGGTGCACGTGAGTAGGTGTTTACAAACAACATGGATACCTTTGATGTTGGAGACATTATTTCAATTATTCTGCTAAAGTCTGTTCAAGTATTTTGTTTAAAATAATCCGAGGAACTTTTTTTCTCAGCGAAGGAATATGCCATAAAGGAGTTGTTTATTTTGGTTTACACGGCTATGGAAAACATGTATCACTACGCACGATCTATACGACAGATTTCGACAAGTTGCTGATGTTAATGTTTAATGCAATTATTCCTTAATTGGGAAGCAAAAATGTGGAAATGATAAATAGAATTCATCACTCGTGTTTTTTTAATATGGGAAATATCAACCTCGTTCCGTTAATCGGTATTTGCCTCGCCAAAGGCTCGGCAAATACCGATTAACTAAGACTCGGTTGATATTTCCCATATTAAAAAACACTCGTGATGAATCCTCTATATACATACTGACCCGTGAAGATCCGGGATAGAATAGGTCTTCAGCAATCCATGCTTGCCGTAAAAGGCGACTATGCTTGTCGTAAAAGGCGACTAACCGGATCGGGTGGTCAGGCTCGCTGACTTGGTTGAAGCATGTCATCGATCCCAATTGCATGGATCAATGCTCATGATATCAATCACTGGATTGTCTGGTCCAGACTCGGTTATTTACAGACCGCCGTCATATAGCTGGAATATTGCTCAGTTCGGCGTAAAAACAACAAACCAACAACAACTTTTATACACAGTGATGCTGTCATGTGCTGTTCTGTATACTGGCCTAACTAGCATCAAACAAACACAGTGGATAAATGAATGTAAAATGCAAGTATACTAGATCTATATATTTTCAATAGTGAAAATTTCTACTTGTAGTGTAGCTTTTAGGGTCATATGATCGAGAGGGTGAGGATTTATGCAGTAACAGTCCGGTTTCCAACTCTATAAGTAAATATATTGTTGCACCATCTAAAATATAGGTACACATATTCGTATTTATAGTCTATTGTCTTTGAAAGTGAATAATGATTCATTCGTTGTTTGATCACACAGTACATCTAGTCACATAACACTAGGATTGTCCTGCTTTGGCTACAATTCGTTGTTTTGTTATATGCTGATGCTGATTTATTTAGCGATGATCTATTCGATTTCAAAATCACTAATGTATTTCATGGATATTGTTTCAGAGACTAAACTTGTTCGGAAGTGGTCCCGCCAAAAAGTTCATTCTCGTTCAGCAAACATTTTAGAGAGAGTTGATATAGATCTACAGGGCCCACACTTATCTAGGCATTAAACTTTATAGAAACGGTAGATTTGTATGATTTGTGGTTTTACGCCGCTTTTAGCAATATTCAAGCAATATCACGGCGGGGGACAACAGAAATGGGCTTCACACATTGTACCCATGTCGGGATTCGAACCCGGGTCTTCGGCGTGACAAGTGAACGCTTTAACCACTAGGCTACCCAACCGCCAGATTTGTATGAGCAGTTAAATTGGATAGAAAGTACAAAAGCAATGTTTTCTTATTGAAGAAAGCAGGGAATATCAATTTTTCCTAAGATTGTCATTTATGATTCGATGGTTGTCCCTTTTATGTTTTATTGTTCTGAAATTTGGGGTATTGAAAATATAGATATAGGCCTTATTACAAAGGTACAGAAACATTTCTCAAGCCTGCATATATGCTGTGAAGTTCGACCCCAAATTTCAGGAATTATAGCAACAAATGGGAGAGAACAGTTAAATGGTTCATCCCCTATTGGCCTACGTCCCATTTTGCCTACATCCCATATGGCCTACGTCCCATTTGGCCTACGTCCCATTTTGCCTACGTCCCATATGGCCTACATCCCATTTGGCCTACGTCCCATTTGGCCTACATCCCATTTGGCCTACATCCCATTTGGCCTACGTCACATTTGGCCTACGTCCCATTTGGCCTACGTCCCATTTGGCCTACATCCCATTTGGCCTACGTCCCATTTGGCCTACGTCCCATATGGCCTACGTCCCATATGGCCTATGTCCCATTTGGCCTACGTCCCATTTGGCCTACATCCCATTTGGCCTACGTCCCATTTGGCCTACGTCCCATATGGCCTACGTCCCATATGGCCTACGTCCCATATGGCCTATGTCCCATTTGGCCTACGTCCCATTTGGCCTACATCCCATTTGGCCTACGTCCCATTTGGCCTACGTCCCATATGGCCTACGTCCCATATGGCCTATGTCCCATTTGGCCTACGTCCCATTTGGCCTACATCCCATTTGGCCTACGTCCCATTTGGCCTACGTCCCATATGGCCTACGTCCCATATGGCCTATGTCCCATTTGGCCTACGTCCCATTTGGCCTACGTCCCATATGGCCTATGTCCCATTTGGCCTACGTCCCATATGGCCTACGTCCCATTTGGCCTACGTCGCATATGGCCTACGTCCCATTTGGCCTACATCCCATATGGCCTACGTCCCATTTCGCCTATGTCCCATTTGGCCTACATCCCATATGGCCTACGTCCCATTTTGCCTACGTCCCATATGGCCTACGTCCCATTTGGCCTACGTCCCATATGGCCTACGTCCCATTTGGCCTACGTCCCATTTGGCCTACATCCCATATGGCCTACGTCCCATTTGGCCTACATCCCATATGGCCTACGTCCCATTTGGCCTACGTCCCATATGGCCTACGTCCCATTTGGCCTACGTCCCATTTGGCCTACGTCCCACATGGCCTACGTCCCATATGGCCTACGTCCCATTTGGCCTACGTCCCATATGGCCTATGTCCCATTTGGCCTACATCCCATTTGGCCTACGTCCCATTTGGCCTACGTCCCATCTGGCCTACGTCCCATTTTGCCTACATCCCATTTTGCCTACGTCCCATTTGGCCTACGTCCCATTTGGCCTACGTCCCATATGGCCTACGTCCCATATGGCCTACATCCCATTTGGCCTACTTCCCATATGGCCTACGTCCCATCTGGCCTACATCCCATTTGGCCTACGTCCCATCTGGCCTACATCCCATTTGGCCTACGTCCCATATGGCCTACATCCCATTTGGCCTACGTCCCATATGGCCTACGTCCCATTTGGCCTACATCCCATTTGGCCTACGTCCCATATGGCCTACGTCCCATCTGGCCTACGTCCCATTTGGCCTACATCCCATTTGGCCTACATCCCATTTGGCCTACGTCCCATATGGCCTACATCCCATTTGGCCTACGTCCCATATGGCCTACGTCCCATTTGGCCTACGTCCCATTTGGCCTACGTCCCACATGGCCTACGTCCTATATGGCCTTTCCCATTTGGCCTACGTCCCATATGGCCTACGTCCCATATGGCCTTCATCCCATTTGGCCTACGTCCCATATGGCCTACGTCCAATATGGCCTTCATCCCATTTGGCCTACGTCCCATTTGGCCTACATCCCATATGGCCTACGTTCCATTTGGCCTATGTCCCATATGGCCTAAAGAAACAGAAATGACCTTTCCCATTTGGCCTACCACAAATTATTTTAAACAACCTACTTCCCTATTGACAAAGATGGTTTGGTTTGAGCTTAGTTAGCTCTTGATATTTCACACAGGCTTCTTCTGTGAAGTTGATTAATGTAACTATCTCACAATTAATTAATCCTTTTCTTATGTTCATAAGGATTGTATATAACTGGTTTTTTTGCATGTTGTGTATTTAGTCAATAGGATTGGTTTTATTTCTTTGATCACATACCAAATACCGATAATGATAAGGAAGTTAATTTAATAACAAAACATTGTTCTTAGTATTCATAGTATAAAAGTACTCACGGTTATCTTAGGACTTCAAAGAAAATGCAGTGGAAAACATAACTTATATAACTACTACCTCATTTCTGCCTGGATACTTCTAATTACTACTACTGGGATTCCGAACAGAAAGCCAATCAGTGGGATCGGACATTACACACATCTTACCGAACGCCACCCCCCCCAAGAGTCCCCCCCCCCTACGGACACTCATGTGTAGCTGAGTCTCTTTATCTATCTCCCTCTCCCCTCTAATTACACCAAGTTTCATATTGATTATATCCATCTCAAGCTTAATTTATTAATAACTATTGTACTTTACCCATTGTTCAATTTTCATCCCAGTGTTTTATCATTCCATGATTGTTGCCAACTATCCAAACCATGTCATCCACAACCCCCACACCCACATTCCCCCAAACAGACTCCATCTTCATCACACTCATCCACTCAGACAACACTCTCCCGGACTCACGCCCACACACAACCAGAACCCTGTCCCCTTTGACTTTGGGCTTGATTTTGAAGAATTCTCCTTCCACCAACCCCACAGCAACATCACCTCCCCAACCAAACAACCCCATCCCCCACAAATACAACCCACAGAAATTACCAAACCAACCTCCAACAAACCCAAAACAGCCCCAAAACCCCTATCCTCCAAACCCTCCAAGCGCCCTGACCACTCCCCTTCAGACACTTCCCAAACAACCAAAAAATCATGCACCCAACTAACCCCCCCCACCACCACAACTACCGCCTAAGCAATATAGTACCCACCACCACAAAACATATATTACTAGCCTTCTCAACAACATCCACACCACTAACCGACACTTTCTCAAATAACAAGTTCGCTCTCTGCCTCCAAAAAAAACAAATATCATACAAATATATAGAGGTTATCACGCGAGTGTGTTTGGGGATGGTAAATATCCTGCATTAGGAATAAACATTGTATTTAGTGAGCCTCTTTATCATCTTTATCTTTATCTTTATCATATAATGTCATTCTTTAATTTTGTGCTTCAAAATCACTTTCCCTCTCTCACAAACAATACCGAAACATTGTAAGTTTTCGTGGAATGCGCGCATTAATATTTATTACGTCTGAGGGTAAGTGATGTGTCAGTCGGACAGTGACAGTAGCCAATATAGTTCCAACTGAAATATCTTTCTTATGCAGTGGCGAAGTAACATATACGCAATGGGTGTTTTTAATTGCCTCTCGCGGCAATCCATCGGTCTGTCTGCTGGATTAACTGCCCTTTGTCAAAGGGAAGCTACTCAAATGCTAGTCTATGAGACGTCACAGCCACGGTCAGACGTTGTTGACAGTCGGTCTGTCCTGTCATAACGTTAAGAAGTGTAGTCAGATGTACACACAGCGACAAATCGAAACAAGGTAACAATTTAAACATATTTTGGCCAAATCCAACTATTTTAATTTGTGGAGAAAGTTTCAAGCCGCAGAGGACTTCAAGCACAGATATGGCTACTGATCCCACTTGGCTAGGCCTCGTGGCCTGGCAAAATTGTGTCGAAATTTATATCTTCAAAGTTGCCAAAACTTATAAAATGCCTTAGCTACGTCACAGTTAGACACTAATTTTCAGTATATTAGACTGTTCTTTTGATAATGAAAGCAATTATCTCTGTAGTTTATCCAGATTCCTGATGGTTAATTCTGACTCGATCGCCAAATGACGAGGGCGACGCCATGTTTGTTTATAAACAGTGAAAGTAGTCCCTACTTGACCTTTGATATTTGCATCTCTATCCGCATATGACCCCAATGGATATCGTTTTTATCTGTTGGCTTTATCCTGCCGAGAAACCTACCCATTATATGATAAATAAACAGATGCCGCAGAGGGTTCAAATTCACCTTCCCTTCACAAGACACACTAAATCAGGTTCGCAGACACCCAATAAAAGATGGCTTAAACATTACATGGCAAACACCACAATGGCTAACACAAATACAGGGGTTCATCTACATAGATCACAGGGACACACAGGAGGATATAACAGTAAACCAACTCAAAACCCAACCAGAAATAACAGACTACAAAAGAATCAACAACAGAACACCCATACCTGGCAGAACAACTACACAAACAATATTTCTCACATTTAAAGCCACAACACTCCCCACACACATAGTCTTTGGAGCTCTCAAATACAAAGTACACCCAATAAGAAAAAACAAACCTGACAATGCAACATCTGCCACTCTTACAACCATATCACTGCTACCTGCCGCCAACCGCCCATGTGCCAGAAATGTGGATCCCTTCGCCACGAAACCATAGAATGCACATGGGCGGCCTACTGCATACACTGTGACACCGAAGGACATACAGCCACACAAAATACATGTCCCCTCAAACAAAAACACATCCTTCGGCTGAACAAACACATGAAACAAAAACACATCTCCCAAAACCGGCCAGAATTATTCAAACATATAACAGCCTCCCTGAATATGAAGACACCTCAGACACATCATCAATACTACCTGACCCCATCCTCCCGACAGAACCCCGCCCCCCTACAAACAAGACGCAAACAACTTTTCTCTACCCCACTGCCAACGCCCCAGACACACTCCTACCAAACAAACGCCGTCCCCCCCCTCCCCACACTGAACACTACCATACCCGAACAAACCATACCAAGTCAACCCCATCCCACCACCGCCATACCCCCACCAACAAGACCCAAGACCCACCCCTAGCCGAAACAACCCCTGCTACCCCATCCCACCCTTTCCCAATCCCCCCCCCCGCCCCCCCTCCAGTAATTCTCCTCTCCCCCCCCCCCCCCCCCCCCCCCTCCCAATCCCCTAACCACGCACAGACCCCACTACAAGCACTCTTCAGATCAGCCACACAACCACAGTGTAAAACCCGACCACACAAAGCCAAAGCCCACCTCTCCAAGAAACCTCTCATCGCCCAGAAAATACAATCACTCAGACCAGCAACCTCCAAACCTCCAACCTCCAAACCAATCACCCAAAAACTACATACAAACACCAACAAAATCATTGAATTCCTGTCGGCAGCTCTCCTTATCAAAAGCCCCACCCAAAAAAAACTCCACACCCTTGCCCTGGTGTCTAACCTTTACCAAAAACCATACCAGCATTTCCAAGCAGCCATTAAAGCACTAAAGTAAAACCAAACCAGCCCCCAACCCATGTTCCAAATCTGCCTCAAAACACCATGTACTTATCTTAAATTAGACCACTTAACTACTATTTCTGCTCATGGTGTTTCTACAGTGGAACTGCAACGGTCTCATCTCCAATGGGCATGAACTTAAGGCCCTCATCGCCCTAAACAAAATTGACCCCTATGTTATTGCTGTGCAAGAAACTAAAATATCTCCCCCAAAAAGCCTTCAAATTGCCAGGCTACACTTTCCTTCGGAAAGATAGAGCCAGACCACCCAATAAACCAGGACCCCCTCATGGAGCCCTGGGCCTTTTCATCAGAAAGAGCATCCATTATGAAGAAATTTCCATCCCTACACCTAACCTAGAAGTCCTGGCAGCCAACATCATTATAAGTGAAACAAAAATCACTGTTATAAATTGTTACCACACTAAGACCAAGCCCTTCACCCCCGAGGATTTAGAAATTGATAGGCCCAAACACCCTCATTTTAGGTGGTTTCAATGCTCATCACCCACTGTGGGGCACAAAAAACTATTTGGACAAATTTGGAAAATTTCTACTGGAATGGTTAGACACCAGTAACTTTGTCTGCCTAAACGACAATAGCGCCACTAGATTCCCCACTAGCCACCTCCAATCCCCCACAGCAGTAGACCTCTCCATCTCCACCCAAAATCTATTCCAAAAAAATGATAGCGACCACTACCACATAAAAAATCCCTTACCATATCACCTCCACCCCTCCACACACCCCAACAAACCAAATATAACTTCGTTAAAGCTGACTGGCAGGAATTCACCACACTCTGCAACAGAATAGACATACAGAACATACATAATACTGACATCGACACATTCAACACAAACCTTAGCAATACACTATACCACATAGCTATGAATTGCATACCCACCACCAAAACAAACCATACACACACTCCAGTACCATGGTGGTGCTCAGAAATCATTGAATCCAGAAAACTCAGGAAGAAAGCACTAAATAAGGCAAAACATGATGTTACTAAACTCCATTTGGCACGCAAACAAAGAAATCAAACTAAGGACTTAATCAAGGCAGCCAAAAGAAAACATTGGCAAACTTTTACATCAACTTTGAGGCTGGGCAAACAAAACTACAAAATACTATGGAAAAAATTTAAAGCAATTTCAGGTAATGCTAAGACTTTTAATATGCCCAAGTTTCCCTCGTTAAAAACCTGATAAAGAAAAAGCTAACGCCATGGCTGCGCACTTTTCGGCCTCCAGCAGCTCCACCAACCACTTAAAACACATACAAGACACCATAAAAACACAACCCACATACCAAAACAGACCCCAACACTCACACTTACCCATCAACAAACTCATTAATATACATGAACTCAAAACAGCAATAAAAAACAAAAACACATCCCCAGCCACTGGACTAGACAACATCAGCTACAAAATACTCAACCACATCCCTATCAAAATTAAAAAATTACTTCTACAACTTTACAACCAAATTTGGACCTCTGTCTATCTCCCCAAAACATGGAAAAATGCCCCATCTCTCTCACATCACATATATGTAAAATCATGGAGTCGATAATTAACAACAGACTAAAGTTTAAAATTAAAAACAATAGCCTTCTTAAAGAGGACCAGAGTGTCTTTAAAGCGAATAGACAGACTTTAGACCACATTATAAATTTGGAACACGACGTAAAGACAGCTCAAGTCCAAAAACAATACACTGTGGCCATATTTATTGACTTTTCTAAAGCATTTGACATGGTTTGGCACAATGGCCTTATTCAAAAATTATTAGAGAAAGCCATAGATGGAAGAATTTTAAATTTCATTCACTCATTCCTAAGCAACAGAAACATAACAGTAAAATCAAACAACACACTATCTGACCCCCACCTGCTTGAAAATGGCACCCCCCAGGGAAGCATCATGTCCCCCAAGCTATTTAATCTCATGATTGATGACATTTTTCCAAAACTCCCCAATAAAATAACTACAGCAAAATTCGCAGACGATATCTCATTCTGGACGTCATCATTAAAACAAATTGAAAAAAACCATCCTTTTGGACCTTGAACACTGGGCTTCCCAATGGGGGTTCAAAATCAATACCAAAAAAAACATCGGCTTATTATTCAAAAAACCCTACATGCCAAATTTAACACCCAAACTCACACTTAATGAAGAAACTCTCACTGGGGAGCTGACAAACAAACACTCATAAATATATACAAAACACTTATACAAGCAAAAATAGACTATGCTGCTTCGGTCTTTCACTCCTCAAAAGAAAACCTGGAAAAAAAGCTCAATTCTATTCAGTACAAGGCCCTTAAGATAGCCCTGGGGACCAGAGCTGGCACCTCCCTAAACACACTACAAATCCTTACAGACATCACATCAATACAACTTAAACGACACCAATCAATGCTCAACTACTGGGCTGGGACACAACAAAACCCCATTCTTAAACAAATAACACTGAAATACCAAAACGCCAGACCCGCCACCATCAAAAAATTCAAAAACAACAAACACATGGCCCTCTTCATCACCCACCTGTACAACCTCATTAAAACTTACAAACTAGAACACATTACCCACACACACCCAAATGACTCATACATCCATGACATCCCCCCCCCCTGAAACAGACACAACCCTAACCATAACATCTAAAAAACACAACAAACTCACAAACACAGAAAAAGGCACAATATCACTAAACTACATCCAAGACAACTGGCCGGAACATACACACATCTACACAGATGCATCATATAATACAAACAACAAAAAAACAGGGCTGGGTATCCACATAACACAACCTACACCAATCACCAAAAAATACCACTACACAAACTATACCCACACAAATACAGCAGAATTGCTAGCCATACTACAAGCATACCACCAAGCTGAAACAACAAACCAAAACAAAATCATCATTATCTCTGACTCACTAAACTCAATAAAACAAATTGCAGACAAACACTCCAAAACCAGACCTGATCTAATTAACCAGACAATAAACACCCACTCAAAACTAAATACAGAAAATAAAACATTAGTATGGATACCCAGTCACACAGGCATACCAGGAAATGAATTCACAGACCAAAACAGCAAAAGCAGCAACAAATGAACAGTCACCCCTAGACTAACATTTAGTCTCTGAAATCTTATATTACCGGTACACAATATCCTTCTTGACTCTAAAAATAAAAAAATTCCCTGTGGAATAGAGCTAGCTTGAGCTGGCTAGACTTGCTTTTGTATGCATTTCTAGATTATTATTTTTTCATAAAATAAATATATTCCACGGTCATGGTGCAGGACTAAGTCACCCCCAATACAATTCCATACAAGCAAAGCCGAAACAAAAACATTAATTAAACACACTATAAAACAAACAAAAATCCTAAATAATTTACAAAAATGCAAATCACAAAAACACTGTTCACCACCCCAATTACACAATGCAAAAACTATACAAACTCCATTCTAACAGATAAAATCATAAATAGAATACATAGCAACCAAACCAACTTAAACAAAACACTGCACAAAATGGAACAATATTTATTTTGTATAGTCTGGCCATGCCAACAGTGCAGATTTATTTGTTGTTTAACACCTCACTCAGCAATATTCCAGCTATATGACTGCAGACTGTAAAGTAATTGTGTCTGGACCAGACAATCAAGTGATTGATATCATGAGCATCGATCCACTCACATGGGATCAATGACATGTATCAACCAAGTCAGCGAGTCTGACCACCCGATCCCGTTTGTCGCCTGTTATGACAAGCATAGTCACCTTTTACAGCAATACAGTGCAGAATATTGGATAATATAGGGCACATACTACAGTAGAAACTAACATTTTTAGTCCACAAGTCCTTACAATGATAACATAGTGTAAAAACCTGAAAAATAGCAAATGTCTACAAGTTCTTTCATACACTGACAATTGGACACTTTGGCATGAACTGCAGGACTAGTTCAAATTTCTAACATTGCACATTGTGACAGAGCACTTCAATTCATATTGGTTTTTTAATTTCTAAATTTGAACAAGATAAAGAGTTAGCTGGAATAAAATGCTGTCATTTGTTGTGAGTAAAGATACAAAACTTATGCATGTTAGGATATTCATAATAGTCTGGATGAAGGACAATTCTACCATGAACTTGGAATTTACTCGATTCTGATTGGTCAATCAGAGGCTATTAAATCACAATAAACCCTCTCTGATTGAAACAGCTGGTTTGACGGCCACATCACCGCGGAAGCTAATATTCATTGAATAGTACTATTTTCAGTCATTGTCGGTAGGCATATTTAAATAATTATATCTACCATTATAGGTTACAAAATGCACAGATGCAGTTACTACAATATTCAAAGGATGTGTGGCAATACATTTCGTGCAGAAAAACACGACAGAAATCAACAAAGGGAATGTATTTACATTTTGGAGACAACAGAGAGCTTGGAATTTTGGCGCTATTCTATATACGACTGTGACGTCATATCTTTTGCGTCACAATGAGCGATATGACGTCATAATGGTGACACGCGATCTAGAGCGAAAGCCTTGCAAAGCTTGCTTTGTTTTCTTTAGGGATGCCCACCTCATGTTAGCTTACCAAGTTGCCATGCTTATATGCTTTCAGTGTCTGTCATATGTTCGAGTGAAGTATTACGGTGTAAACAAACTGCTTGAGTATATACAGCGCCATATTTTGTTCGGTGATTCCGTAATTCAGATCGATAACCCACTCAAAACACTGAACTCAACCCATGCCGCTTCACTCAGTATATTTGCTAACATCAAAGAGTTTGCGTTTGATTTAGTCATGGTAGAATGGAGATAAACATACTGTATTTTCAATGTAGAGCTAGGTTACCTGTAGATTTAACCCCGCTAAATTTAACATTTGAAACCTCATGCTGCGCGTTCGGTTCCAAATTCAATTTAGCGGGGTTATCTCTACAGGTAACCTAGCTCTGCATTGAAAACACAGCATGTTTATCTCCTAAATATCTTGACCTAATGTTAGTATCAGCTGGACAAATGAGAAGTGCATGGTATTCATCATCTAAGTCTCTACAAATTGCACAAACTATAAGTAAAACCATGATCACTAGACATTCTATATTTATGTCTTTCTATTGGCCCATCATACTTGCATAAATGCTGAATTATCATCACAATGCAAGAGTTACATGCTTTGAAATGATCTTACTTAAGAGAACATAACAAAAATTGCAAATGTAATGAATAGTGATAAAATAATACAGATACAGTTGATATTGTGTAACAATATTTCTTTCAATTATCACTAACTATTGTATCTGTCGAATTCAGCTGATTAGAGGTGTAACGATACGGGAGGGTCACAATATGATACGTATCAAGATACAGGGGTCGCGATACAATAAGTATCACGATACAGTGTTTCTGGGACAAGTTAAGCCAAGTTGATGTCTTTCTGCTCTCTAAAAGATGTGACAAGTACAGTTGAAGAAGATATAGGGTGTTTATTTACTGTAATAGCAAATTGTCAACAATACAGTATGTTTTACTGAAATACAAACTGGCTTAAAGAAAAAGTTGCTCATAACTTTATGCAAAAAATATAAACATTAAATACTATTTATCAAGTTTCAACTTGTTTACTTTAGTAAGTTCATATTTCATGTTTAAAAGTAAGTAAAACAGTGTTATGAAAATATCGTATGTATCGCGATACATGCTTTCCAAATCGATGCATCGTATCGTGGGCTGTGCATCTGGATACAATACTGTATCGCCGTATCGTTACACCACTACAGCTGATCATGTCCGAGCAAATCAGTAAATCTTGTCATTCATATTACAGCTGGTGTATTTTCATATCTAATATGATACTATTATGGAAGCAAAATAATGTTGTCAAAACCAAATACCTGCTATTTTTGGGTTCTTACCTTTGACCTTTGTCCTGACATGGGCACAATTAGTAATATTTTATTTAGTTTTAAAATCTCTCCGACTTATAGGAATATTATTTGAATTAAAACGTTATTTTGGCGAAAAGAATCAATTTAGATCTGTCGTACAAAATAGTTGCATTTCTACATAACTGTCCTTAGTAATTTTGATGATAATAATTTTTCACTTGGAGTGAGTTGGGTTTAACGTCGCTTTTAACATTATTCCAGTTATATCACGGCGTTCTTCACTTGTACATGATTCGACAAGAGAAACACCAAATTCCGCATTCAGTTTTAGTTGGTAGTAGACGGATTTCCTCTGCAGCATTTGAATTTCAATGTCTAATTTCTTTTGATTTTTTTCTAACAATTCAATTTCCAGTTTCAGCTTCCTTTGTTCAAGTTTCGTCCTTTTCGTGTCCTGTATCGTGTTGTTAGGTTGCCTCAGCTTGTGTTCTTTTTCTTTTGCGGACGGTCTTTTTTTTGTAAATATAACAAGACTGACTTGTCACATTTTAGAAACATGATTTGTGTACACTGCGTCATCTTTGGGAGTATAGTATTGTTGATAGGATTATGGGTGTTAGTGTGACTGAAATATAATTCGAATATATTTCCTGTCACCTAGTATTTTCAGCTTATGACAAGACAGTGAATGTATTGTTTGGGGTAAAACATGTATTAGCATCTTGCTATTAGTGTTTTCATTTCTATGCTTTCAATAAATCATACAAAGGTCATATTTTATTAGTAGTAGTATTATACTAGTATTATACTAGTATTATAGAAGGATTATGCAAACATGAATTTGATCTGTAACTGCAATATTGAATATACTGAAATAAACTCTGAAAATGTTCATTATTTAGTATAGTAATATGTTCTACAGATATTACTCAGATCCTTCTGTTTCGCATGGCGCGTGACTTGTTTGTTTGTTTCGAGATGAATGTGTGACGAATAGATATTATGATAATTAGAGAGTGTGTTTCTGTGTCGTAAATATATTAGAAATAAAAAAATGCATTATATGAGTCTTTTACGTCACGAAAACACATACTGGTAATAGTATATTTATCATACACTGTTATTTTTAAAATGATATATTCAATGTGTTGCGCTTCACTGTAAATAACAGGATACTGTTTATAACATTGAAAAAAATGCAAAAAATTATTGTATCCTTTTCAAACATTTATATATTTAAGCATTCTATAAAGTCACAAAATAAAGTTATAATTTAATGTTATTAATTGAGAATAATTACATTGATTGTATACACTGTGTCAGCTCAGACAATAATGTTATGACAGGAATAGCAAACTATGCTCTACAATACATGTTGGAAATTTTGGTATTATGTTCAAGACATGACCCAGAGGCGGATACAGCTTTTTTGAAAAGGGGGGGTGCACAACTAAGATCTATTTATTGTCTTTGGTGGTAATTTATACAGAAATAAAATAATTTATACAGAAATAAAAAGGGGGGTGCGCACCCCCGCACCCCCCTTCTGTATCCGCCCATGTGACCTATATAAGGGAGACAACCCACTGAGTAATTAGATATATGTCCCATGTTATAGATGTGATTATGAGTGAGTGAGTGAGTGAGTTGGGTTCAACCCCGCTTTTAACAGTATTCCAGTCATATCACGGCGTGTCAGCTTAATGTGGGAGGAAAGCCCGAAGTGATGCAGGTTATTAGACGTTTACCACTTCGGTGAAACCCACGAGCACGGGTATGGTGCTGACAAACCTAGAAACATAATTGGGGCGAACCGGGATTCGAACCCACAATCATAGGTTTAACACAGCGAATCGTGGTGCCTTGGACGATTAGGCCACCCGTGCCCCCAGATGTGATTATGTATAATAATACATGTTAATAGTATTCAGACATATGGTGATATGTATTACCTCCTAGTGCAGTGGCAGCTACATCGCCAGTTTCAGGAATGACTGAAGTGAACAGAATATTAAAAATACAGTAATGAAGCTATTTTAACATTTTACAAGTTAGAATTGACAAAAACAATTGTATTTGTGACTGAAATTGTGATGAGTGATTAATTTGATTATCTGACAAATATTAATTATTTTTTGAATGATTTTGTACCAGTGCAATTCACAACAAATGTATTCATTACTTTGATCACAGGCATATAAAGTTGGTGTCTGAAACAATATTTGTTTCCCTTGTCTTTTGACAGTACTTGATTTGTTTGTACTATATTTGATATATATTTTTGTCATCCAAATACATTGTCCCAGGTGATAGGTGTCACCATAACCAACATTAATGAGATATAGTTGGCCTTAAAATTTACATCAATCTTTTACATATTAAACTGACCATACCATCAGTGTCAATGCCATGTTCTAGGCCTTGAATACCTGGCCTCCCCTCCAAAGATTGAGAAAGGACCTCGTCCTCGTTGGACAGTGCTGGGAGTGGAGGCCCTCCTCCAGTTGTGGCCATTGACCTTTTAAGGCCGTCGATCTTGCTTTTAGCTACAATACAAACTTGCAGTTTAGTTTCAGGAACAATAACATATATATTGAAATATTAAATTTGGGTTTCATTGACACATATTCATGTGTTATTGAGGTATAAACATGTGTTTCATCAATTATATAATAACCCTTTAATACATTATGATGGATTAACATTGAGACACAATATGTCTCTTAGTATTTTTCTAATATAAAAGAGTACCTCTTTGTTTCAAATTTAAGTACTTCTTTTTTACTTCCAAAAGTATGTGGCTTCTGAAAGTATATGAAAGAAGAGATATAATTTGAAAATTAATATACAGGGACCCGTTCCACAAAGCGATCTTAGCGCTACGATGATCGTAAGCCTATGTTAAAGTATGGGACTTACGATCATCGTAGCGCTAAGATGGCTTTGTGGAACGGGGCCCAGAACATGTTTTCTTCTCCACTGTCAAGGAATTGTGGAGAGGAAAGCCCGTGAAAATACATGTCTCCATTAAGATTATATACAATTAAGTTCATGCAATGAAGAATCAGGCATATCAAGAGAGTGCTTGTCATGAATTTTCGACTGTTTACTTATGCAAATCTTGGCACCACATTTCACCGCATGTTCGAATACAGGACACGTTGTGATATATCACGGCTACTCGAAAGAACTTTATAACTTAATTACCCCTACCTCCAAGCAGAATTGGTTACAAAAGAATCCACAAAAACTGTTTGGACGATGTCCCTTGACCATGACACAACCTAGATCATATGAATAGTGATTATGCATAATCCAAACAGGTGAGGTGAGGTGAAATTGGTTTTAACGTCGCGTCCAAGATTATTGCACTTATATAGCGACGTGCATGTACGTGTATGTGTTTGTGCGGCTGCTTGTACTAGTCCAGACTGATGCCGATTTATAGTGCTAGCTCACTGAGATACCATGCCGCAGTTTAACATGAATACCCCACTCAGACACAGTATACTGACTCCGAGCCGACCAGTCCTTGTTTAAGCCCCTTAATGCCAAGCGCCAGACAGGGTAACAACAAGTACCATCTTTTAACGTCTTTTGGTATGACGCGGCCAGGGATCGAACCCCAGACCTTCCGCTCTCCGGGCTGACGCTCTACCACAAGACCACGGAGGCGGTCTACTCCAAACAGGAAGTAATGTAAACCACATAATTCTCACGTATCACACCACAATTATAGTGTGACGAGGAGACACAGCCCCCCTTAATTTTTTAACTCGCTTATGACAGGTACTTTGTTTTATCGAACTCGCTAACGAAAATCAGCATCGATCAATCCTGTGTCATAAATGTTGAATGAACATTTGAATGACGTATTTATAACTTTACTACCGCGATAATATAGCGTACCATGCTGCAAATGATATTAAACGATAACATATGAACAACTTACGTGTTGAGGATGTCCGTGATACTTTGCCATCCATCGGTCCATCGGTCCGCTATTGATGAATGAACTTCCCACCGCTTCCCTTGATCTCACCAAACAACAGTTGCTCTCGTTGTACAACTTCCTGGATGAGACATACCGTATTCGACGTAATATGTGCCCCGCTCTAATAAGCGCCCACGACGGAGTTTTCTAATATACTGGCTTGTGAACAATCCCAATTAGCACCCCTTCCGATTGATCAATGTTCACAAGACTTATTTATTTGCGTATAATACGCATGTTATATGCATTCTTAATTACGGAAAATTAAATTCTGGAAAAAATATATCTCGTATATAAACATTTCAGGCTGTCAGCATAAACCACGAAATTTACGATCTTTCAACTCTGTTGTTTTTCACCAAAAAAATATGCTAATAAGAGCCCCCTATTTCTAACTTTGAGAGCGCCCTGGACGCCTATTATGTCGAATACGGTACCTCCTCCGCTTCTGACCACCCCTTACCCCATCTTCTCGATTCGGTCACGCCCTCCGTTGCCATTGTAAATAAGCGGACGACAACATCCGGGTTGTTTTCTTACCATTCTCGACGGAAGAGTTCCAAATTGCCGCTTATGTCATAAACAAAGAGTCCATTGAGCATGCTCAAGCCGAGCGTGAGTTGTTCTCAGCTGAGTACAGACTCAAGATGTTTTATAACCTCTGCTTGAGTACAAGTACGAACTTGAGCATGAGCATGTATTTGAGCACGAAACCGAGTTGAGCACGAAATCTGTTTTATAACCTCTGGGCCTGGCCTCCCCTCATTCTGGTTCCTGTTCTTCCATGGCAATATAGAAAGAAAAGGAGGATTGAGGGCAAGTAACTCTAAACTGGTGAGCTTGGTCTGCTGATGCTTTCAAGCGAACAGTTATCCTGCTCTGTTATGAGTATTGAAGAATAGGAGGAAATTGCATAATGCATCAGGAACCATCATGTGAACACTGTTCAATGTGTAATAAAGGCATATAAATAAAAGAAATTGATAATTGTTTGTTGTTTATGTTTCATTAGCCAGCTGTGTAAATGAGGATGTTCCAAGATTTTGCCTCAGTTTGATAGCCACAGTTATCTTATGAAACCATGCATTGCTAGGACATCTCAGGAATAACATGTGTTTCCTTAGCTCTGGGAAAGTCTGATGACACATTGATCTGTTATGTCAAAGGTCAATGTCATAGCCAGACAAAATGTTTGTTTATGACCAAACTCTTCCTTAGGGCAGAGGTCGAAGTTGGCAAAAGGTCATGCATGACCGACATATACTTCATTTTTCTCTACAGAGCCTTTTCCTGCATAAGTCTTATACATAAAGTGGTATATCATTTTCGTCATTATTACATTGAATTCCACCAAAGGACATCATATTTGGTTAATATGCGCTGGATAGCTCTTTGAAAATGTTTTTGAAATATTTGTCACTGATATTGAAGGTCAAACTCACTGTCAAGGTCAAAAGTGATAACTCATGAAGGGTTGAAGTGTAAGGTCAAGGCACTAGTAAAGGTCATTCATAGTATTCAAGCATTTATTTCCATTATCATTAAAATGCCTATTTCTGGAGATATTTGTGAAGCATTATGCATGTTATATTATATGTTATATCATTTGAATACACCAGAGACCATATAATAGAGGGACGGCCCTCTAGTCTATGCGCGAAACCATCAGTGCAACGGCTTGTAGTGCGCAGCCTGTCCGGAAGCGTGCAGAAACGTGTTCACTGCAGTCATCGTTGTCGCCTTTTTTCCCATGCAAAAGATATATTTTACAATACATATTTACACTCATGTATTTCTTAACATTGTTAACATTACAACTGAGATTTGTTGGTGTCCTAAAGCATGTTGTTGTCACTGTATTTGATGACTGTGATCACGCTTTGTCTTTGTCCGAGAGAACACAAATTTCAGACTTTGACTCCAGAAATGGGACTAAAGCTGAACTTTCCCGAAATAATTACACCACAACTCTTAATTTTCGCATGCTTTCAGACGAATGTGTTCCTATTATCGGTCATGAATTAAATAGTTTTACATTCATCAAGATTTCCCCTTTGGCTTGGTACCAAAGTTATTAAGGTACGATCGGTAGGGTTTTTTTGTATGATTTTTGGCGCAAGGCCATATTTTACGACACATATTTTAAGTTAAATTACCATATAGCAGACGACATAACATGCATTTTGTCTGTGATTATCATCTGCATATATCTTTTGAAACATTCTATTCTTATATTGTATGATATTAGAATTGTTTTTGTAAGACGCGTATTTTTTTTACCATTGCTTTCACCATTTGTTCGTAAGTTTAACTTTGTTTCAGTTAGGCTTCTATCACATATCGCGCATATACTACATACTACAATACTACATATTTGTTATCTTCTGTAGATTTTGTCTGTATTAGTGATGACTACATTTAGTCAATTATTTATTTTACGCCGTGTCAATATTGATTATGAGCAAAATGATCTTGGCCTAAATCCAATCATAATAATGTAAATATGATGAAGGTACTATTTACTTTGTGTATTTACACAACAATGAAAACATCATACAAAAATTAAAATCCATTGCATGAAATATTTGTGTTATAAAATTATCATTTACTTTGTAAATGCCAAGAAAGAAGAAGGATTATATTGGCGAGAGAAGTCCCAGAAAACAAGGTCGAAAGTGTCATTCAGTAAAATAAATAGATGGTCTATTGTCCTTTTCTATGAAAAATACATTTACATATATCAGTATTTGTGATGTTTTGTTTTGTTTTAATAGTAATAGTTGCATGTCTCGTTCCAGGGTAGAGTTTTAAGTTTGTTTTTCATTGATCAGATATAAATAGAAAACTATGATGAAACAATTTTGAAAACCTACAAACGTAACTACAGTTTACGATATACTAGTATATATCTGGTACCAAGCTCGTTGAAGCTATATGGTTATACCTGAAATACCTAATTATTTGTATGCTGAAATATCAAACTAAACCTGTAATTTTAAATAACGATTGTAAAATTACAATCGCCCTCTTTACTTTGGAATTTAACAGTAGCCTCCCTTTAAAAGAAACTTATCTCACTCCGGCAAACACCATTATCACTGCTAGCCCCAAACTGGCATTAACCAATAACGTTTGATTCCTTCAAAGCACATTGTCGGACACATTGAAAATTCATTGAACAACGCTTGTAGTTTAATGTGTATTTTTAATTCATTGGAACTATTAGCATTATAAAATAGTAGCGAATTTACCTGAATTAAAAACATTTATATGGCGTCATTTTTTTTCTGGCTAATAGTAAAGCATTTACACCAGTCGGTGAATGAAGTCGTCCATGGCTGTGGCGAATGTAAATTGAAATAAATGTCCCGGAAGACACACATGCTCAGCAAACAATTTGCAGCCAACTGACATGTGCTAATGAGAGATATCATAAAATGAAAAAAAATGTGTAATCCCCTAAGAGACGTCCTTTTATTGGATTGTCGCTGGTCGTAGTCGGGGAAATCTCGGCTAAGGGAATTAACGCTTACCCCGGATATTATGTAATATTGTTTACGTGGTTACCAGAATGGTCAGTCGTGAATGTCTGCGCATCTATTGCACATCTGCAGCGGTACAGGGAGGTTAACAGCGGGTGGTCGGGGTGTATCAGTTACATGCCAGACCGTAGCGCTGATGGTTTATGATAAACTGTTTGGGAGGGCTCTCCCTCTATTATATGGTCTCTGAATACACATATATGAGCAGTGGTTACAAGTCACAGTGACCTAATTTTAATGAGTAGTATAAGCCATATTTTCATTGTTACATATAATTCTGCCTTGGGCCTTCATAAGTGGTTAATTTCTGGATAACCCTTTGCAATTGTTTTTGAAATAGTCGCAACTGATATGGAAGGTCAAATTAACTCTCAATGTCTTTCGACCGCCTCCATGGTCTAATGGTTGAGCATCCGCCCAGAGAGCGAAAGGTCCGGGATTCGATCCCAAACTGAGTCATACCAAAAGACGTTAAAAGATGGTACTTGTTGTTACCCTGTCTGGCGCTCGGCATTAAGGGTGTAAAACAAGGACTGGTCAGCTCGGAGTCAGTATACTGTGTCTGAGTGGGGTATTCATGTTAAACTGCGGCATGGTATCTCAGTGAGCTAGCACTATAAATCGGCATCAGTCCAGACTAGTACAAGCAGCCACACACACACATACACGTGCATGCACGTCGCTATATAGGTGCAATAATCTTGGACACGACGTTAAACCCATTTCACCTCACCTCACCTCACCTCATTGTCTTTCAGTAAAAATGTTCACAGTAACTGAGGAAAAGCTCTCTGTAGTGTGATGAAATCTGGTACATGTCACCCTCAGAGTTGGGCATATTGTGTTTCAAACTTCAATGAAGCTGGTATGTCTAGTTATAACAAGTAACAAATAATCTTATTATCATCTCAAAGACACAAGTGAGCACAATCGATGGCTTTATACTTTTACTCAGAATAAACTGGAAGTCTAAGGATATCATCATACATGTATTAGTGAGTGAGTGAGTTGGGTTTAACGCCGCTTTTAACAGTATTCCAGTTATATCAGGGCGTGTCAGCTTAATGTGGGAGCAAAGCCCGAAGTGATGCAGGTTTCAGATGTTTACCACTTCGGTGAAACCCACGAGCACGGGTATGGTGCTGACAAACCTAGAAACATAATCGTGGCCAACAGGGATTCGAACCCACAATCATAGGTTTCTGGCGTACCCAAGGGACGCAACTCTGCACAGAAAATCGCGGCGCCTTAGACGATTGGGCCAGCCGTGCGCCCTCATACATGTATTATAACTGATGTTTTTTCATTAAACAGCTCAACATCTAAAAAGAAAATTTGATGAAATTGAAAAATTATCTTCTCCAAAAGTGCATGCCCAGATATCTCAGCTTTAGGGGATACTTACAACTAAATTAACACAGAATATTACTACAGCTCTGATATGCCCAGGATAATGCCATTTACAAAAAAAGAAATCTAGAAAATTGCAAAAGATTATTATAAAAAAATATATTTTTAGGTGTTTCACAAAATGAACCCCCCAAATTGTGACATTTTTTTTTTTAACCTACACTTTTTTTTCTGTGCATGGATACTCAGAATAAGGTATCTGGTGAGGTATCCGGTGCCGGATCCTTGGACACCCAGATTGAGGTATCTGGTGAGGATACCGGAAATTGCATTTTATATATATATATATAGTTTCTTCTGGGGACCTGTACTTTCTGGGCATCAGTGTATGTTATGACTTGGCTCAAAACTATATATTTGAAAGATACAACATAGAAACATTAACACTTTTGTCATCCATATCCCACTATCACAAAATATAAAAAGGTAACTTGATTTATTTCATGTATCTATGTACTCTAAAAATTGAGGCCCATGATATTGTATAGAGACTGGATATTTTGTCAGCTACAAACCAGCAAAACCTGATATTTTGTTCTAATAAAAAGTATAAGGCCTAAATAAAAAAAATTAAACAACATGTTGCAACAATGTATTTTTATGGCTTTTTGCTTCAACAGTCTGAATCATAATGATTATACATGATTGTTTAAAGATCACCAACACACACACACACACACACACACACACACACTACACCACAAACACACACAATACACACACATACACACACACACACACACTACACACACAACACACCACACACACACCACACACACACACCACACACACCACACCACACCACACACCACACACACACTACACCACACACACACACACACACACACACACACACACACACACTACACCACACACACTACACCACACACACACGCGCACACACACACAACACATGCACGCGCGCACGCACGCACACACACACACACACACACACACACACACACACACACACACACACACACACACACACACACACACACACACTACACCACACACACACACACACACACACACACACACACAGATAATATTAATGAGTCCATATAATTTGTTTGACTTTGTTATTATGAAGTTTATTAATTACCGAAATGAGATGATTTGTGTCAATTCCTGACGGGAATGGCTGTAAAACTAAAAATACATGGAAGTTACGTAACAGAACTTACCGTATCCGACATAATAAGCGCCAAGGGCTCTCAAAATTAGAAATAGGGGGGCTCTTATTAGAATATTATTTTGGTGGGAAAAAAAGAGTTGAAAGATCATAAATATTGTGGTTTATGCTGACAGCCTGAAATGTTTATATACGACAGATATATTTTTCCAGAATTTAATTGCCCACAATTAATATAAGGGTGCATATAACACGAGTGCGTATTATACACGAATAAATAAGTCTTTTGTACATTGATCAATTGGAAGGGGTGCTAATTTGGATTGTTCACTAGCCAATATATTAGCAAATATCGCCGTGGACGCTTATTAGAGCGGAGCGCTTATTACGTCGAATACGGTATTTCACTAACATGACTTAGCTGCAGACTGCAATGATCAGCTGATGATGGAGTATCGACATAACCATGCAGGAAGTGACCATGTGAACGAGACAACATCGCGGATATTCATGATTATCAAGTGAAACTATGAACAAATATCACCTTACTCCTGCTAAACCACATTTCTTTAATAGTGGTTAGATTTTATCTGTTAACTAAACAGTAAACTTACCTGAGTTACTTCAACTTTACGACATTTGTTTACAGGAACAGCCCAGTCAGGGTCTTGATGAGAGTGATGTCCCTTTAGCCCGTTTCCATATAAGGATCGTACACCATCCGCTTCCGACCAGTTTCAGAACCAGCAGGTTAAATCTTTCGCGGAACACGACAGCAACTCAGCAAGAGTCGATATGGGCAACACAAATGAACGAATAAGTGCGATTTATACAACGGACCCTTCCAACCATCATCGCGAATCTTACAGTATGTTATTGGGCTGGGACGAGTCCAAATTTACTACCCGGGTACCCACCCCACTATTACCCGACCCTACCTGGGTACGTGCTGTTGGTCTCAAGCGATAGGTACAAATGTCCGATTGGGGATAGTTTGACCGTAGCCCTGGCAAAATGTATTTAGATACTCAAATAAAACGATCTGGTCATGCATACACTGAAGTTGACTGACGTTTTATCTCTATTCAAACTTATAAAGTCAGAAAGAAATGCGGACTGTAGTCACTTATAGTGCAACCGTGGAAGTTCTAGATATATTTTTGCTATTAAACAGTATATCACGTGACTAAGCACGGGTCCGGTGAGTGAGTGAGTTTGGTTTTACACTGCTTTTAGCAATATTCCAGCAATATCACGGCGGGGGACACCAGAAATGGGCTTCACACACTGTACCCATGCATACACTGAAGTTGACTCAAGTTATATCTTTATTCAAAGATATGAGAAGTCAGAAGGAATGGGTGCACAGTCAGAAAGAAATGCGAACATAAGTGACTTGTAGTGTTCATAATTTTTGTCATGAAACAATATATCACGTGACTAACCACGGGTCCGGGTAGTCCTGTGGGTACCCAGGTCCTACTCAGTACCCACCCGACCCGGGTACCCGAGTAACCCTTCCCAGCCCTAAAATTTTATTTTTTTTTTAATTAAAAATATTCATGCATTTTTGTCTTTGAACCCGCACTGCCAGAGTGAGGCACCTCATCGCCAGCACACAAAGTCAGCGATCTAACCCACTCAGCCACCGACGCTTCCACAAAATGAAAGTCTGACAACTGGTAGTCTAGATCAGGTACTTTGTGTACCCCTCTGAAAGTGTAAATTGGCACGGCTCCCATGGCCGAAAGCTATGAATTCCCAATGCCGTTTAGAAAGTGGTCAAATGTAACAAATCGTATAACTGCGATAACACTTTCTTAGTAAAGTACAGATTCTCGTCCGGGATTCGAACTCACACTGGCAGAGTGAGGCACCTAATCGCCAGCACACAAAGTCAGCGAACTAACCCACTCAGCCACCGAGGCTTCACCAACATGAAAGTCCGACAACTGGTACAAGTGTTAATTGGCTGTCCTTGGATGGGTGACCGCGTTCCTGAGAGTTTCTAAGTTGTCAAATGAATAACGTTCCACGCATGTGCAGTTCGTTGTTTATGGTCGAAATGAGAGAATTTGTAGGCCACCATTTTTTGACCGCTACAACACAGAGTGGTTCAATGGTGTACCCCCCCAGGAAATTTTAAATTTAAAATAGGGGGGGGCAAATCGCAATCATGTACGCAATTATTCATAACTGTAAACCTTTTAATTCCTAAATATCGTATTCCTTGTTTCCTTGTAATTTTCAAAGTAAGTTTAATTGCTGTACTCGTATATATTCATATACCCTCCCACATGACATTGTGCATATCATCCCCATCTTACAATGTCATGATTGTATACTCCTATGTATTTTACTCCTGAATATCAGAATTTTTCTCTGTATTGTATAAACATGCATACGACATATACCTTACTTAACCTAACCTTACCTAACTCTCGCAAAAAGTGAGTGAGTGAGTGAGTTGGGTTTAACGCCGCTTTTAACAGTATTCCAGTTATATCACGGCGTGTCAGCTGAATGTGGGAGGAAAGCCCGGAGTGATGCAGGTCTCAGACGTTTACCATTACGGTGAAACCCACGAGCACGGGTATGGTGCTGACAAACCTAAAAACATAATCGGGGCGAACCGGGATTCGAACCCACACTCATAGGTTTCTGGCGTGCCCAAGGGACGCAACTCTGCACAGCGGGGCCTCAGACGACTGGGCCACCCGTGCCCCCTCGCAAAAAGCATAACATCCTAAGATGTTATATACACTATACTAATCTTTACGAATTAATACAATATATCCCCATCCAAAAGTGGCATAACATTTTTAAGAAATAATGATTAGAGAATAATTTGATTTCCTTTATTTTTGCTTTTTTAAAGAAGATTTACAATATTATTACATATACCACTGTGTCCAGTAGTGGCAAAGATTGCTATTTTTAAGAGAAAAGTTTCAATATTATTTACACATATCACATCCTCTATATCTCCAGGGATCGCATGTCTGATAGTCCTGCACCATGATCGTGGAATATATTTATTTTATGAAAAAATAATAATCTAGAAATGCATACAAAAGCAAGTCTAGCCAGCTCAAGCTAGCTCTATTCTGAAATCAGCATAGGAATTTTTTTTATTTTTAGAGTCAAGAAGGATATTGTGTAATATAAGATTTCAGAGACTAAATGTTAGTCTACATTTCAGTGAGAGTAGGTACATGTGTACCGAAATGTGAGCGCTGGAGATATCGAGGAGACATATATCAACACCTCGCGCACTTTTGACAAGTTTTCCAGAATATCTTGTAACGCCTTTATAGTTAAACTAAAAACTGTCTCCATATGCTGCTATATGTTGTATATCATTATCATCATACATATATATCATATGTATATATTTTATTCTATTTCATGAGAGGGCACGGGTAGCCCAGTCGTCTAAGAAGCCTCAATTCCCTGAGCAAAGTAGCGTCCCTTTTGGCACGCCAGCGTTGCAGGACTCAGACGTTAACCACTTTGGAGAAACCCACGAGTATGGCAAAACTCTGACAAACCAAGAAACATAATCAAGGCGAACCGAGATTTGAACCAACGATCATAGGTTTTTGGCGTGCCCAATGGACGCAACTCAATTGCGGCGCCTCAGATTTGTTTGTTTGTGTTTTGTTGACTCCGCTATATGACAGCGGTCATATAAATAATCGAGTCTGGACCAGACAATCCAGTGATTAATATCGTGAGCATCTATCCACGCAATTGGGATTGATGACATGCATCAACCAAGTCAGCGAGCCTGACCACCCGATCCCGTTAGTCGCCTCTTACGACAAGCATAGTCGTCTTTTATGGCAAGCATGGGTTGCTGATCCCCCCCCCCCCCCCCCCCCCCTCCCCCTCACACACACACACACACACACCACACCCCTCATTATCCTCTGAACATTTGGATACTTGAAACTGAACTGGAATGTAGTGATGAACCCAGCAATTTGGTCATATATATTCTAACGGACCGACTATATGAATTTCGTTGAGGGTATCTTTGATATCTTATCTTGAAATTCAATAAATTTGCTCTTTTCGGCATAAATTAATAACATTTCAAACATGTTAGGGGTCATGTGGTTGCAAGTTCGTTTCCTGCCCTAGTCTTCATCGAACCAATATATTATTACAAAAAAATATTCAGCCACAGATTACTTTTCACAAACTTGCAGGGATGAGTGATGGTTAAATAAACATAATCAAATTTAATAACTGTTTTTTTTAAATAATTTTCCATTACATAAAAAAACAGACTCGGTATACTATCCTTTGACCCTCAGTTAATACGTTTTTGCTCGTGTGGTACTTTATACATATTGTTCATAATTCTTTGATATTTGTTTTCGTAATCATCATTATGATTAAAATGTTAAGGCGCTTGGCAACCCATGGTCGACCATTCACTGTATTACATCTCTATTCTATTAAGATGAATACCGCTAAAAATTACATTTTATTATTACAAAATCATTTACGAAATTTGGAACAATATCCAAGCCATTTTACGGACAGGGGCGTCAAAATCGGCTCTACACGGCGTACCCATGTGGAGAATTGGTGCGACGAGTCAAGGCTTTAAACTCCCAACCCTTTGTCGGTTAAGATTATTTATATAAACAAATGTCTAATCAGGTTCGAAGTGTTGTATATTTCATGCAGGTGTTCACCAGAATAGTCACATGATGTCATGGTTACGAGTTTAGCCAATCGGGAAACACTTCCGGTGCACGAGTTTGAAGCAGACGACGCTTACTTTATTAAATGCACCGGTGCATGTTAAATTAATTTCAACGAGCTGTTTAGAATTCATTTAAAACCGAGATTACAATGGGCTTAGACCCCCATTTCTCATGTTTATATTATTCACGCGCTACTTTGAACGCTGCGACTCAAACTTTGGTATGTCAAGTGCATTATGAAGACTTTTTAAGAAGAAACATTTTTCTGCTTCATTTTCTGCCTTGCCGTATGTTTTCAATTTGGAGGGGACGTTGAACAAAACGACATGGTAAGTGCAGCAAGATGTAATTAAACAATATGGTGAACATATAATCATGTAAACGAATAATCGCTGTGGTTGTAACGATTCGCCTATGATGTGATAATATATTCGATACAAAATAGCACTAGAGCTGCAGGCCAGTGAGAGCGTTTCTGTCTGTCTGTGTGTCTGTCTGTGTGTCTGATTGTCCCATGTCGTCAATGAATGAAGCATATTATTCAATGTAAGAATACAACATGTACATAAAACATTTTGATTCTAAATTCTGTGTATGTTCTTACACGTATATCGTTGATGTTTTGAACTTGACCAATTACACAATTATAATTATATTTCAACCGCATTACGACGGGAAGACCAAGGGTGGGTTTCGCACATTTTATCCAATTTGGGTACAAGACCCGGTTTTTCGTCACAGGAACGAACGTTTTGAACATGGTTTCTCCAGTGATGTAAACAAGAGAAAACAGTTTCGTTGCCGTCATAACGGCTTCCTCAACACAATTATGCAGTGTTAATATATTAGGTTTTTTGGGGATAATGAATGAATGAATGAATGAATGAATGAATATGTTTTTTTCGCCGTTTTTAGCAACATTCAAGCAATATTACGACGGGGGACACCACAAATGGGCTTCACACATCGTACCTATGTCGGGATTCGAACCCGCGCGTGCACACTATACACACACCGAATTATTTATTTCAATAAATTTTCACAAGGAGAACTTTGTCCGACGCCTCCACACATTGGCCAACAACATATGCATACATACAGAGTATGTGACCGCGAAATGACCGTTTTAACTATTCATTGCACCTGTATCTTGTCCCGCTCCGGTGTTTTCTTTGTGAAACCTGCAAACTGCTGGTTTAATATCAATAAAACATAGAATTAATTGCCAAAAAAAACGAGTTTAGCTACGTCGATTCATCAGTCTTACTCCGACGAGTGTAGTTGTTTGGTCCACTGTGTTAGGTCTCACTTTTCTCTTCGGAATTTTTATCAACAAATCTTCACAAGGTGAGACTTTGCTAAACCCCAGCACCCATTGGCCGACATACATACACAGATTTAAAAACAAATAGATTCAATATACATGCCAATTGGTTTGTTTGGAATTTTGTTTTGTCAAAGATTAAACTAAAATATTTGCTGTATATTATAATGAAATTTTCCAATTGCCGAGAATACTGTCGATGCATTAAATGGCCTGAAGAGTAAAGCTAGATTGTTTTTATATTTTGTTGTATAGAGCTCGAGCAGAAGTTTGTTACTGATCGTGATATAAAGATCAGTTGTCAAGGTCGTCGGTTGTTTTGCAGTTTGTACATTGCTCACTGTGGTGTTTAGTTGAAGTCTTTAGATCTGCAATGGCTCTGTGAATTCTTAAACTTTTTTATCGAAATGGGTCGAGTAAGAAACAAATGTGCAATTTAGTAATACTTTTAGTGTGAAGGGATTTATGTCCATATAGATTGACTAATTTGAAATATAAATTTTGAAATTTTGAAATTAAATGCTATTTTATAATAATGTTTTGATCCCCCCCCCCCCCCCCCCCCCCCCCCCCCCCCAGAATATTTCCTCCCCCGGTCGTTTTATTAATACTTGTGTTTGGCTTGTGTTGGGTCCGACTTGGCCCGGACTGTCAAAATCCGCTTGTGTTTCAAAATGTGTTCACATCTATAGACAAGCCAAACACTTCTGATAGAGACGATGTTGAGAATGTGGAGTGAAAAGGGCTTCACTTTGAGCACTGTGTTTTCTTTAACTACCGCAATATGAGACAATAAAGTGGTATATAGGTAGATATAATACTAGTCGTTAGATATAAATAATGTTTAGTAACTTTAGAAGTTCTAGGACAGTTATTAACACGTGTCATGTCAGCCCTATGGCATTCGCGATTGTACATTTCCAGAAAACATCATGTGTTGGTTTAACATGAATTAGTAAAGGTTAATTAGGGATGCCCAACACGTTAATTAATGAAAGACGAGTAGTCCAAACACTGTCATTTCCTGCCTAGGACATCACACCCATACACGCTAAGGTCGATGAGAAACATTCTCAGCAAAGAAAACACAGTCAAGACACTGACTTTTCTACGAGGACTCACGGAATATTTTCTCCCCAGAACTATTTATATAGACTTGTCATGCAGTTCAAAAATTGTAATTGTCTAAAACTGCTTTTTCTATGTGGTGTCTTTGTGGTATAATTTGATGGAGAATATCAGCTTCTGAACAAGTTTTACTTGCGTGCATGGCTGTTGGCATGTATAAATTTAAGTGAGTCAGTTTGGGGTTCAGTGGATTTCTTGTTTTTGTAAGCAAAGGCAGTATTTAAGCATTTCACTGGATCCTAAACTTAAAACGGTACTAACTAGAGGTATTAAAATTAAAAAACCAATTAAGGAATGTAAGTGGTACAAAAGTGTTCTCCTATTTGTAGATTCTCAAGGGTTAGCTACCAATCAAACCCTAGAATATTTTCTCCCCCCGATTATTTATACAGACGTGTCATGCAGTTCAATAATTTTAGGTGTAGTAAATGCTTATGCTATGCAGTGTCTTTGTGGTATTTTGTGATAGACCTAAATACTAGATAAGGAAATGTATGTGGTAAGAATGTGTTCAGCTGTTTGTAGATTCCCGTCGTCTAGCTACAAATCACGTGATGTATTAATGGTTGAAGAATTTTGAACTGAACTGTCCGAAAGTTTATATCTAAAATTTTGGAATTGAATAGTGATAAAGTCTTATATCAATATGTGGACTCATATTGGTTTTATGTTTTAACGGAGATATGATATTTTCTTATGAAATATCGCGTAATAGTGTAATTTGCATGCTGTACCATTCATTGTACCATTCTAAACCATGTGAATGTTGTATGTCAGTCAATCGGGTGAGAAAACAGCCCAATCCTCGCTCTATAAAGGACTATGTCAATCATTTTGCAAGTTGAAATGACCCCTGATACTTTATGAATACTTTATGACAGTTTATGGAGTAAAAATCAATGCTGATTACTCAAACCGTTGTGCATCTTTTTTCAAAGGAAATTAGGCCTTATTCTGTAAAATTACCATTGGTTCGGGTAGAACCGCTGGGCTAACCATGCGGTTCAAGATAATCGAGCACTGTCAATACTACACCATAAATGAACTGTTTCGATTTGCGCGGTTTTACCAACCGCTAGCCCCTAGCGGTTTGCAGTTGGTCAAACCGCGCCACACACCGCACAATGGAAACTAAGTCGCCGAACTCTTAAGCATAGTTTTTGTATATAGCATTTCAACCGCCTCCCTAAACGTGCCCCAAACCGCGTGGCAAACCGCGCACATGGAAACTCAGGTTAAGGGCGGCGGCTTTAACATAAGCAAGAAATGGTTGAAAATGGTATCAGTGGCTAGAATATCATGGTGCAACCAGGTCTCTGTTAAACACACCCCCCCCCCCCCCCCCCCCCCCCCCCACATACAATTAACTAAATGTATATTTAGATAAATTTATAACCCAGAAAAAATAAAGGAGAGAAAAATATAAATAAAAAAGTACATAAACAAATAAACATTAAAACCTTGAGGAATATGAAAAGCCAATGTGTAATGCTAACGCACGAAGACACGATTATTATTATCTCCGGGGGAGAATCTGTACCGGTATAAAATCTCCGGGGGAAGAATTTGTACGGGGGAGAGTTTATCCCGGGACACCGGCCCGACTTTTAGGCAATGCCCCCAACTATTGAACTGCATGACAAGTATTTACCTTTTTTTTCTTTATTTCTTTTTTCTTCATGTCTTAGGATTTGCATTTTAATGTTCAAGTCTGAAAGTTGGCATTATGTTTATGTCTTGTAGGTTTTTATATGTATATGCCCTCTTAAGGCAAATCAACAATTATCACAGTATTTATAAAACGACCGTGGGGGGAAATATTCTGAGGGGGGACGCTGTGCTGATGTTGATGACAGGATGTTGCTGTTGCTGTCGCTGATAGTTCTTGCTACGACCGATTATACCATGAAATAATGTGACTGAATGAATCATAACGAGTGCGTCTTTTAATGTTTTGCCTCCAGCTCAGATGCGTGAAACCCCATCATGATCAGTTTGTCTCGTATGTTTTAGCTTCAGTTGTGCCATCCCGCTTCCTACAATAATGAGTTAGTCTTTTAATGTATTAGTTCCATTTAAGACGAGACACTTCCTATTAAAAATGACTTATACTTTTAATGTTTTAGCTCAAATTGAGATCCATCTAGATCTCTTAGACGATGCAGATACAGACATTATCGTTTTCAATTTTATGGTCATTGAAATGAATTGGTCTTTCACTATCAGTTGAGGAGATGAGTATCTTTTTTAGCTCCAGCTAAGACGCATTACTTCTATAATAATGAGCTAGATTTTTTGCGAAACGATCGTATCCCTAAAATTATCGCAAGGAAATCGTAGGCTATCGTAGCCTATTTTCGAAACTATCGTAGCCCTAAGATATCGTAAGATTGTCATAAATCTAAGATAGCCCATACCTGTCGTAAGTTTATGTTATCTTCATACAAGATACCGGCATACTTTGCCATATATATATTTTTAAACAAATGATCTGCTTTATGTTCAAAGATTGACATTATATTTTGTTAAACTGTGTGATTCAAATTTACACTTAGTAAAAACACGAAGAACGCATTGACAGCGATCCACATAACTCTGGAGTCGATAGCTTACACTATATTTCTATCCGACTCCATGCTGAAGAAGTGTGAAACAACATACCTTTTCGATAATTTGGGAAGGTGTACTGACCGTGACCTTATTGATAACTCGGGCAGATAATCTTATTGATTTAACAAGGAAACACATGTGATCAAATATGCGTACGTATAGTATACCTGTACAAAGAATATATTTAATGTTTTTCCAGCAAAAGTAATTGTGTTTGGTTTCGTTTTCAAAACACCTAGGTTATCTATAATACTGAAAGACAAATATTTGACTAGTGATAAAATATTGCCTATTCATTTTCATTCATTTATTGTATTCAGGCCATAGGCCCATATACATACAATAATATTATACATATACAATTTTGTACAAGTATAAACATGCAGACTTATATGCACAGAGATGTGCACGTGTACAATTTTGTGAAAATAAATCGCATCACAATACAACAAGAGGAGATTAAAGCATTTGATTAATGAAGGCAAATAACCTCAAGAATAATTATATATATACATCATTTGTACAAAGACGGTTGCGAAGTCGTAAACCATAATTAATGTATAGGATAGTATTCTTTTGTTGCTCGTTTGATATTTAATCAAAACGGAGGAGCTTGATTAGTGTATTGATGTTTTGGGGTAAACCTTGGAAATATTTTGTTCTGAGCGATTCATAACATGGACAGATAAGCATAAAATGGTATTCGTTTTCAATAAATGTGGGATAAAAAGGACAAAAACGCATATTTTTTTAAACTGAGGAAAAACGACCCGTATTACATACTAAATTGTTCAAACCTAATCTAAAACGTGTAAAACACACTCTTAGTTTTCTGTCTGTTATTTCTGTTAAGTACTGTTCTGGAAATAAGCAGGATTTAAATGTTTTATAAAAGTCGTATCTTGAACTATTTTCCAATGTAGCTCTCCATTCTTGGATAAACATATCAGATGCAACTTGTTTAAATACACTATTGAATAATTGCATTCTTTAAAAAACAGGTGATTAACGACATAGATGTATTCCATTAAATATAGCAATTTATTGACATTTTAAGAGCAAAAGTTAAGCACGTATTTTCGTATCTTATTTTCGAGAATGGCGATTTGGGTTTAAACTGTCGTAAAGAAGTAACATATTTTGAACATTGTCCAAAATTCACTCTCCAATATATTTCCTCAGAAAAAGTTTGTTGAATGAAATTTACTGATCAAAATATTTTCACCTCAATAATCTTTGAATTTTGCATTCAATGGACCGATTTTAAAATAAAAACTAATGTTGGTCTTTTTATAATTGAAGTGTACATTTACCCATTTTATATTCACAAAATATAGATACTTGAGACCATTCAAACAATAATATCATTATGAAGGATAGGGTCACCGGACAAATACTATTAATTGACCCTCAGCAATGCTGTCAGACAAGCCAAGCGTCATCGAGATACGTTCTGGAATAGATTTTACACACTGACAATGTAGATATTTCGCTCCTTAGCCTGATTTAAATCAAATCAAACAAGTCAGTTTATTAGCTCTACTTCATTTGAAAGGATAGAAAAAGACTACATTATATGTCTGCTTACATTAACTTGTGGCGTGTTCCTTGAGACAGCATAACTTGACAATTCCTAAATTATGTCCCTTTGTGAACGAAATTGTCACGTTCAAAGAATTATGGATCTAGATAGATATGGTCATCTAAAAACAAATAGCTTGATGTTGTATCTGATGTTGATGAAATATATTGGATATGTAAATAACAAAAGTAACTTACATTGTTATTGTAACTCGCTCGTGGGTGCGCTGCTTCCTGAACAATTTTTGAGTGTTTCCAGGTATAATGTTAGCGATTTCTCTATAAATTTGACTTTTGACCTAAACACAAAAACAAGCAGTATTGTGAAACTGACCCAGCACACATCACGTAACATCAGGCCTGTATCCCGGTTCGCCCCTGTTATGTTTCTAGGTTTGTCAGCACCATACCCGTGCTCGTGGGTTTCACCGAAGTGGTAAATGTCTGAGACCAGCATCACTTGGGACTTTCATCCCACATTAAGCTGACATGCAGTGATATGACTGGAATTATGTTAAAAGCGGCGTTAAACCCAAACCACTCACTCATTCACCCACTCACTGACCAGGCATCTAAAATGCTGAAAGCCTGCTATTCGATCATAGGTCTCGCCATTGTCATTTAGAATAACGTCCTTTAATTACTTTCGCCCTTGTCTTAGTACGCGATGTGTTTACATAAAGCTCTGCTCTCTAGCGAGAGGATCATTAGAAGGGAAAACAGTGAAGTATCTTTTTTTGCACATTATTTCAATTCTAATAACTATTATGTGGTAACACAACACTTACTGATTATAACAATTATTGTGTTTGAAAAATTCCTTTGCATAGCACAGCGTTCGCTCGTCACGCCGAAGACCCGGGTTCGATTCCCGACATGTGCACAATGTGTGAAGCCCATTTCTGGTGTCCCCCGCCATGATATTGCTGGAATACTGCTAAAAGCGGCATGAAACCATACTCACTCAATTTGCATGGCACACGAATGCTATTTGTATGGATAGTCATGGTATCATTTACCATTAGAACAAAACGTCTTCATATTGGACATACGTAGCATTGAACGGAGTGTCACTCAAAACGTTGGTGTTAAACAGTGTGACCTGACAATGTGATTATGAATTCGGTGTCACTTTCCCTGATAGGGATCGTAACTTTATAAGATCTGCGCCACGTTTAAGATACATGTAGTTTCGAAAATGTATTTGATCTTAAACTTGAGATATCTTATCTTTGAACGTAAGTTGTTAAGATTAATCGTATCTGAGGTCGCTTCGAAAATTTAGACCGTGGTCTCTAATGTTTCAGACCCAGTTGTGACGCGCCAATTCATATAATGAGTTAGTCTCTAATGTTTCAGCTACAGGCGTTTGTGTGTGTGTCATAATGTACGTATGGTGTGTTTGTGTGTGTTTGTGTGTTTGTGTGTGTGTGTGTGTGTGTGTGTGTGTGTGTGTGTGTGTGTGTGTGTGTGTGTGTGTGTGCGCGCGTGTGTGTGTGTGGTATAATGTGCGTATGGTATGTGTGTGTGTGTGTGTGCGTGCGTGTGTGCGTGTACTTGTGCGTGTGTGTGTGTGCGTGGTATGGAGTGGGGTGGGTGGGTATCTACGTGTTTGTGTATGATTGCGTGCGTGAATTTGGCGTGTGTGTGTGTGCGTGCGAGCGTGCGTATTCATAACCCAACCTTAATTTTAAACATTGTGTTAGTATTTTTCTTATTTAACCTTATGCAGATCATGACGTTATAATTTGCTTTTATGTCTAAGTGTCTCATAGGCCATACCTGTTTGGGTGTTATATCATATTGTTCGTGTACGTGTTTTAGTATGAAGTGTATATAACATGTGACACTATAATAAACATTATTCTCTCTCTCTCCAGGTGTTAGCTCCAGGTGTGTGGCACTAGTTCATATAATGGGCTGGTCTCTAATACTTTAGCTCCAGGTGTGTGGCACTAGTTCATATAATGGGCTGGTCTCTAATACTTTATCTCCAGGTGTGTGGCACTAGTTCATATAATGGGCTGGTCTCTAATACTTTAGCTCCAGGTGTGTGTTTCAGATCCAGTCGTCACGCCGAAGACCCGGGTTCGATTCACGACATGGGTACAATGTGTGAAGCCCATTTCTGGTGTCCCCCGCCGTCATATTGCTGGAATAATGCTAAAAGCGGCGTAAAATCAAACTCCCTCACTCACTCAGATCCAGTTGAGACGGGCCAAATCATATTATTTTTTTTATTATTAATATTATGTGTTTGTCATTTAATGTCTGAGCTTCAGTTAAGACGCGCCACCTCCAACTATTATGAGCTGCTTTTTTAATGATTCATATCCTGTTGAGGCACATCACTAAGACGATTATTTTCTAGACAGAATCATTTTCTTCAATACAATGAGTTGGTTGTAGCTCCTGTTGTGACACGCCACTCCATATAATGACTTGGTCGCCAATGTTTCAGCTCCAGTTGTGAGCACCACTTTTGAATGCAGCCAAGAAAACCACAACGGCAGCGACAGCGACAACGGCAGTGGGGGAAAATCCAGCAGTAGCTTCAACAAGTAACAACTCGGAGCTACTCAGTACGGGTATGTTGACGCTAGGAGAGGTGTAGATGCAACAGTAAATATTCATCCAGACTTACTTGTATCAAGCTTTCCACCGGTTCAATCAACCTGTACGCAATCAGGTAGAGCGCGTTAGCTGTTTTATCACAGTTCGCAGCTCGAATTCAGGTAGCAATCAACACCAAATTCCCTTAGCGCCTCGTTCCTTGCTCAATCACAGCACTTTTGACAATAGCCCACTGCATTCAGCGCATAATGCAATTTTGGCGCAGATACCGCGCGACCAGCTTGGTCTCACAACGCTGCAGAGTCTCGTGGTGCCTGGCAAGATATCGGTAATTCCGTAATAAATGTAAAAACGGCTGCCATACGGACAGGCACCATCCTCGTCTCAGCATGTACAGACCCGTGAAGATCCGGGGTAGAATAGGTCTTCAGCAACCCATGCTTGCCGTAAAAGGTGACTATGCTTGTTGTAAAAGGCGACTAACGGGATCGGGTGGTCAAGCTCGCTAACTTGGTTGATGCATGTCATCGATCCCAATGGCGCGGATCGATGCTCATGATATTAATCACTGGATTGTCTGGTCCAGATTTGATTATTTACAGACCGCCGTCAAATAGCTGGAATATTGCTGAGTGCGGCGTTAAACAACAAACCAAAAAGAAGCAGGTATTTCGAACTTGGCTGCCTCACTTAGACCATTGCTCAAAATATACTTGTATGGTCAGTCCTTGAAATACAACTTTTTCTTTCATATTGTTTCATAAATACGACTTTAGAAGAGTATTTCACACCCAGGTATGAACATGCACATTCAAAGACATTCGTTATAGTTTATTTCCAGTACAGTTTTCCATTTCATCCCATTCTACAAAAGGAAAAGTTTGAAATAGATAATGATCATTGGTGAATGAAAGTAATGGAATTAATTGTCATATATTCTTGGTATTGAACTTCGAAAATATATCTAACCCAATCTTTAGTATTAATGGCTTTCAGTTATTATGTCTTTCCTTTTTCTTTTGGCCTAGCTAAACTGCAGCTTGGAGGGAACATACACAATTTAAAATTGTGAAAAAAGAACCACAAGAACGCCTTCATTTTGCTCTAGACAAGATTTTTCTTTTACAAATTATGTTTCTTACTAAGGATGCAAAACAAAGTAATTATTACTAAATACGAATGTCACTGATCTAAGTATTTGATAATTTATATAATGCACAGTGAAATAAACAAAATGAGAACTATTTAAAACATCAAAATGAAATCAGTCTACACTGAAATCATTTTGTCATTCAGAAATTGATTATGAATTAACCTACGTATTGCGTGTAGAACTAATTATATTGACTGTTATAAATTGAACCATGCGAGATTCTAGTATATGAGCCTAAAAAAGTTAAAATGTTGTTTAATATTTGGTCCATTTTGACAGCCTTCTCACTGTAAAACATTCCATTCCCTTACTCAACTAAATGCACATTATTTACTTGGAATATCAAACCTTTAAACAGACATGAAAAGCACATACGTCAACATACCAATCATAGACAACAGCTCCAAATATTCTAACAGTATTAATCTAGTGATAAACGGTTTAATTCACTCGTCGGTCGCCGTGGTAATCTTCCCATTCGTGATTTCTAGTTCTGTCAAAGAGAATATATTATTATTTGGAAACTGAAACCACATGTATCCATTATACGACCACAGCATTAGGAAGAAAGAAGAAGAAGAAAATATTTTATTAAGGTGTCGCATGATATACATACATAAGGTCAGACAATTAAAACACAATCATTGTATATCACCCGGCCGATGTGGCCTATGGGACACCAAATATTTCATAAGTACAGATAAAAGCACATAGTGTGCTAAAAAACACAAAAAAATAAATAAATAAAAAAAATAAAAATTAAAAATAAATTTAAAAAAGAAGAAAAAAGTACATTTAAAATAAAAGATGTAAAACGTGTAAGAGGCACGGGTGCGCGGCATGTATCCCGCATTAAGAAAATGGTTGGATAGATATAGGTAAATACAATAGATGGATACAACTACATGTGCAACAGTCATAGCAATGCGATGCGAGTCAGACGACGTGCGCCCGGGTCTATGGCATATTATTAGTTATTGTAAAATGCTTTCTACGCTGAAACAATCGGTTCACTAAAGCGGCAAGGCTTGCCGATAATTCATCGCATTGCATTAAAAAGGCGAGCTGGTCAGTAGGAGTCATAGCCACAAACAATGGATTAATTAAAGACGCTTGAAGGTATAAGTTATATCTTAGATCCGAATATAAGTCACAAGTTACTAAAAAGTGCGTTTCGTCCTCAACTCTATCTAAGTTACAAAACTTACAGGTACGTTCTGACAGAGATGTTAAAGGGCGAGAAAATCGTCCAACTTCAACTTCTAACGGAAGAGTGCCAGAACGGAGTTTAGCTAAACAGCTACGGTTTGACCTGTTCCAGTTATTGTAGACATAAAAGGAAGTATGAAGCGTGTTCTTAAATAATCGCAATGTTCGGAGTTTATTGCCGTTAGGCTGACCAGAATCGTTCCATAAGGCACTATGCCACCTTTCACCATCAATACTAATCAGTTTTTCCTTAATAATATGTAAATCTCTCGGTAGGACATTATAAACATCTAAACCAGGAAGCTGTAAACTGTTAAGCATGTTTAGCACAGTGTTATCCCAGGATTTACTGAATTTTCTTGATTAGGTCAGCTGTTTGAAGTGACACCATCCACGTCACAACACGCGAGGTCAAATCACGCGCACCTGTGCAGACGACAAAATCACACCGGCGGGAAATCACCGACCGTCTATTTAGCCAACACAAATAAAATTGAAGATTGTAACGTCATTGAACGAAAACAAATAAAGCGTTTACTCACTGCTGACATTTCTGATAACATATTAAATAAGAGTTGAAGACTTGCAATAGATTATCATACGTTAATCGAGAGTCTACATCAATAATGTCTAAATTTAATATTAATTGGATCTAATATCTATGGCAGAATGTTGGAAATACGAGCAGTCGTCCAACCTGTGAGCGCTTAGTATCATCAAACCACCACCAACCTTCAAAACTTCAAGCTACTATTATCCAACACCACTGAAGTTCCTTATTCTACCTGACCCCTGCCTACAGTCTAGCCAGCCTGGCTCATGCGTCCCTAGCGCAATTGTTACTCAGCGCCCATGGACACACACCCCTCAAATCGGCCTTTTCAAACGACTCTTAAGTTTATTTTACTGCCACGCTTTCTTATGGATTCAACTTTTTCTGCAGGGGTAAATATAACCTCCCCCCTATAATCCACATTCATTTTCTCCACCCCCGATAATGAACAAAATTGCTCAGTATCTAGTGCCCGAAATTCTTTTGAAACGTTTTTGAAGTCCAAAGTTTACCAAAAGCCCGTCTCCCTCCTCCAAACTGCCACCTTAAAGCTTAGGATTAACTGAATAACTAACTTTAATTTTTATTAACTAAAATCAAACCTTTAGTCATAATTACCCCCCCCCCCCCCCCCCCCCCCCACACCCCCCCCCCCCCCACACCCCACACACACACACACACACACCACCACCCTCCCACACACACCCCACACACACCTCACCTCGCCCCCACCCCACCCCACTCCACGCCACCATGTTATTTATAAGTACACGTCTTACCCTATCAGCCATGATGATTATACAATGGAACTGCAATGGCCTCCGAGCCAATGGGTATGATACTAAGATCCTCATTGCCCAAAATGAAATCTAACCACTAATAATAGCTTTACAGGAAACACGACTACCCCTAAAATGGCCTTCAAAATTTCCAGGCTTTCAATTCATTCGGAAAGACAGACCTTGCCCCATGAATTATCTAATCAATCTAACTAATAAATTACATGAAAAAGCTCCACAAACTACACCCATAACCCAGTACCCCTGGTGGAGCTCTGAAATTAAAAACAAACAGAAAATTAAGAAACAAGGTCCTTCATATATCAAAGAGGGACCGTTCAAAATTACTTTTATTCATAAATCTTTGAAACAAAACAAAACAACTCATCAAGGCAGCAAAAGAAAGCCTCTGGCAAGCGTTTTGTAATCCCTTGGCAATAATAATACGAGGCAATTTAAACCCATAAAAGGTACTTAATCCAAGTTAAATAAACATTAAAGACCTATCCGCAAATAAAGAAAAACGTATGTTATTGCTGCCAAACAAAACAAGCAGCTCAACCAACAACCCCCACCCACCACCCAATAAAATTCCAAAACACCATAGAAAAATCCCACATACACAAAAAGACCAGACCACAACCACCCCTCAGCCACAGGTTAGCTACATTATTTTAAATATTATCCCCATCAAAGTTTACTTTTACAATTATGCAACAAAATATGGACAACAGGCACGACACCATCACCATGGAAACATACAAAAGTAGTACCAGTCCTGAAACCACTCACATGGCCCCATTTCACTAACTTCATCTTTATTAAACCTAATTAAAACAAAATACATTCTGCACTTAACAGTATTCAAAAATTGTCTACTTAGTGGGGATTTCAACTAAACAATGAAGAAATCACTTTTGAAAAAGAGTGAGTGAGTGAGTTTGGTTTTGCGCCCGCTTTTAGCAATATTCCACCAGCAATATCACGGCGGGGAACACCAGAAATGGGCTTCACACATTGTACCTATGTCGGGAATCGAACCCGGGTCTTCGGCGTGACGAGCGAACGCTTTAACCACTAACCCGACCGCCACATTTCAAAAAGAAGCAAAACGTCACCGACTGGGGATCGTCAAACAAAACTTTCTTTGTATATATAAAACACAAATACAAATAGATTATGCCGCTCCGGTCCTAAGTGGCATTACAAGTACAAATCATAATAAACTACAATCTATATGAAGACCTTAGAATAGCCACAGGTACCTGGAGTGGTAGTGTCCACATTACACTATTACTAATGACAGGCTTTTCTGAGTGGTTGTTGTCAGCACGGTGCTTAACAATGCATATGGGAATCCCGTTAACGCACATGTTTTTCTACCCATTCGTGGGTAGTGAAATGCATGGGGCTTGCATAAAAGTCATCTTTTGCATGGAATGCATGCTTTTCTGTAGCAGTTGCGTTTTTTGTGACTTGATTCCATACATGTACTACAATATTGAAAACCAAACTTTACTTGTTTGAAAAATACACTAAAATATTGGTGTCACAGGAACTTTTGTTTGGTATATATACTCTGACGCCTCACAAGATAAGAACAATAACACAGGACTAGATATATTAGTATGTGTGGACCAGGCGAAACCAATAACCCCTAATTATCATTATAAATATTATACTTATACTAATACTGCTGAACTATTAGCCATACTTACAGCCCTCCATCGAGTAAAACCCCTCAAACAAAACAACTTTCTAATTATTTCAGACTCTCTTGGTTTTAGTAACAAATTCAAAACAAATATTCCAAAACCCGACCCGACTTCATGAAGAACATCATCCATTTCATTTCAGAAATAAAATCAGAAAATTAATCTATAAGTCTACTATGTGTACGTGGCCACTCCAACTCACCTGGTAACAACATTGCAGACACAACAGCTAAAATAGCCATAACTCATCCATCCCCCTCCATTGATTTTCACACTTCCAAAGCCGAGCTGAAATCTAAAACAAAACAATCTATCAAAATTCAAAATGTTTACTGGATTAACATGGATTAAGACTATATTTCATAAACCTATCTATTAACGCCACAATTTTAACAATTCGACCTTTTTTGCTTAAATAATATCTCGTATTATCAGTGGCAATATAAATCTTAACTATAATTTATTTAAGCAAAGAGACATCTAAATAGTAACTGTACACACTGCTTCATTCCCGAAGATCTAGATCACATGTTTAACCACTGTCCACCTTACAGCACTTTCCACTCTCAACCATATCACTCTATCTCATCTCACTATCAGCACAATGTGTCCTTACTATTCAGTCCATTCAACCCTCCAGCAATATACAACTCAATGTCATTCTTAATTTTTTAATGATAAACTCTGGGACAAATTTCAGAACATCCCAAACAAACTATCTATCTATAGTTGGAGATTTAACGTGCGCTTTCCGCATGTTTAAAGATACATTTTGCGTATGTCGCACACAGGGTTACACTGAAATTTAAAAAAAAGCAAAAAAAAAGCGTAAAGATTAAATAAGAAATGCAACCCCCAGGAAATATAAAAGGTTACATTTCTAAAGGTAATCTAGGCTAGGGTGGTTTTGGCTTGGTGTTTTGGTTTAGTTTGTTGTTTAACGCCGCACTCAGCAATATTCCAGCTATATGACGGCGGTCTGTAAATAATTGAGTCGGGACCAGACAATCCAGTGATTAATATCATGAGCATCGATCCACGGAATTGATCGATGATCCCCTTAGTCGCCTTTTACGACAAGCATAGTCACCTTTTACGGCAAGCATGGGTTGAGTGAGTGAGTAAGGTTTTACGCCGCTTTGAGCAATATTCCAGCAATATTCCAGCAATATCACGGCGGGGGTGGGGAGGGTGTGTGTGTGTGTGACAATCTGGGATTCAGCTGACACTGTAGGGGTCGGGCGGGGGAAGCTTCGGGAGAGGTGATATCTCTCCTCTTCCTCTTCTTTCTTTCGTGGCTCGTTCCCTCAGGCGAGTGGAAGGGCTCCTCCCCTCTGGATTCGAGAGGAGCGAGTTCCATGGCTGCGACTACGGGCTGGGGAGCGGGAGGATGGACTTCCTCGATCTCCATGGTGGAGACAGCAGTCGTCTTCTTCTTCTTGGGGGTGGCTCTTGTAGCTGGTCGTGGAGTCGGGAGGGGTCCAGGGGGTGCCTGCCAGTCCTTAGGCTTGGGTTTTGCCGTGGCTTTCTCAAGAGGCCCTTTCCTTTGATTAAGATCAAAAGTTATGGACAGGGTGCTGTAGTTGGTCTGTAGGTAGTAGTCCCCCAACTCTTAAGGCCCAAAGAGGCTCCAAGATGGAGACTAAGTCCCTGGGGAGCGCTTTACTAAGGTCACGCATGGTGAGAGCTTGGTAGGAGCTTGGGAGTGCACGTCTGGTTGAAGGTACAAACCAGAGTGATGTGTGAACAACAAACTATGCTTCGAAATCTCATTATGTAAGCAACCTTTTCCCATTTAGGATCGGGAGCGAAAACTCTCTTCTACAACGTCCGCGCGCGAGATTCTACTTATCCGTAACACTAACGTAGAACATCAGTTATCCAGAAAACTGTCAATGTCAAGGACACAATAACACTGCTCCTTACCTCGCCACCACGTCTTCCCACCCCAGCAATTATAGACTTAGGCTAGGCCCTTATTCCTTTTTTTCTTTAGTAGGCCGTATGTCTAATTACAGCTTATCTGTAATACATTTATAACCCACTATGGTATACTTTATGTAATATATACATTGTATTTAGCGAGCCTTGGCGACTACATATCCTGTATTAGGAATAAACATTGCGTTTAGCGAGCCTTGGCGACTACATATCCTGTATTAGGAATAAACATTGTATTTAGCGAGCTTTGGCGACTGCATATCCTGTATTAGGAATAAACATTGTATTTAGCGAGCCTTGGCGACTACATATCCTGTATTAGGAATAAACATTGTATTTAGCGAGCCTTGGCGACTGCATATCCTGTATTAGGAATAAACATTGTATTTAGCAAGCCTTGGCGACTGCATATGCTGTATTAGGAATAAACATTGTATTAAGCAAGCCTTGGCGAGCTAAATACATAGTGTTTATTCCTAATACAGGATATTTTCCATCCCCAAACACTCAATCGTGATAACCTCTTTATCATATAGTGTCATTCTTTAATTCTGTGCTCGAAAATCGCTTTCCATCTCTCATAAACATCACCTAAACATTGCAACTTTTCCTGGAATGCGCGCATTAATATTTATAACGTCAGAGGGTAAGTGATGTGTCAGTCGGTCAGTGATAGTTGCCAATATAGTTCCAACAGAAACCTGTTTCTTATACAGTGGCGTAACAACATATATGCAAAATAACAATTGCCTACACAAATTGTTTTACTTTCCTTTCCCGGCTGTAAGAGATTGAAGAACAAGCGGGAATAGAATAGTTTACTACGTCATCAGGTTTGGTACATGCGTGTTACATCATCACTTACGTACATGTGCATGACGTCACAGTTAACCCTTTGTCTTACAACGGCCACAGTCAGACGTTGTTGACGGTCGGTCTGTCCTGTCATAACGTTACGAATTGCAGTTAAATGTAGACACAGCGATAAAACGAAACAAGGTAACAATTCGAACATATTTCGGCCAAATACAACTGTTTTGGTGTTACAAGCTGCAGAGGTCTATAAGCACAGATATGGAAAATGATCCGGCATGGCTAGTGCCCAATTTGTATCTCCAAAGTTGCCAAAACTTGTAAAATGCCTTAGCTACGTCACAGTTAGAAACTGGTTTTCAGTGTACTAGACTATTCTTTTGATAATGATAGCAATTTTCCCAGATGTTTCTCCAGGTTCCTGATGGTTAATTCTGACTCGATCGCCGAATGTAAAGGGCTACGCCATGTTTGTTTCTAAACGCTGAAAGTAGTCCCTACTTGACCTTTGATAATTGCATTTCTATCCGCATATGACCCCAACGGATATCGTTTTTACCCGTTAGCTTTATCCTGTCGAGAAACCAACCCATTATATGATCAATAATTATAAATGTCCAAACACTATAGACATAGGTGTTATAAGATAGGTTTTACCCCTTCAGTTATAGTTTTTGGGTTTAGTGATTTATTTTTAATATTATTCATATTTATCATTCCACACATCTAGGTAGACGTTAAACAGCCAAAATCAATCTAGTCCCGGTTCGCTTCATATGAGTTGGTCTCAAATGTTTCAGCTCCAGTTGTGATGCTCCAGTTCATATAATGAGTTGGTCTCTGATGTTTCAGCTCCAGTTGTGAGCACCACTTCATCTTAGTTTGACTCTAATGTTTCAGGTCAAGTTGTGATGTGCCATTTCATTTAATTAGTTGCTCTCTAATATCTGATCTCTAGTTGTGACGCACCACGTCATGACACCTGTGAAGATCTGGGGTTGAATAGTTCTTCAGCAACCCATGCTTGTCGTAAGAGGCGACTAACGGGATCGGGTGGTCAGGCTCGCTGACTTGTTTGATGAATGTCATCGATTCCAATTGTATAGATCGATGGTCATGATGTCAATCACTGGATTGTCTGGTCCAGACTCGATTATTTACAGACAACAGCCGTCATATAGCTGGAATATTGCTGAGTGTGGCGTTAAAGAACAAACAAACGAACAAACAAACACTTCATATACTCTGTTGGTCTCAAATGTTACAGCTCCCATTGTGAAAAGCCACTTCATATAATGAGGTGTTCTCTTTTGTTTCAGCTCCAGTTGTGAGCACCACTTCATCTCAGTTGGTCTCTAATGTTTCAGGTCAAGTTATAATGCTCCAATTCATATAATTAGTTGGTCTCTGATGTTTCAGGTACAGTTGTGATGTGCCACTTCATATAATTAGTTGTTCTCTAATGTTTCAGGTCCAGTTGTGAGCTCTGCTTCTTAGCAGTTGATCTCCAATGTTTCAGGTACAGTTGTGATGCTCCACTCCATATAATTAGTTGGTCTCTAATGTTTCAGGTCCATTTGTGAGCTCTGCTTCTTAGCAGTTGATCTCCAATGTTTCAGGTACAGTTGTGATGCTCCACTCCATATAATGAGTTGGTCTTTAATGTTTCAGGTCCACTTGTGACGCTACACTTCATATAATGAGTTAGTCTCTGATGTTTCAACTCCAGTTGTGAGCACCACTTCATCTCAGTTGGTCTCTAATGTTTCAGGTCCAGTTGTGATGTGCCATTTCATATAATTAGTTGGTCTCTAATGTTTCAGCTCCAGTTGTGATGCGTCATTTCCTACTAGTATTAGCTGGGTTTATTTATGATTTATGTCCAGTTTGAGAAGCATCACTTAGACAAAACAGATTATTTTTCCAGAGAGAATCATTTTATCAATATTATAGTGTAATCTCAGTGCAACTATAACTCCACATAGTTTCTACAGTCACGGTGACTTTGACTGAATGTAAGCATGTCCTTCTACAATTGTAGGTTATGCCTAGACGACCAAGGTGCCTGGACATGGGTTACACATTGCAACTGTCCGTGGTCATGTGGGCTCCATTCTGAGAAAGCCATGCTATGCTGGACTTTCCCTGTGAAGAATGTGGTCAGTAGATATAGGGGTGTATTTTGCTGGTCCGAATGTTCCGAGTAGTAGGGAAAGTATAACCTTCCGCATTCATGGTGAAGTGTAAGAATGAGTTGCGGGTGCTGTCCACACCCAATGATACCCCAGTTACCGTAGAAAGGCAGTTGTAATGTCAGCTGAGGTCGTCTGGAAGTGTGATCTCTAGAGCACATCGGTGATAGATACTCTTCAGGTTAAAATGAACTTTTGTAGAGGTTAACGACGATTTGCGTAGCACTGCCAAAGGATCATTGTGAAAACAAAATCAAGACTCTATAGTCTATATTGAAATGAAGCACCTCCAGTAAGGATGATTTAGTATTTTAATGTGTCAGATCCAGTTCAGACGTGCAAAATCCTATTTTAATGAGTTGGTCTTTCAATGTTTCAGATCAATTTGAGAAGTGCCACTTCCTGGTATAATGAGTTGGTATCTTATGTTTCAGCTCCAGATTTGACACGCCACTAAATATAATGAATTGGCCTCTAGTTTTTCAGCTGCAGTTGTCATGCACTACTTCATTTAATTAGTTGCTCTCTAATATCTGATCTCTAGTTGTGACGCACCACGTCATGACACCTGTGAAGATCCAGGGTAGAATAGGTCTTCAGCAACCCATGCTTGCCGTAAAAGGTGACTATGCTTGTCGTAAGAGGCGACTAACGGGATCGGGTGGTCAGGCTCGCTGACTTGTTTGATGAATGTCATCGATCCCAATTGCATGGATCGATGGTCATGATGTCAATCACTGGATTGTCTGGTCCAGACTCGATTATTTACAGACAACAGCCATCACATAGCTGGAATATTGCTGAGTGTGGCGTTAAACAACAAACAAACAAACAAACAAACACTTCATATACTCTGTTGGTCTCAAATGTTACAGCTCCCATTGTGAAAAGCCACTTCATATAATGAGGTGTTCTCTTTTGTTTCAGCTCCAGTTGTGAGCACCATTTCATCTCAGTTGGTCTCTAATGTTTCAGGTCCAGTTGTAATGCTCCAATTCATATAATTAGTTGGTCTCTGATGATTCAGGTCCAGTTGTGATGTGCCACTTCATATAATTAGTTGGTCTCTTATGTTTCAGGTCCAGTTGTGAGCTCTGCTTCTTAGCAGTTGATCTCCAATGTTTCAGGTACAGTTGTGACGCTCCACTTCATATAATGAGTTGGTCTCTAATGTTTCAGGTCCAGTTGTGAGCTTTGCTTCATAGTAGTTGATCTCCAATGTTTCAGGTCAAGTTGTGATGCTCCACTTCATATAATGAGTTGGTCTCTAATGTTTCAGGTCCAGTTGTGACGCTACACTTCATATAATGAGTTAGTCTCTGATGTTTCAGCTCCAGTTGTGAGCACCACTTCATCTCAGTTGGTCTCTAATGTTTCAGGTCCAGTTGTGATGTGCCATTTCATATAACTAGTTGGTGTCTAATGTTTCAGCTCCAGTTGTGATGCGTCATTTCCTACTAGTATTAGCTGGGTTTATTTATGATTTATGTCCAGTTGAGAAGCATCACTTAGACAAAACAGATTATTTTTCCTGAGAGAATCATTTTATCAATATTATAGTGTAATCTCAGTGCAACTTTAACTCCACATAGTTTCTACAGACACGGTGACTTTGACTGAATGTAAGCATGTCCTTCTACAATTGTAGGTTATGCCTAGACAACCAAGGTGCCTGGACATGGGTTACACATTGCAACTGTCCGTGGTCATGTGGGCTCCATTCTGAGAAAGCCATGCTATGCTGGACTTTCCCTGTGAAGAATGTGGTCAGTAGATATAGGGGTGTATTTTGCTGGTCCGAATGTTCCGAGTAGTAGGGAAAGTATAACCTTCCGCATTCATGGTGAAGTGTAAGAATGAGTTGCGGGTGCTGTCCACACCCAATGATACCCCAGTTACCGTAGAAAGGCAGTTGTAGTGTCAGCTGAGGTCGTCTGGAAGTGTGATCTCTAGAGCACATCGGTGATAGATACTCTTCAGGTTAAAATGAACTTTTGTAGAGGTTAATGACGATTTGCGTAGCACTGCCAAAGGATCATTGTGAAAACAAAATCAAGACTCTATAGTCTATATTGAAATGAAGCACCTCCAGTAAGGATGATTTAGTATTTTAATGTGTCAGATCCAGTTCAGACGTGCAAAATCCTATTTTAATGAGTTGGTCTTTCAATGTTTCAGATCAATTTGAGAAGTGCCACTTCCTGGTATAATGAGTTGGTATCTTATGTTTCAGCTCCAGATTTGACATGTCACTAAATATAATGAAATGGCCTCTAGTTTTGCAGCTGCAGTTGTCATGCACCACTTCATTTAATTAGTTGCTCTCTAATATCTGATCTCTAGTTGTGACGCACCACGTCATGACACCTGTGAAGATCCGGGGTAGAATAGGTCTTCAGCAACCCATGCTTGCCGTAAAAGGTGACTATGCTTGTCGTAAGAGGCGACTAACGGGATCGGGTGGTCAGGCTCGCTGACTTGTTTGATGAATGTCATCGATTCCAATTGTATGGATCGATGGTCATGATGTCAATCACTGGATTGTCTGGTCCAGACTCGATTATTTACAGACAACAGCCATCACATAGCTGGAATATTGCTGAGTGTGGCGTTAAACAACAAACAAACAAACAAACAAACAAACACTTCATATACTCTGTTGGTCTCAAATGTTACAGCTCCCATTGTGAAAAGCCACTTCATATAATGAGGTGTTCTCTTTTGTTTCAGCTCCAGTTGTGAGCACCATTTCATCTCAGTTGGTCTCTAATGTTTCAGGTCCAGTTGTAATGCTCCAATTCATATAATTAGTTGGTCTCTGATGATTCAGGTCCAGTTGTGATGTGCCACTTCATATAATTAGTTGTTCTCTAATGTTTCAGGTCCAGTTGTGAGCTCTGCTTCTTAGCAGTTGATCTCCAATGTTTCAGGTACAGTTGTGATGCTCCACTCCATATAATTAGTTGGTCTCTAATGTTTCAGGTCCAGTTGTGAGCTCTGCTTCTTAGCAGTTGATCTCCAATGTTTCAGGTACAGTTGTGATGCTCCACTCCATATAATTAGTTGGTCTCTAATGTTTCAGGTCCATTTGTGAGCTCTGCTTCTTAGCAGTTGATCTCCAATGTTTCAGGTCCAGTTGTGATGTGCCATTTCATATAATTAGTTGGTCTTTAATGTTTCAGCTCCAGTTGTGATGCGTCATTTCCTACTAGTATTAGCTGGGTTTATTTATGATTTATGTCCAGTTTGAGAAGCATCACTTAGACAAAACAGATTATTTTTCCAGAGAGAATCATTTTATCAATATTATAGTGTAATCTCAGTGCAACTTTAACTCCACATAGTTTCTACAGTCACGGTGACTTTGACTGAATGTAAGCATGTCCTTCTACAATTGTAGGTTATGCCTAGACAACCAAGGTGCCTGGACATGGGTTACACATTGCAACTGTCCGTGGTCATGTGGGCTCCATTCTGAGAAAGCCATGCTATGCTGGACTTTCCCTGTGAAGAATGTGGTCAGTAGATATAGGGGTGTATTTTGCTGGTCCGAATGTTCCGAGTAGTAGGGAAAGTATAACCTTCCGCATTCATGGTGAAGTGTAAGAATGAGTTGCGGGTGCTGTCCACACCCAATGATACCCCAGTTACCGTAGAAAGGCAGTTGTAATGTCAGCTGAGGTCGTCTGGAAGTGTGATCTCTAGAGCACATCGGTGATAGATACTCTTCAGGTTAAAATGAACTTTTGTAGAGGTTAACGACGATTTGCGTAGCACTGTCAAAGGATCATTGTGAAAACAAAATCAAGACTCTATAGTCTATATTGAAATGAAGCACCTCCAGTAAGGATGATTTAGTATTTTAATGTGTCAGATCCAGTTCAGACGTGCAAAATCCTATTTTAATGAGTTGGTCTTTCAATGTTTCAGATCAATTTGAGAAGTGCCACTTCCTGGTATAATGAGTTGGTATCTTATGTTTCAGCTCCAGATTTGACACGCCACTAAATATAATGAATTGGCCTCTAGTTTTTCAGCTGCAGTTGTCATGCACTACTTCATTTAATTAGTTGCTCTCTAATATCTGATCTCTAGTTGTGACGCACCACGTCATGACACCTGTGAAGATCCGGGGTAGAATAGGTCTTCAGCAACCCATGCTTGCCGTAAAAGGTGACTATGCTTGTCGTAAGAGGCGACTAACGGGATCGGGTGGTCAGGCTCGCTGACTTGTTTGATGAATGTCATCGATCCCCATTGCATGGATCGATGGTCATGATGTCAATCACTGGATTGTCTGGTCCAGACTCGATTATTTACAGACAACAGCCATCACATAGCTGGAATATTGCTGAGTGTGGCGTTAAACAACAAACAAACAAACAAACAAACACTTCATATACTCTGTTGGTCTCAAATGTTACAGCTCCCATTGTGAAAAGCCACTTCATATAATGAGGTGTTCTCTTTTGTTTCAGCTCCAGTTGTGAGCACCATTTCATCTCAGTTGGTCTCTAATGTTTCAGGTCCAGTTGTAATGCTCCAATTCATATAATTAGTTGGTCTCTGATGTTTCAGGTCCAGTTGTGATGTGCCACTTCATATAATTAGTTGGTCTCTAATGTTTCAGGTCCAGTTGTGAGCTCTGCTTCTTAGCAGTTGATCTCCAATGTTTCAGGTACAGTTGTGATGCTCCACTTCATATAATGAGTTGGTCTCTAATGTTTCAGGTCCAGTTGTGACGCTACACTTCATATAATGAGTTAGTCTCTGATGTTTCAGCTCCAGTTGTGAGCACCACTTCATCTCAGTTGGTCTCTAATGTTTCAGGTCCAGTTGTGATGTGCCATTTCATATAACTAGTTGGTGTCTAATGTTTCAGCTCCAGTTGTGATGCGTCATTTCCTACTAGTATTAGCTGGGTTTATTTATGATTTATGTCCAGTTGAGAAGCATCACTTAGACAAAACAGATTATTTTTCCAGAGAGAATCATTTTATCAATATTATAGTGTAATCTCAGTGCAACTTTAACTCCACATAGTTTCTACAGACACGGTGACTTTGGCTGAATGTAAGCATGTCCTTCTACAATTGTAGGTTATGCCTAGACAACCAAGGTGCCTGGACATGGGTTACACATTGCAACTGTCCGTGGTCATGTGGGCTCCATTCTGAGAAAGCCATGCTATGCTGGACTTTCCCTGTGAAGAATGTGGTCAGTAGATATAGGGGTGTATTTTGCTGGTCCGAATGTTCCGAGTAGTAGGGAAAGTATAACCTTCCGCATTCATGGTGAAGTGTAAGAATGAGTTGCGGGTGCTGTCCACACCCAATGATACCCCAGTTACCGTAGAAAGGCAGTTGTAGTGTCAGCTGAGGTCGTCTGGAAGTGTGATCTCTAGAGCACATCGGTGATAGATACTCTTCAGGTTAAAATGAACTTTTGTAGAGGTTAATGACGATTTGCGTAGCACTGCCAAAGGATCATTGTGAAAACAAAATCAAGACTCTATAGTCTATATTGAAATGAAGCACCTCCAGTAAGGATGATTTAGTATTTTAATGTGTCAGATCCAGTTCAGACGTGCAAAATCCTATTTTAATGAGTTGGTCTTTCAATGTTTCAGATCAATTTGAGAAGTGCCACTTCCTGGTATAATGAGTTGGTATCTTATGTTTCAGCTCCAGATTTGACACGTCACTAAATATAATGAAATGGCCTCTAGTTTTTCAGCTGCAGTTGTCATGCACCACTTCATTTAATTAGTTGCTCTCTAATATCTGATCTCTAGTTGTGACGCACCACGTCATGACACCTGTGAAGATCCGGGGTAGAATAGGTCTTCAGCAACCCATGCTTGCCGTAAAAGGGGACTATGCTTGTCGTAAGAGGCGACTAACGGGATCGGGTGGTCAGGCTCGCTGACTTGTTTGATGAATGTCATCGATTCCAATTGTATGGATCGATGGTCATGATGTCAATCACTGGATTGTCTGGTCCAGACTCGATTATTTACAGACAACAGCCGTCATATAGCTGGAATGTTGCTGAGTGTGGCGTTAAACAACAAACAAACAAACAAACAAACACTTCATATACTCTGTTGGTCTCAAATGTTACAGCGCCCATTGTGAAAAGCCACTTCATATAATGAGGTGTTCTCTTTTGTTTCAGGTCCAGTTGTGAGCACCACTTCATCTCAGTTGGTCTCTAATGTTTCAGGTCAAGTTATAATGCTCCAATTCATATAATTAGTTGGTCTCTGATGTTTCAGGTCCAGTTGTGATGTGCCACTTCATATAATTAGTTGTTCTCTAATGTTTCAGGTCCAGTTGTGAGCTCTGCTTCTTAGCAGTTGATCTCCAATGGTTCAGGTACAGTTGTGATGCTCCACTTCATATAATGAGTTGGTCTCTAATGTTTCAGGTTCATTTGTGAGCTCTGCTTCATAGTAGTTGATCTCCAATGTTTCAGGTACAGTTGTGATGCTCCACTTCATATAATGAGTTGGTCTCTAATGTTTCAGGTCCAGTTGTGACGCTACACTTCATATAATGAGTTAGTCTCTGATGTTTCAGCTCCAGTTGTGAGCACCACTTCATCTCAGTTGGTCTCTAATGTTTCAGGTCCAGTTGTGATGTGCCATTTCATATAACTAGTTGGTGTCTAATGTTTCAGCTCCAGTTGTGATGCGTCATTTCCTACTAGTATTAGCTGGGTTTATTTATGATTTATGTCCATTTGAGAAGCATCACTTAGACAAAACAGATTATTTTTCCAGAGAGAATCATTTTATCAATATTATAGTGTAATCTCAGTGCAACTTTAACTCCACATAGTTTCTACAGACACGGTGACTTTGACTGAATGTAAGCATGTCCTTCTACAATTGTAGGTTATGCCTAGACGACCAAGGTGCCTGGACATGGGTTACACATTGCAACTGTCCGTGGTCATGTGGGCTCCATTCTGAGAAAGCCATGCTATGCTGGACTTTCCCTGTGAAGAATGTGGTCAGTAGATATAGGGGTGTATTTTGCTGGTCCGAATGTTCCGAGTAGTAGGGAAAGTATAACCTTCCGCATTCATGGTGAAGTGTAAGAATGAGTTGCGGGTGCTGTCCACACCCAATGATACCCCAGTTACCGTAGAAAGGCAGTTGTAGTGTCAGCTGAGGTCGTCTGGAAGTGTGATCTCTAGAGCACATCGGTGATAGATACTCTTCAGGTTAAAATGAACTTTTGTAGAGGTTAATGACGATTTGCGTAGCACTGCCAAAGGATCATTGTGAAAACAAAATCAAGACTCTATAGTCTATATTGAAATGAAGCACCTCCAGTAAGGATGATTTAGTATTTTAATGTGTCAGATCCAGTTCAGACGTGCAAAATCCTATTTTAATGAGTTGGTCTTTCAATGTTTCAGATCAATTTGAGAAGTGCCACTTCCTGGTATAATGAGTTGGTATCTTATGTTTCAGCTCCAGATTTGACACGCCACTAAATATAATGAATTGCCCTCTAGTTTTTCAGCTGCAGTTGTCATGCACCACTTCATTTAATTAGTTGCTCTCTAATATCTGATCTCTAGTTGTGACGCACCACGTCATGACACCTGTGAAGATCCGGGGTAGAATAGGTCTTCAGCAACCCATGCTTGCCGTAAAAGGTGACTATGCTTGTCGTAAGAGGCGACTAACGGGATCGGGTGGTCAGGCTCGCTGACTTGTTTGATGAATGTCATCGATTCCAATTGTATGGATCGATGGTCATGATGTCAATCACTGGATTGTCTGGTCCAGACTCGATTATTTACAGACAACAGCCGTCATATAGCTGGAATGTTGCTGAGTGTGGCGTTAAACAACAAACAAACAAACAAACAAACACTTCATATACTCTGTTGGTCTCAAATGTTACAGCGCCCATTGTGAAAAGCCACTTCATATAATGAGGTGTTCTCTTTTGTTTCAGGTCCAGTTGTGAGCACCACTTCATCTCAGTTGGTCTCTAATGTTTCAGGTCAAGTTATAATGCTCCAATTCATATAATTAGTTGGTCTCTGATGTTTCAGGTCCAGTTGTGATGTGCCACTTCATATAATTAGTTGTTCTCTAATGTTTCAGGTCCAGTTGTGAGCTCTGCTTCTTAGCAGTTGATCTCCAATGGTTCAGGTACAGTTGTGATGCTCCACTTCATATAATGAGTTGGTCTCTAATGTTTCAGGTTCATTTGTGAGCTCTGCTTCATAGTAGTTGATCTCCAATGTTTCAGGTACAGTTGTGATGCTCCACTTCATATAATGAGTTGGTCTCTAATGTTTCAGGTCCAGTTGTGACGCTACACTTCATATAATGAGTTAGTCTCTGATGTTTCAGCTCCAGTTGTGAGCACCACTTCATCTCAGTTGGTCTCTAATGTTTCAGGTCCAGTTGTGATGTGCCATTTCATATAATTAGTTGGTGTCTAATGTTTCAGCTCCAGTTGTGATGCGTCATTTCCTACTAGTATTAGCTGGGTTTATTTATGATTTATGTCCATTTGAGAAGCATCACTTAGACAAAACAGATTATTTTTCCAGAGAGAATCATTTTATCAATATTATAGTGTAATCTCAGTGCAACTTTAACTCCACATAGTTTCTACAGACACGGTGACTTTGACTGAATGTAAGCATGTCCTTCTACAATTGTAGGTTATGCCTAGACGACCAAGGTGCCTGGACATGGGTTACACATTGCAACTGTCCGTGGTCATGTGGGCTCCATTCTGAGAAAGCCATGCTATGCTGGACTTTCCCTGTGAAGAATGTGGTCAGTAGATATAGGGGTGTATTTTGCTGGTCCGAATGTTCCGAGTAGTAGGGAAAGTATAACCTTCCGCATTCATGGTGAAGTGTAAGAATGAGTTGCGGGTGCTGTCCACACCCAATGATACCCCAGTTACCGTAGAAAGGCAGTTGTAGTGTCAGCTGAGGTCGTCTGGAAGTGTGATCTCTAGAGCACATCGGTGATAGATACTCTTCAGGTTAAAATGAACTTTTGTAGAGGTTAATGACGATTTGCGTAGCACTGCCAAAGGATCATTGTGAAAACAAAATCAAGACTCTATAGTCTATATTGAAATGAAGCACCTCCAGTAAGGATGATTTAGTATTTTAATGTGTCAGATCCAGTTCAGACGTGCAAAATCCTATTTTAATGAGTTGGTCTTTCAATGTTTCAGATCAATTTGAGAAGTGCCACTTCCTGGTATAATGAGTTGGTATCTTATGTTTCAGCTCCAGATTTGACACGCCACTAAATATAATGAATTGACCTCTAGTTTTTCAGCTGCAGTTGTCATGCACCACTTCATTTAATTAGTTGCTCTCTAATATCTGATCTCTAGTTGTGACGCACCACGTCATGACACCTGTGAAGATCCGGGGTAGAATAGGTCTTCAGCAACCCATGCTTGCCGTAAAAGGTGACTATGCTTGTCGTAAGAGGCGACTAACGGGATCGGGTGGTCAGGCTCGCTGACTTGTTTGATGAATGTCATCGATTCCAATTGTATGGATCGATGGTCATGATGTCAATCACTGGATTGTCTGGTCCAGACTCGATTATTTACAGACAACAGCCGTCATATAGCTGGAATGTTGCTGAGTGTGGCGTTAAACAACAAACAAACAAACAAACAAACACTTCATATACTCTGTTGGTCTCAAATGTTACAGCGCCCATTGTGAAAAGCCACTTCATATAATGAGGTGTTCTCTTTTGTTTCAGGTCCAGTTGTGAGCACCACTTCATCTCAGTTGGTCTCTAATGTTTCAGGTCAAGTTATAATGCTCCAATTCATATAATTAGTTGGTCTCTGATGTTTCAGGTCCAGTTGTGATGTGCCACTTCATATAATTAGTTGTTCTCTAATGTTTCAGGTCCAGTTGTGAGCTCTGCTTCTTAGCAGTTGATCTCCAATGGTTCAGGTACAGTTGTGATGCTCCACTTCATATAATGAGTTGGTCTCTAATGTTTCAGGTTCATTTGTGAGCTCTGCTTCATAGTAGTTGATCTCCAATGTTTCAGGTACAGTTGTGATGCTCCACTTCATATAATGAGTTGGTCTCTAATGTTTCAGGTCCAGTTGTGACGCTACACTTCATATAATGAGTTAGTCTCTGATGTTTCAGCTCCAGTTGTGAGCACCACTTCATCTCAGTTGGTCTCTAATGTTTCAGGTCCAGTTGTGATGTGCCATTTCATATAATTAGTTGGTGTCTAATGTTTCAGCTCCAGTTGTGATGCGTCATTTCCTACTAGTATTAGCTGGGTTTATTTATGATTTATGTCCATTTGAGAAGCATCACTTAGACAAAACAGATTATTTTTCCAGAGAGAATCATTTTATCAATATTATAGTGTAATCTCAGTGCAACTTTAACTCCACATAGTTTCTACAGACACGGTGACTTTGACTGAATGTAAGCATGTCCTTCTACAATTGTAGGTTATGCCTAGACGACCAAGGTGCCTGGACATGGGTTACACATTGCAACTGTCCGTGGTCATGTGGGCTCCATTCTGAGAAAGCCATGCTATGCTGGACTTTCCCTGTGAAGAATGTGGTCAGTAGATATAGGGGTGTATTTTGCTGGTCCGAATGTTCCGAGTAGTAGGGAAAGTATAACCTTCCGCATTCATGGTGAAGTGTAAGAATGAGTTGCGGGTGCTGTCCACACCCAATGATACCCCAGTTACCGTAGAAAGGCAGTTGTAGTGTCAGCTGAGGTCGTCTGGAAGTGTGATCTCTAGAGCACATCGGTGATAGATACTCTTCAGGTTAAAATGAACTTTTGTAGAGGTTAATGACGATTTGCGTAGCACTGCCAAAGGATCATTGTGAAAACAAAATCAAGACTCTATAGTCTATATTGAAATGAAGCACCTCCAGTAAGGATGATTTAGTATTTTAATGTGTCAGATCCAGTTCAGACGTGCAAAATCCTATTTTAATGAGTTGGTCTTTCAATGTTTCAGATCAATTTGAGAAGTGCCACTTCCTGGTATAATGAGTTGGTATCTTATGTTTCAGCTCCAGATTTGACACGCCACTAAATATAATGAATTGACCTCTAGTTTTTCAGCTGCAGTTGTCATGCACCACTTCATTTAATTAGTTGCTCTCTAATATCTGATCTCTAGTTGTGACGCACCACGTCATGACACCTGTGAAGATCCGGGGTAGAATAGGTCTTCAGCAACCCATGCTTGCCGTAAAAGGTGACTATGCTTGTCGTAAGAGGCGACTAACGGGATCGGGTGGTCAGGCTCGCTGACTTGTTTGATGAATGTCATCGATTCCAATTGTATGGATCGATGGTCATGATGTCAATCACTGGATTGTCTGGTCCAGACTCGATTATTTACAGACAACAGCCGTCATATAGCTGGAATATTGCTGAGTGTGGTGTTAAACAACAAACAAACAAACAAACAAACAAACACTTCATATACTCTGTTGGTCTCAAATGTTACAGCGCCCATTGTGAAAAGCCACTTCATATAATGAGGTGTTCTCTTTTGTTTCAGGTCCAGTTGTGAGCACCACTTCATCTCAGTTGGTCTCTAATGTTTCAGGTCAAGTTATAATGCTCCAATTCATATAATTAGTTGGTCTCTGATGTTTCAGGTCCAGTTGTGATGTGCCACTTCATATAATTAGTTGTTCTCTAATGTTTCAGGTCCAGTTGTGAGCTCTGCTTCTTAGCAGTTGATCTCCAATGGTTCAGGTACAGTTGTGATGCTCCACTTCATATAATGAGTTGGTCTCTAATGTTTCAGGTCCATTTGTGAGCTCTGCTTCATAGTAGTTGATCTCCAATGTTTCAGGTCAAGTTGTGATGCTCCACTTCATATAATGAGTTGGTCTCTAATGTTTCAGGTCCAGTTGTGACGCTACACTTCATATAATGAGTTAGTCTCTGATGTTTCAGCTCCAGTTGTGAGCACCACTTCATCTCAGTTGGTCTCTAATGTTTCAGGTCCAGTTGTGATGTTCCATTTCATATAACTAGTTGGTCTCTAATGTTTCAGCTCCAGTTGTGATGCGTCATTTCCTACTAGTATTAGCTGGGTTTATTTATGATTTATGTCCATTTGAGAAGCATCACTTAGACAAAACAGATTTTTTTTCCAGAGAGAATCATTTTATCAATATTATAGTGTAATCTCAGTGCAACTTTAACTCCACATAGTTTCTACAGACACGGTGACTTTGACTGAATGTAAGCATGTCCTTCTACAATTGTAGGTTATGCCTAGACGACCAAGGTGCCTGGACATGGGTTACACATTGCAACTGTCCGTGGTCATGTGGGCTCCATTCTGAGAAAGCCATGCTATGCTGGACTTTCCCTGTGAAGAATGTGGTCAGTAGATATAGGGGTGTATTTTGCTGGTCCGAATGTTCCGAGTAGTAGGGAAAGTATAACCTTCCGCATTCATGGTGAAGTGTAAGAATGAGTTGCGGGTGCTGTCCACACCCAATGATACCCCAGTTACCGTAGAAAGGCAGTTGTAGTGTCAGCTGAGGTCGTCTGGAAGTGTGATCTCTAGAGCACATCGGTGATAGATACTCTTCAGGTTAAAATGAACTTTTGTAGAGGTTAACGACGATTTGCGTAGCACTGCCAAAGGATCATTGTGAAAACAAAATCAAGACTCTACAGTCTATATTGAAATGAAGCACCTCCAGTAAGGATGATTTAGTATTTTAATGTGTCAGATCCAGTTCAGACGTGCAAAATCCTATTTTAATGAGTTGGTCTTTCAATGTTTCAGATCAATTTGAGAAGTGCCACTTCCTGGTATAATGAGTTGGTATCTTATGTTTCAGCTCCAGATTTGACACGCCACTAAATATAATGAATTGCCCTCTAGTTTTTCAGCTGCAGTTGTCATGCACCACTTCATTTAATTAGTTGCTCTCTAATATCTGATCTCTAGTTGTGACGCACCACGTCATGACACCTGTGAAGATCCGGGGTAGAATAGGTCTTCAGCAACCCATGCTTGCCGTAAAAGGGGACTATGCTTGTCGTAAGAGGCGACTAACGGGATCGGGTGGTCAGGCTCGCTGACTTGTTTGATGAATGTCATCGATTCCAATTGTATGGATCGATGGTCATGATGTCAATCACTGGATTGTCTGGTCCAGACTCGATTATTTACAGACAACAGCCGTCATATAGCTGGAATGTTGCTGAGTGTGGCGTTAAACAACAAACAAACAAACAAACAAACAAACAAACACTTCATATACTCTGTTGGTCTCAAATGTTACAGCTCCCATTGTGAAAAGCCACTTCATATAATGAGGTGTTCTCTTTTGTTTCAGCTCTAGTTGTGAGCATCACTTCATCTCAGTTGGTCTCTAATGTTTCAGGTCCAGTTGTAATGCTCCAATTCATATAATTAGTTGGTCTCTGAAGTTTCAGGTCCAGTTGTGATGTGCCACTTCATATAATTAGTTGGTCTCTAATGTTTCAGGTACAGTTGTGAGCTCTGCTTCTTAGCAGTTGATCTCCAATGTTTCAGGTACAGTTGTGATGCTCCACTTCATATAATGAGTTGGTCTCTAATGTTTCAGGTCCAGTTGTGAGCTCTGCTTCATAGTAGTTGATCTCCAATGTTTCAGGTCAAGTTGTGATGCTACACTTCATATAATGAGTTAGTCTCTGATGTTTCAGCTCCAGTTGTGAGCACCACTTCATCTCAGTTGGTCTCTAATGTTTCAGGTCCAGTTGTGATGTGCCATTTCATATAATTAGTTGGTCTCTAATGTTTCAGGTACAGTTGTGAGCTCTGCTTCTTAGCAGTTGATCTCCAATGTTTCAGGTACAGTTGTGATGCTCCACTTCATATAATGAGTTGGTCTCTAATGTTTCAGGTCCAGTTGTGAGCTCTGCTTCATAGTAGTTGATCTCCAATGTTTCAGGTCCAGTTGTGACGCTACACTTCATATAATGAGTTAGTCTCTGATGTTTCAGCTCCAGTTGTGAGCACCACTTCATCTCAGTTGGTCTCTAATGTTTCAGGTCAAGTTATAATGCTCCAATTCATATAATTAGTTGGTCTCTGATGTTTCAGGTCCAGTTGTGATGTGCCACTTCATATAATTAGTTGGTCTCAAATGTTTCAGGTCCAGTTGTGAGCTCTGCTTCTTAGCAGTTGATCTCCAATGGTTCAGGTACAGTTGTGATGCTCCACTTCATATAATGAGTTGGTCTCTAATGTTTCAGGTCCATTTGTGAGCTCTGCTTCATAGTAGTTGATCTCCAATGTTTCAGGTACAGTTGTGATGCTCCACTTCATATAATGAGTTGGTCTCTAATGTTTCAGGTCCAGTTGTGACGCTACACTTCATATAATGAGTTAGTCTCTGATGTTTCAGCTCCAGTTGTGAGCACCACTTCATCTCAGTTGGTCTCTAATGTTTCAGGTCCAGTTGTGATGTGCCATTTCATATAACTAGTTGGTCTCTAATGTTTCAGCTCCAGTTGTGATGCGTCATTTCCTACTAGTATTAGCTGGGTTTATTTATGATTTATGTCCATTTGAGAAGCATCACTTAGACAAAACAGATTATTTTTCCAGAGAGAATCATTTTATCAATATTATAGTGTAATCTCAGTGCAACTTTAACTCCACATAGTTTCTACAGACACGGTGACTTTGACTGAATGTAAGCATGTCCTTCTACAATTGTAGGTTATGCCTAGACGACCAAGGTGCCTGGACATGGGTTACACATTGCAACTGTCCGTGGTCATGTGGGCTCCATTCTGAGAAAGCCATGCTATGCTGGACTTTCCCTGTGAAGAATGTGGTCAGTAGATATAGGGGTGTATTTTGCTGGTCCGAATGTTCCGAGTAGTAGGGAAAGTATAACCTTCCGCATTCATGGTGAAGTGTAAGAATGAGTTGCGGGTGCTGTCCACACCCAATGATACCCCAGTTACCGTAGAAAGGCAGTTGTAGTGTCAGCTGAGGTCGTCTGGAAGTGTGATCTCTAGAGCACATCGGTGATAGATACTCTTCAGGTTAAAATGAACTTTTGTAGAGGTTAATGACGATTTGCGTAGCACTGCCAAAGGATCATTGTGAAAACAAAATCAAGACTCTATAGTCTATATTGAAATGAAGCACCTCCAGTAAGGATGATTTAGTATTTTAATGTGTCAGATCCAGTTCAGACGTGCAAAATCCTATTTTAATGAGTTGGTCTTTCAATGTTTCAGATCAATTTGAGAAGTGCCACTTCCTGGTATAATGAGTTGGTATCTTATGTTTCAGCTCCAGATTTGACACGCTACTCAATATAATGAATTGACCTCTAGTTTTTCAGCTGCAGTTGTCATGCACCACTTCATTTAATTAGTTGCTCTCTAATATCTGATCTCTAGTTGTGACGCACCACGTCATGACACCTGTGAAGATCCAGGGTAGAATAGGTCTTCAGCAACCCATGCTTGCCGTAAAAGGTGACTATGCTTGTCGTAAGAGGCGACTAACGGGATCGGGTGGTCAGGCTCGCTGACTTGTTTGATGAATGTCATCGATTCCAATTGTATGGATCGATGGTCATGATGTCAATCAATGGATTGTCTGGTCCAGACTCGATTATTTACAGACAACAGACGTCATATAGCTGGAATGTTGCTGAGTGTGGCGTTAAACAACAAACAAACAAACAAACAAACAAACAAACAAACACTTCATATACTCTGTTGGTCTCAAATGTTACAGCTCCCATTGTGAAAAGCCACTTCATATAATGAGGTGTTCTCTTTTGTTTCAGCTCCAGTTGTGAGCACCACTTCATCTCAGTTGGTCTCTAATGTTTCAGGTCAAGTTATAATGCTCCAATTCATATAATTTGTTGGTCTTTGATGTTTCAGGTCCAGTTGTGATGCTCCACTTCATATAATTAGTTGTTCTCTAATGTTTCAGGTCCAGTTGTGAGCTCTGCTTCTTAGCAGTTGATCTCCAATGGTTCAGGTACAGTTGTGACGCTCCACTTCATATAATGAGTTGGTCTCTAATGTTTCAGGTCCAGTTGTGAGCTCTGCTTCATAGTAGTTGATCTCCAATGTTTCAGGTCAAGTTGTGATGCTCCACTTCATATAATGAGTTGGTCTCTAATGTTTCAGGTCCAGTTGTGACGCTACACTTCATATAATGAGTTAGTCTCTGATGTTTCAGCTCCAGTTGTGAGCACCACTTCATCTCAGTTGGTCTCTAATGTTTCAGGTCCAGTTGTGATGTGCCATTTCATATAACTAGTTGGTCTCTAATGTTTCAGCTCCAGTTGTGATGCGTCATTTCCTACTAGTATTAGCTGGGTTTATTTATGATTTATGTCCATTTGAGAAGCATCACTTAGACAAAACAGATTATTTTTCCTGAGAGAATCATTTTATCAATATTATAGTGTAATCTCAGTGCAACTTTAACTCCACATAGTTTCTACAGACACGGTGACTTTGACTGAATGTAAGCATGTCCTTCTACAATTGTAGGTTATGCCGAGACGACCAAGGTGCCTGGACATGGGTTACACATTGCAACTGTCCGTGGTCATGTGGGCTCCATTCTGAGAAAGCCATGCTATGCTGGACTTTCCCTGTGAAGAATGTGGTCAGTAGATATAGGGGTGTATTTTGCTGGTCCGAATGTTCCGAGTAGTAGGGAAAGTATAACCTTCCGCATTCATGGTGAAGTGTAAGAATGAGTTGCGGGTGCTGTCCACACCCAATGATACCCCAGTTACCGTAGAAAGGCAGTTGTAGTGTCAGCTGAGGTCGTCTGGAAGTGTGATCTCTAGAGCACATCGGTGATAGATACTCTTCAGGTTAAAATGAACTTTTGTAGAGGTTAATGACGATTTGCGTAGCACTGCCAAAGGATCATTGTGAAAACAAAATCAAGACTCTATAGTCTATATTGAAATGAAGCACCTCCAGTAAGGATGATTTAGTATTTTAATGTGTCAGATCCAGTTCAGACGTGCAAAATCCTATTTTAATGAGTTGGTCTTTCAATGTTTCAGATCAATTTGAGAAGTGCCACTTCCTGGTATAATGAGTTGGTATCTTATGTTTCAGCTCCAGATTTGACACGCCACTAAATATAATGAATTGCCCTCTAGTTTTTCAGCTGCAGTTGTCATGCACCACTTCATTTAATTAGTTGCTCTCTAATATCTGATCTCTAGTTGTGACGCACCACGTCATGACACCTGTGAAGATCCGGGGTAGAATAGGTCTTCAGCAACCCATGCTTGCCGTAAAAGGTGACTATGCTTGTCGTAAGAGGCGACTAACGGGATCGGGTGGTCAGGCTCGCTGACTTGTTTGATGAATGTCATCGATTCCAATTGTATGGATCGATGGTCATGATGTCAATCACTGGATTGTCTGGTCCAGACTCGATTATTTACAGACAACAGCCGTCATATAGCTGGAATATTGCTGAGTGTGGTGTTAAACAACAAACAAACAAACAAACAAACAAACACTTCATATACTCTGTTGGTCTCAAATGTTACAGCGCCCATTGTGAAAAGCCACTTCATATAATGAGGTGTTCTCTTTTGTTTCAGGTCCAGTTGTGAGCACCACTTCATCTCAGTTGGTCTCTAATGTTTCAGGTCAAGTTATAATGCTCCAATTCATATAATTAGTTGGTCTCTGAAGTTTCAGGTCCAGTTGTGATGTGCCACTTCATATAATTAGTTGTTCTCTAATGTTTCAGGTCCAGTTGTGAGCTCTGCTTCTTAGCAGTTGATCTCCAATGGTTCAGGTACAGTTGTGATGCTCCACTTCATATAATGAGTTGGTCTCTAATGTTTCAGGTCCATTTGTGAGCTCTGCTTCATAGTAGTTGATCTCCAATGTTTCAGGTCAAGTTGTGATGCTCCACTTCATATAATGAGTTGGTCTCTAATGTTTCAGGTCCAGTTGTGACGCTACACTTCATATAATGAGTTAGTCTCTGATGTTTCAGCTCCAGTTGTGAGCACCACTTCATCTCAGTTGGTCTCTAATGTTTCAGGTCCAGTTGTGATGTTCCATTTCATATAACTAGTTGGTCTCTAATGTTTCAGCTCCAGTTGTGATGCGTCATTTCCTACTAGTATTAGCTGGGTTTATTTATGATTTATGTCCATTTGAGAAGCATCACTTAGACAAAACAGATTATTTTTCCAGAGAGAATCATTTTATCAATATTATAGTGTAATCTCAGTGCAACTTTAACTCCACATAGTTTCTACAGACACGGTGACTTTGACTGAATGTAAGCATGTCCTTCTACAATTGTAGGTTATGCCTAGACGACCAAGGTGCCTGGACATGGGTTACACATTGCAACTGTCCGTGGTCATGTGGGCTCCATTCTGAGAAAGCCATGCTATGCTGGACTTTCCCTGTGAAGAATGTGGTCAGTAGATATAGGGGTGTATTTTGCTGGTCCGAATGTTCCGAGTAGTAGGGAAAGTATAACCTTCCGCATTCATGGTGAAGTGTAAGAATGAGTTGCGGGTGCTGTCCACACCCAATGATACCCCAGTTACCGTAGAAAGGCAGTTGTAGTGTCAGCTGAGGTCGTCTGGAAGTGTGATCTCTAGAGCACATCGGTGATAGATACTCTTCAGGTTAAAATGAACTTTTGTAGAGGTTAACGACGATTTGCGTAGCACTGCCAAAGGATCATTGTGAAAACAAAATCAAGACTCTACAGTCTATATTGAAATGAAGCACCTCCAGTAAGGATGATTTAGTATTTTAATGTGTCAGATCCAGTTCAGACGTGCAAAATCCTATTTTAATGAGTTGGTCTTTCAATGTTTCAGATCAATTTGAGAAGTGCCACTTCCTGGTATAATGAGTTGGTATCTTATGTTTCAGCTCCAGATTTGACACGCCACTAAATATAATGAATTGCCCTCTAGTTTTTCAGCTGCAGTTGTCATGCACCACTTCATTTAATTAGTTGCTCTCTAATATCTGATCTCTAGTTGTGACGCACCACGTCATGACACCTGTGAAGATCCGGGGTAGAATAGGTCTTCAGCAACCCATGCTTGCCGTAAAAGGGGACTATGCTTGTCGTAAGAGGCGACTAACGGGATCGGGTGGTCAGGCTCGCTGACTTGTTTGATGAATGTCATCGATTCCAATTGTATGGATCGATGGTCATGATGTCAATCACTGGATTGTCTGGTCCAGACTCGATTATTTACAGACAACAGCCGTCATATAGCTGGAATGTTGCTGAGTGTGGCGTTAAACAACAAACAAACAAACAAACAAACAAACAAACACTTCATATACTCTGTTGGTCTCAAATGTTACAGCTCCCATTGTGAAAAGCCACTTCATATAATGAGGTGTTCTCTTTTGTTTCAGCTCTAGTTGTGAGCATCACTTCATCTCAGTTGGTCTCTAATGTTTCAGGTCAAGTTATCATGCTCCAATTCATATAATTAGTTGGTCTCTGAAGTTTCAGGTCCAGTTGTGATGTGCCACTTCATATAATTAGTTGGTCTCTAATGTTTCAGGTACAGTTGTGAGCTCTGCTTCTTAGCAGTTGATCTCCAATGTTTCAGGTACAGTTGTGATGCTCCACTTCATATAATGAGTTGGTCTCTAATGTTTCAGGTCCAGTTGTGAGCTCTGCTTCATAGTAGTTGATCTCCAATGTTTCAGGTCAAGTTGTGATGCTACACTTCATATAATGAGTTAGTCTCTGATGTTTCAGCTCCAGTTGTGAGCACCACTTCATCTCAGTTGGTCTCTAATGTTTCAGGTCCAGTTGTGATGTGCCATTTCATATAATTAGTTGGTCTCTAATGTTTCAGGTCCAGTTGTGAGCTCTGCTTCTTAGCAGTTGATCTCCAATGTTTCAGGTACAGTTGTGATGCTCCACTTCATATAATGAGTTGGTCTCTAATGTTTCAGGTCCAGTTGTGACGCTACACTTCATATAATGAGTTAGTCTCTGATGTTTCAGCTCCAGTTGTGAGCACCACTTCATCTCAGTTGGTCTCTAATGTTTCAGGTCAAGTTATAATGCTCCAATTCATATAATTAGTTGGTCTCTGATGTTTCAGGTCCAGTTGTGATGTGCCACTTCATATAATTAGTTGGTCTCAAATGTTTCAGGTCCAGTTGTGAGCTCTGCTTCTTAGCAGTTGATCTCCAATGGTTCAGGTACAGTTGTGATGCTCCACTTCATATAATGAGTTGGTCTCTAATGTTTCAGGTCCATTTGTGAGCTCTGCTTCATAGTAGTTGATCTCCAATGTTTCAGGTACAGTTGTGATGCTCCACTTCATATAATGAGTTGGTCTCTAATGTTTCAGGTCCAGTTGTGACGCTACACTTCATATAATGAGTTAGTCTCTGATGTTTCAGCTCCAGTTGTGAGCACCACTTCATCTCAGTTGGTCTCTAATGTTTCAGGTCCAGTTGTGATGTGCCATTTCATATAACTAGTTGGTCTCTAATGTTTCAGCTCCAGTTGTGATGCGTCATTTCCTACTAGTATTAGCTGGGTTTATTTATGATTTATGTCCATTTGAGAAGCATCACTTAGACAAAACAGATTATTTTTCCAGAGAGAATCATTTTATCAATATTATAGTGTAATCTCAGTGCAACTTTAACTCCACATAGTTTCTACAGACACGGTGACTTTGACTGAATGTAAGCATGTCCTTCTACAATTGTAGGTTATGCCTAGACGACCAAGGTGCCTGGACATGGGTTACACATTGCAACTGTCCGTGGTCATGTGGGCTCCATTCTGAGAAAGCCATGCTATGCTGGACTTTCCCTGTGAAGAATGTGGTCAGTAGATATAGGGGTGTATTTTGCTGGTCCGAATGTTCCGAGTAGTAGGGAAAGTATAACCTTCCGCATTCATGGTGAAGTGTAAGAATGAGTTGCGGGTGCTGTCCACACCCAATGATACCCCAGTTACCGTAGAAAGGCAGTTGTAGTGTCAGCTGAGGTCGTCTGGAAGTGTGATCTCTAGAGCACATCGGTGATAGATACTCTTCAGGTTAAAATGAACTTTTGTAGAGGTTAATGACGATTTGCGTAGCACTGCCAAAGGATCATTGTGAAAACAAAATCAAGACTCTATAGTCTATATTGAAATGAAGCACCTCCAGTAAGGATGATTTAGTATTTTAATGTGTCAGATCCAGTTCAGACGTGCAAAATCCTATTTTAATGAGTTGGTCTTTCAATGTTTCAGATCAATTTGAGAAGTGCCACTTCCTGGTATAATGAGTTGGTATCTTATGTTTCAGCTCCAGATTTGACACGCTACTCAATATAATGAATTGACCTCTAGTTTTTCAGCTGCAGTTGTCATGCACCACTTCATTTAATTAGTTGCTCTCTAATATCTGATCTCTAGTTGTGACGCACCACGTCATGACACCTGTGAAGATCCAGGGTAGAATAGGTCTTCAGCAACCCATGCTTGCCGTAAAAGGTGACTATGCTTGTCGTAAGAGGCGACTAACGGGATCGGGTGGTCAGGCTCGCTGACTTGTTTGATGAATGTCATCGATTCCAATTGTATGGATCGATGGTCATGATGTCAATCAATGGATTGTCTGGTCCAGACTCGATTATTTACAGACAACAGACGTCATATAGCTGGAATGTTGCTGAGTGTGGCGTTAAACAACAAACAAACAAACAAACAAACAAACAAACAAACACTTCATATACTCTGTTGGTCTCAAATGTTACAGCTCCCATTGTGAAAAGCCACTTCATATAATGAGGTGTTCTCTTTTGTTTCAGCTCCAGTTGTGAGCACCACTTCATCTCAGTTGGTCTCTAATGTTTCAGGTCAAGTTATAATGCTCCAATTCATATAATTTGTTGGTCTTTGATGTTTCAGGTCCAGTTGTGATGCTCCACTTCATATAATTAGTTGGTCTCTAATGTTTCAGGTCCAGTTGTGAGCTCTGCTTCTTAGCAGTTGATCTCCAATGGTTCAGGTACAGTTGTGACGCTCCACTTCATATAATGAGTTGGTCTCTAATGTTTCAGGTCCAGTTGTGAGCTTTGCTTCATAGTAGTTGATCTCCAATGTTTCAGGTACAGTTGTGATGCTCCACTTCATATAATGAGTTGGTCTTTAATGTTTCAGGTCCAGTTGTGACGCTACACTTCATATAATGAGTTAGTCTCTGATGTTTCAGCTCCAGTTGTGAGCACCACTTCATCTCAGTTGGTCTCTAATGTTTCAGGTCCAGTTGTGATGTGCCATTTCATATAATTAGTTGGTGTCTAATGTTTTAGCTCCAGTTGTGATGCGTCATTTCCTACTAGTATTAGCTGGGTTTATTTATGATTTATGTCCAGTTGAGAAGCATCACTTAGACAAAACAGATTATTTTTCCAGAGAGAATCATTTTATCAATATTATAGTGTAAACTCAGTGCAACTTTAACTCCACATAGTTTCTACAGTCATGGTGACTTTGACTGAATGTAAGCATGTCCTTCTACAATTGTAGGTTATGCCTAGACGACCAAGGTGCCTGCACATTGGTTACACATTGCAACTGTCCGTGGTCATGTGGGCTCCATTCTGAGAAAGCCATGCTATGCTAGACTTTCCCTGTGAAGAATGTGGTCAGTAGATATAGGGGTGTATTTTGCTGGTCCGAATGTTCCGAGTAGTAGGGAAAGTATAACCTTCCGCATTCATGGTGAAGTGTAAGAATGAGTTGCGGGTGCTGTCCACACCCAATGATACCCCAGTTACCGTAGAAAGGCAGTTGTAGTGTCAGCTGAGGTCGTCTGGAAGTGTGATCTCTAGAGCACATCGGTGATAGATACTCTTCAGGTTAAAATGAACTTTTGTAGAGGTTAATGACGATTTGCGTAGCACTGCCAAAGGATCATTGTGAAAACAAAATCAAGACTCTACAGTTTATATTGAAATGAAGCACCTCCAGTAAGGATGATTTAGTATTTTAATGTGTCAGATCCAGTTCAGATGTGCAAAATCCTATTTTAATGAGTTGGTCTTTCAATGTTTCAGATCAATTTGAGAAGTGCCACTTCCTGGTATAATGAGTTGGTATCTTATGTTTCAGCTCCAGATTTGACACGCCACTAAATATAATTAATTGGCCTCTAGTTTTTCAGCTGCAGTTGTCATGCACCACTTCATTTAATTAGTTGCTCTCTAATATCTGATCTCTAGTTGTGACGCACCACGTCATGACACCTGTGAAGATCCGGGGTAGAATAGGTCTTCAGCAACCCATGCTTGCCGTAAAAGGTGACTATGCTTGTCGTAAGAGGCGACTAACGGGATAGGGTGGTCAGGCTCGCTGACTTGTTTGATGAATGTCATCGATTCCAATTGTATGGATCGATGGTCATGATGTCAATCACTGGATTGTCTGGTCCAGACTCGATTATTTACAGACAACAGCCGTCACATAGCTGGAATATTGCTGAATGTGGTGTTAAACAACAAACAAACAAACAAACAAACAAACACTTCATATACTCTGTTGGTCTCAAATGTTACAGCTCCCATTGTGAAAAGCCACTTCATATAATGAGGTGATCTCTTTTGTTTCAGCTCCAGTTGTGAGCACCACTTCATCTCAGTTGGTCTCTAATGTTTCAGGTCAAGTTATAATGCTCCAATTCATATAATTAGTTGGTCTCTGATGTTTCAGGTCCAGTTGTGATGTGCCACTTCATATAATTAGTTGGTCTCTAATGTTTCAGGTCCAGTTGTGAGCTCTGCTTCTTAGCAGTTGATCTCCAATGGTTCAGGTACAGTTGTGATGCTCCACTTCATATAATGAGTTGGTCTCTAATGTTTCAGGTCCATTTGTGAGCTCTGCTTCATAGTAGTTGATCTCCAATGTTTCAGGTACAGTTGTGATGCTCCACTTCATATAATGAGTTGGTCTCTAATGTTTCAGGTCCAGTTGTGACGCTACACTTCATATAATGAGTTAGTCTCTGATGTTTCAGCTCCAGTTGTGAGCACCACTTCATCTCAGTTGGTCTCTAATGTTTCAGGTCCAGTTGTGATGTGCCATTTCATATAACTAGTTGGTGTCTAATGTTTCAGCTCCAGTTGTGATGCGTCATTTCCTACTAGTATTAGCTGGGTTTATTTATGATTTATGTCCAGTTGAGAAGCATCACTTAGACAAAACAGATTATGTTTCCAGAGAGAATCATTTTATCAATATTATAGTGTAATCTCAGTGCAACTTTAACTCCACATAGTTTCTACAGACACGGTGACTTTGACTGAATGTAAGCATGTCCTTCTACAATTGTAGGTTATGCCTAGACGACCAAGGTGCCTGGACATGGGTTACACATTGCAACTGTCCGTGGTCATGTGGGCTCCATTCTGAGAAAGCCATGCTATGCTGGACTTTCCCTGTGAAGAATGTGGTCAGTAGATATAGGGGTGTATTTTGCTGGTCCGAATGTTCCGAGTAGTAGGGAAAGTATAACCTTCCGCATTCATGGTGAAGTGTAAGAATGAGTTGCGGGTGCTGTCCACACCCAATGATACCCCAGTTACTGTAGAAAGGCAGTTGTAGTGTCAGCTGAGGTCGTCTGGAAGTGTGATCTCTAGAGCACATCGGTGATAGATACTCTTCAGGTTAAAATGAACTTTTGTAGAGGTTAATGACGATTTGCGTAGCACTGCCAAAGGATCATTGTGAAAACAAAATCAAGACTCTACAGTTTATATTGAAATGAAGCACCTCCAGTAAGGATGATTTAGTATTTTAATGTGTCAGATCCAGTTCAGACGTGCAAAATCCTATTTTAATGAGTTGGTCTTTCAATGTTTCAGATCAATTTGAGAAGTGCCACTTCCTGGTATAATGAGTTGGTATCTTATGTTTCAGCTCCAGATTTGACACGCTACTCAATATAATTAATTGGCCTCTAGTTTTTCAGCTGCAGTTGTCATGCACCACTTCATTTAATTAGTTGCTCTCTAATATCTGATCTCTAGTTGTGACGCACCACGTCATGACACCTGTGAAGATCCGGGGTAGAATAGGTCTTCAGCAACCCATGCTTGCCGTAAAAGGTGACTATGCTTGTCGTAAGAGGCGACTAACGGGATCGGGTGGTCAGGCTCGCTGACTTGTTTGATGAATGTCATCAATTCCAATTGTATGGATCGATGGTCATGATGTCAATCACTGGATTGTCTGGTCCAGACTCGATTATTTACAGACAACAGCCGTCACATAGCTGGAATATTGCTGAGTGTGGTGTTAAACAACAAACAAACAAACAAACAAACAAACACTTCATATACTCTGTTGGTCTCAAATGTTACAGCTCCCATTGTGAAAAGCCACTTCATATAATGAGGTGATCTCTTTTGTTTCAGCTCCAGTTGTGAGCACCACTTCATCTCAGTTGGTCTCTAATGTTTCAAGTCAAGTTATAATGCTCCAATTCATATAATTAGTTGGTCTCTGATGTTTCAGGTCCAGTTGTGATGTGCCACTTCATATAATTAGTTGGTCTCTAATGTTTCAGGTCCAGTTGTGAGCTCTGCTTCTTAGCAGTTGATCTCCAATGTTTCAGGTACAGTTGTGATGCTCCACTTCATATAATGAGTTGGTCTCTAATGTTTCAGGTCCATTTGTGAGCTCTGCTTCATAGTAGTTGATCTCCAATGTTTCAGGTACAGTTGTGATGCTCCACTTCATATAATGAGTTGGTCTCTAATGTTTCAGGTCCAGTTGTGACGCTACACTTCATATAATGAGTTAGTCTCTGATGTTTCAGCTCCAGTTGTGAGCACCACTTCATCTCAGTTGGTCTCTAATGTTTCAGGTCCAGTTGTGATGTGCCATTTCATATAACTAGTTGGTCTCTAATGTTTCAGCTCCAGTTGTGATGCGTCATTTCCTACTAGTATTAGCTGGGTTTATTTATGATTTATGTCCATTTGAGAAGCATCACTTAGACAAAACAGATTATTTTTCCAGAGAGAATCATTTTATCAATATTATAGTGTAATCTCAGTGCAACTTTAACTCCACATAGTTTCTACAGACACGGTGACTTTGACTGAATGTAAGCATGTCCTTCTACAATTGTAGGTTATGCCTAGACGACCAAGGTGCCTGGACATGGGTTACACATTGCAACTGTCCGTGGTCATGTGGGCTCCATTCTGAGAAAGCCATGCTATGCTGGACTTTCCCTGTGAAGAATGTGGTCAGTAGATATAGGGGTGTATTTTGCTGGTCCGAATGTTCCGAGTAGTAGGGAAAGTATAACCTTCCGCATTCATGGTGAAGTGTAAGAATGAGTTGCGGGTGCTGTCCACACCCAATGATACCCCAGTTACCGTAGAAAGGCAGTTGTAGTGTCAGCTGAGGTCGTCTGGAAGTGTGATCTCTAGAGCACATCGGTGATAGATACTCTTCAGGTTAAAATGAACTTTTGTAGAGGTTAATGACGATTTGCGTAGCACTGCCAAAGGATCATTGTGAAAACAAAATCAAGACTCTACAGTTTATATTGAAATGAAGCACCTCCAGTAAGGATGATTTAGTATTTTAATGTGTCAGATCCAGTTCAGATGTGCAAAATCCTATTTTAATGAGTTGGTCTTTCAATGTTTCAGATCAATTTGAGAAGTGCCACTTCCTGGTATAATGAGTTGGTATCTTATGTTTCAGCTCCAGATTTGACACGCCACTAAATATAATTAATTGGCCTCTAGTTTTTCAGCTGCAGTTGTCATGCACCACTTCATTTAATTAGTTGCTCTCTAATATCTGATCTCTAGTTGTGACGCACCACGTCATGACACCTGTGAAGATCCGGGGTAGAATAGGTCTTCAGCAACCCATGCTTGCCGTAAAAGGTGACTATGCTTGTCGTAAGAGGCGACTAACGGGATAGGGTGGTCAGGCTCGCTGACTTGTTTGATGAATGTCATCGATTCCAATTGTATGGATCGATGGTCATGATGTCAATCACTGGATTGTCTGGTCCAGACTCGATTATTTACAGACAACAGCCGTCACATAGCTGGAATATTGCTGAATGTGGTGTTAAACAACAAACAAACAAACAAACAAACAAACACTTCATATACTCTGTTGGTCTCAAATGTTACAGCTCCCATTGTGAAAAGCCACTTCATATAATGAGGTGATCTCTTTTGTTTCAGCTCCAGTTGTGAGCACCACTTCATCTCAGTTGGTCTCTAATGTTTCAGGTCAAGTTATAATGCTCCAATTCATATAATTAGTTGGTCTCTGATGTTTCAGGTCCAGTTGTGATGTGCCACTTCATATAATTAGTTGGTCTCTAATGTTTCAGGTCCAGTTGTGAGCTCTGCTTCTTAGCAGTTGATCTCCAATGGTTCAGGTACAGTTGTGATGCTCCACTTCATATAATGAGTTGGTCTCTAATGTTTCAGGTCCATTTGTGAGCTCTGCTTCATAGTAGTTGATCTCCAATGTTTCAGGTACAGTTGTGATGCTCCACTTCATATAATGAGTTGGTCTCTAATGTTTCAGGTCCAGTTGTGACGCTACACTTCATATAATGAGTTAGTCTCTGATGTTTCAGCTCCAGTTGTGAGCACCACTTCATCTCAGTTGGTCTCTAATGTTTCAGGTCCAGTTGTGATGTGCCATTTCATATAACTAGTTGGTGTCTAATGTTTCAGCTCCAGTTGTGATGCGTCATTTCCTACTAGTATTAGCTGGGTTTATTTATGATTTATGTCCAGTTGAGAAGCATCACTTAGACAAAACAGATTATGTTTCCAGAGAGAATCATTTTATCAATATTATAGTGTAATCTCAGTGCAACTTTAACTCCACATAGTTTCTACAGACACGGTGACTTTGACTGAATGTAAGCATGTCCTTCTACAATTGTAGGTTATGCCTAGACGACCAAGGTGCCTGGACATGGGTTACACATTGCAACTGTCCGTGGTCATGTGGGCTCCATTCTGAGAAAGCCATGCTATGCTGGACTTTCCCTGTGAAGAATGTGGTCAGTAGATATAGGGGTGTATTTTGCTGGTCCGAATGTTCCGAGTAGTAGGGAAAGTATAACCTTCCGCATTCATGGTGAAGTGTAAGAATGAGTTGCGGGTGCTGTCCACACCCAATGATACCCCAGTTACTGTAGAAAGGCAGTTGTAGTGTCAGCTGAGGTCGTCTGGAAGTGTGATCTCTAGAGCACATCGGTGATAGATACTCTTCAGGTTAAAATGAACTTTTGTAGAGGTTAATGACGATTTGCGTAGCACTGCCAAAGGATCATTGTGAAAACAAAATCAAGACTCTACAGTTTATATTGAAATGAAGCACCTCCAGTAAGGATGATTTAGTATTTTAATGTGTCAGATCCAGTTCAGACGTGCAAAATCCTATTTTAATGAGTTGGTCTTTCAATGTTTCAGATCAATTTGAGAAGTGCCACTTCCTGGTATAATGAGTTGGTATCTTATGTTTCAGCTCCAGATTTGACACGCTACTCAATATAATTAATTGGCCTCTAGTTTTTCAGCTGCAGTTGTCATGCACCACTTCATTTAATTAGTTGCTCTCTAATATCTGATCTCTAGTTGTGACGCACCACGTCATGACACCTGTGAAGATCCGGGGTAGAATAGGTCTTCAGCAACCCATGCTTGCCGTAAAAGGTGACTATGCTTGTCGTAAGAGGCGACTAACGGGATCGGGTGGTCAGGCTCGCTGACTTGTTTGATGAATGTCATCAATTCCAATTGTATGGATCGATGGTCATGATGTCAATCACTGGATTGTCTGGTCCAGACTCGATTATTTACAGACAACAGCCGTCACATAGCTGGAATATTGCTGAGTGTGGTGTTAAACAACAAACAAACAAACAAACAAACAAACACTTCATATACTCTGTTGGTCTCAAATGTTACAGCTCCCATTGTGAAAAGCCACTTCATATAATGAGGTGATCTCTTTTGTTTCAGCTCCAGTTGTGAGCACCACTTCATCTCAGTTGGTCTCTAATGTTTCAAGTCAAGTTATAATGCTCCAATTCATATAATTAGTTGGTCTCTGATGTTTCAGGTCCAGTTGTGATGTGCCACTTCATATAATTAGTTGGTCTCTAATGTTTCAGGTCCAGTTGTGAGCTCTGCTTCTTAGCAGTTGATCTCCAATGTTTCAGGTACAGTTGTGATGCTCCACTTCATATAATGAGTTGGTCTCTAATGTTTCAGGTCCATTTGTGAGCTCTGCTTCATAGTAGTTGATCTCCAATGTTTCAGGTACAGTTGTGATGCTCCACTTCATATAATGAGTTGGTCTCTAATGTTTCAGGTCCAGTTGTGACGCTACACTTCATATAATGAGTTAGTCTCTGATGTTTCAGCTCCAGTTGTGAGCACCACTTCATCTCAGTTGGTCTCTAATGTTTCAGGTCCAGTTGTGATGTGCCATTTCATATAACTAGTTGGTCTCTAATGTTTCAGCTCCAGTTGTGATGCGTCATTTCCTACTAGTATTAGCTGGGTTTATTTATGATTTATGTCCATTTGAGAAGCATCACTTAGACAAAACAGATTATTTTTCCAGAGAGAATCATTTTATCAATATTATAGTGTAATCTCAGTGCAACTTTAACTCCACATAGTTTCTACAGACACGGTGACTTTGACTGAATGTAAGCATGTCCTTCTACAATTGTAGGTTATGCCTAGACGACCAAGGTGCCTGGACATGGGTTACACATTGCAACTGTCCGTGGTCATGTGGGCTCCATTCTGAGAAAGCCATGCTATGCTGGACTTTCCCTGTGAAGAATGTGGTCAGTAGATATAGGGGTGTATTTTGCTGGTCCGAATGTTCCGAGTAGTAGGGAAAGTATAACCTTCCGCATTCATGGTGAAGTGTAAGAATGAGTTGCGGGTGCTGTCCACACCCAATGATACCCCAGTTACCGTAGAAAGGCAGTTGTAGTGTCAGCTGAGGTCGTCTGGAAGTGTGATCTCTAGAGCACATCGGTGATAGATACTCTTCAGGTTAAAATGAACTTTTGTAGAGGTTAATGACGATTTGCGTAGCACTGCCAAAGGATCATTGTGAAAACAAAATCAAGACTCTATAGTCTATATTGAAATGAAGCACCTCCAGTAAGGATGATTTAGTATTTTAATGTGTCAGATCCAGTTCAGACGTGCAAAATCCTATTTTAATGAGTTGGTCTTTCAATGTTTCAGATCAATTTGAGAAGTGCCACTTCCTGGTATAATGAGTTGGTATCTTATGTTTCAGCTCCAGATTTGACACGCTACTCAATATAATGAATTGACCTCTAGTTTTTCAGCTGCAGTTGTCATGCACCACTTCATTTAATTAGTTGCTCTCTAATATCTGATCTCTAGTTGTGACGCACCACGTCATGACACCTGTGAAGATCCGGGGTAGAATAGGTCTTCAGCAACCCATGCTTGCCGTAAAAGGTGACTATGCTTGTCGTAAGAGGCGACTAACGGGATCGGGTGGTCAGGCTCGCTGACTTGTTTGATGAATGTCATCGATTCCAATTGTATGGATCGATGGTCATGATGTCAATCACTGGATTGTCTGGTCCAGACTCGATTATTTACAGACAACAGCCGTCATATAGCTGGAATATTGCTGAGTATGGCGTTAAACAACAAACAAACAAACAAACAAACAAACACTTCATATACTCTGTTGGTCTCAAATGTTACAGCTCCCATTGTGAAAAGCCACTTCATATAATGAGGTGTTCTCTTTTGTTTCAGCTCCAGTTGTGAGCATCACTTCATCTCAGTTGGTCTCTAATGTTTCAGGTCAAGTTATAATGCTCCAATTCATATAATTAGTTGGTCTCTGATGTTTCAGGTCCAGTTGTGATGTGCCACTTCATATAATTAGTTGGTCTCTAATGTTTCAGGTACAGTTGTGAGCTCTGCTTCTTAGCAGTTGATCTCCAATGTTTCAGGTACAGTTGTGATGCTCCACTTCATATAATGAGTTGGTCTCTAATGTTTCAGGTCCAGTTGTGAGCTCTGCTTCATAGTAGTTGATCTCCAATGTTTCAGGTCCAGTTGTGATGCTACACTTCATATAATGAGTTAGTCTCTGATGTTTCAGCTCCAGTTGTGAGCACCACTTCATCTCAGTTGGTCTCTAATGTTTCAGGTCCAGTTGTGATGTGCCATTTCATATAATTAGTTGGTCTCTAATGTTTCAGGTCCATTTGTGAGCTCTGCTTCTTAGCAGTTGATCTCCAATGTTTCAGGTACAGTTGTGATGCTCCACTTCATATAATGAGTTGGTCTCTAATGTTTCAGGTCCAGTTGTGACGCTACACTTCATATACTGAGTTAGTCTCTGATGTTTCAGCTCCAGTTGTGAGCACCACTTCATCTCAGTTGGTCTCTAATGTTTCAGGTCAAGTTATAATGCTCCAATTCATATAATTAGTTGGTCTCTGATGTTTCAGGTCCAGTTGTGATGTGCCACTTCATATAATTAGTTGGTCTCTAATGTTTCAGGTCCAGTTGTGAGCTCTGCTTCTTAGCAGTTGATCTCCAATGGTTCAGGTACAGTTGTGATGCTCCACTTCATATAATGAGTTGGTTTCTAATGTTTCAGGTCCATTTGTGAGCTCTGCTTCATAGTAGTTGATCTCCAATGTTTCAGGTCAAGTTGTGATGCTCCACTTCATATAATGAGTTGGTCTCTAATGTTTCAGTTCCAGTTGTGACGCTACACTTCATATAATGAATTAGTCTCTGATGTTTCAGCTCCAGTTGTGAGCACCACTTCATCTCAGTTGGTCTCTAATGTTTCAGGTCCAGTTGTGATGTGCCATTTCATATAACTAGTTGGTCTCTAATGTTTCAGCTCCAGTTGTGATGCGTCATTTCCTACTAGTATTAGCTGGGTTTATTTATGATTTATGTCCAGTTGAGAAGCATCACTTAGACAAAACAGATTATTTTTCCTGAGAGAATCATTTTATCAATATTATAGTGTAATCTCAGTGCAACTTTAACTCCACATAGTTTCTACAGACACGGTGACTTTGACTGAATGTAAGCATGTCCTTCTACAATTGTAGGTTATGCCTAGACGACCAAGGTGCCTGGACATGGGTTACACATTGCAACTGTCCGTGGTCATGTGGGCTCCATTCTGAGAAAGCCATGCTATGCTGGACTTTCCCTGTGAAGAATGTGGTCAGTAGATATAGGGGTGTATTTTGCTGGTCCGAATGTTCCGAGTAGTAGGGAAAGTATAACCTTCCGCATTCATGGTGAAGTGTAAGAATGAGTTGCGGGTGCTGTCCACACCCAATGATACCCCAGTTACCGTAGAAAGGCAGTTGTAGTGTCAGCTGAGGTCGTCTGGAAGTGTGATCTCTAGAGCACATCGGTGATAGATACTCTTCAGGTTAAAATGAACTTTTGTAGAGGTTAATGACGATTTGCGTAGCACTGCCAAAGGATCATTGTGAAAACAAAATCAAGACTCTATAGTCTATATTGAAATGAAGCACCTCCAGTAAGGATGATTTAGTATTTTAATGTGTCAGATCCAGTTCAGACGTGCAAAATCCTATTTTAATGAGTTGGTCTTTCAATGTTTCAGATCAATTTGAGAAGTGCCACTTCCTGGTATAATGAGTTGGTATCTTATGTTTCAGCTCCAGATTTGACACGCTACTCAATATAATGAATTGGCCTCTAGTTTTTCAGCTGCAGTTGTGATGCACCACTTCATTTAATTAGTTGCTCTCTAATATCTGATCTCTAGTTGTGACTCACCACGTCATGACACCTGTGAAGATCCGGGGTAGAATAGGTCTTCAGCAACCCATGCTTGCCGTAAAAGGTGACTATGCTTGTCGTAAGAGGCGACTAACGGGATCGGGTGGTCAGGCTCGCTGACTTGTTTGATGAATGTCATCGATCCCAATTGTATGGATTGATGGTCATGATGTCAATCACTGGATTGTCTGGTCCAGACTCGATTATTTACAGACAACAGCCGTCATATAGCTGGAATATTGCTGAGTGTGGCGTTAAACAACAAACAAACAAACAAACAAGCAAACAAACACTTCATATACTCTGTTGGCCTCAAATGTTACAGCTCCCATTGTGAAAAGCCACTTCATATAATGAGGTGTTCTCTTTTGTTTCAGCTCCAGTTGTGAGCACCACTTCATCTCAGTTGGTCTCTAATGTTTCAGGTCCAGTTGTAATGCTCCAATTCATATAATTAGTTGGTCTCTGGTGTTTCAGGTCCAGTTGTGATGTGCCACTTCATATAATTAGTTGGTCTCTAATGTTTCAGGTCCAGTTGTGAGCTCTGCTTCTTAGCAGTTGATCTCCAATATTTCAGGTACATTTGTGATGCTCCACTTCATATAATTAGTTGGTCTCCAATGTTTCAGGTACAGTTGTGAGCTCTGCTTCATAGTAGTTGATCTCCAATGTTTCAGGTACAGTTGTGATGCTCCACTTCATATAATGAGTTGGTCTCTGATGTTTCAGGTCCAGATGTCAGCACCACTTGATCTAATCAGTTGGTTTCTAATGTTTCAGGTCCAGTTGCGAGCACCACTTCATATTATTTGGTCTCTAATGTTTCAGATCCAGTTGTGATGTTCCACTTCATATAATGAGTTGGTCTCTAATGTTTCTGATCCAGTTGTGATGCTCCACTTCATATAATGAGTTGGTCTCTAATGTTTCAGGTCCAGTTGTGATGCTACACTTCATATAATGAGTTGGTCTCTGATGTTTCAGCTCCAGTTGTGAGCACCACTTCATCTCAGTTGGTCTCTAATGCTTCAGGTCCAGTTGTGATGTGCCATTTCATATAATTAGTTGGTCTCTTATGTTTCAGCTCCAGTTGTGATGCGTCATTTCCTACTAGTATTAGCTGGGTTTATTTATGATTTATGTTAAGTTGAGAAGCATCACTTAGACAAAACAGATTATTTTGCCAGAGAGAATCATTTTTTCAATATTATAGTGTAAACTCAGTGCAACTTTAACTCCACATAGTTTCTACAGTCACGGTGACTTTGACTGAATGTAAGCATGTCCTTCTACAATTGTAGGTTATGCCTAGACGACCAAGGTGCCTGGACATGGGTTACACATTGCAACTGTCCGTGGTCATGTGGGCTCCATTCTGAGAAAGCCATGCTATGCTGGACTTTCCCTGTGAAGAATGTGGTCAGTAGATATAGGGGTGTATTTTGCTGGTCCGAATGTTCCGAAAAGGCAGTTGTAGTATCAACTGAGGTCGTCTGGAAGTGTGATCTCTAGAGCACATCGGTGATAGATACTCTTCAGGTTAAAATGAACTTTTGTAGAGGTTAATGACGATTTGCGTAGCACTGCCAAAGGATCATTGTGAAAACAAAATCAAGACTCTATAGTCTATATTGAAATGAACCACCTCCAGTAAGGATGTTTTAGTCTTTTAATGTGTCAGATCCAGTTCAGACGTGCAAAATCCTATTTTAATGAGTTGGTCTTTCAATGTTTCAGATCAATTTGAGAAGTGCCACTTCCTGGTATAATGAGTTGGTCTCTTATGTTTCAGCTCCAGTTTTGACAGGCTACTAAATAAAATGAATTGGAATTGTTTTTTCAGCTGCACTTGTGATGCACCACTTCATATAATGAGTTGGTCTCTAATGTTTCGGGTCCAGTTGTGAGCACACCTTCATATTAGTTGGTCTCTAATGTTTAAGGTCCAGTTGTGAGCACCACTTCATATTGGTTGGTCTCTAATGTTTGAGGTCCACTTGTGAGCACCGCTTCATATTAGTTGGTCTTTAATGTTTCAGGTCCACTTGTGAGCACCGCTTCATATTAGTTGGTCTCTAATGTTTCAGGTCCAGTTGTGAGCACCACTTCATATTAGGTCTGAATATTGCTGAGTGTGGCGTTAAACAACAAACAAACAAACAAACACTTCATATACTCTGTTGGTCTCAAATGTTACAGCTCCCATAGTGAAAAGCCACTCCATATAATCATGTGTTTTCTTTTGTTTCATCTCCAGTTGTGTGATGCTGCACTTCATATTAGTTGGTCTCTAATGTTTCAGGTACAGTTGTGAGCACCACTTCATCTCAGTTGGTCTCTAATGTTTCAGGTCCAGTTGTAATGCTCCAATTCATATAATTAGTTGGTTTCTAATGTTTCAGGTCAAGTTGTGATGCTCCACTTCACATAATGAGTTGGTCTATAATGTTTCAGGTCCAGTTGTGAGCACCGGATAAAAATGATATCCGTTGGGGTCATATGCGGATAGAGTCCGACTGTGGCGTAGCTAGGTCATTTTATAAGTTTGGGCAACTTTGGAATTATAAATTTTGAAACAATTTTGCAAGGGCACTAGGCCTAGTCAAGCGGGATCAGTAGCCATATCTGTGCTTGTCGACCACTGCGGCTTGAAACCTTTTCCATAAATGAAAATAGTTGGATTTGGCCGAAATATGTTTGAATTGTTACCTTGTTTCGTTTTGTCGCTCTGTGTACAACTGACTGCTTTTAACGTTATGACAGGACAGTCCGACTGTCAACAACGACTGAACGTGGCGTGACGTCTCATAGACTAGGGTTAGAGTAGCTTCCCTTTCAAAAGTTTTTAGCTCGCCAAGGCTCGCTAAATACAATGTTTATTCCTAATGCAGGATGTTTACCAACCCCAAACACACCCGCGTGATAAACTCTATATATTTGCACAGTGTGCAATTACTGATTCTAGAAGCTGATTGGCCAGTTAAACAAAGTTAAATTTTCATTGGACAATGGGACTTTTTTTCTCTAATTCCATTTATTCACAAATCCACGCCATTTAATTCAAATATTTTACATAGATCTACTACAATCTCACTGATTCGAGATTTTTAAGACAAACAGTTTTATATCTACAAAATTGCTTCAAATTATTTATCTTCATTCATTTCACTTGATTTTCTTTTTACAGTAAAACCCAAAACTATGTCAGCGTCGTTTGTAAACAAACATCGATGACACCTGTCAAAGTAAATGACCTCGGTAAAGTGGACGGAGATCTGACTGACATGAAGAGTTATTCGTATAATTCAACCTCTGAACACATTAAATGTCTTTGTTGTCAAAACTGCATATGGCCAGATAGAAGTTACAAGATTCAGACTACGAGTGCGCCAAGATCAACACCACCAAGTCCGGGTTTGCGTTTGGGTTAGAGGACTTGCTGTTTGACGAATTTTTCGACCACCTGAATCCAAAAACCGTCATCGTACGGACAGGTTTGCCTTTTGTGAAAGACGATGTCATCGACAAGGATCTTAACTGCAACTGAAAATGAAAACACAATGAAAAAGACTAAACTTGACAAGTTGACATGAATTTAAGTTCACAAAATTTATTTAGGAAAGAAAAACACGAAAATTAAGAATACTCAAACTTTCAATAATGGCATCAGAATGTAAATAAACTTATTTTGCAACAACTTTTAGACATTCAGAAAGACAATATGAAGGTTTAATACTTTGTAGCATTTTGTAAAGTTGTGTGAAGAAATAGACTGACTGGCCGACGTCCAGGCACCATGAGGGTAATTTACACAGACGGTTCACGATTCGAACTGTCTACTATGAAGGGGATCAAAGGTAGCATAGATTGTAACCTTGGCGACATGGTTACCAAAATCTGCTCGCGAAATCGATGCACTTTGCTGAACTCGGAGAGGTTTGAAATAAAAACAAAAATAATTAAATACACAAGGAAAAAGGAAACTTACCCCTGTTGATCCTCTGTCCGATATTGAACTAAATAAACTTCGTGAATGCGCACAGCTTGGCAACTAGTCTCCAGATACCGTGTTAGTCCATCAACAGCTGTTGATCATTATGAATCACTTCAAAATTTATCATGCAAAACTCTTTCCCATAGTTGATAACGCGTGGGTGAGATCAAGCGATATTTACATTATAGATATCGCTGCAATGAAATTGCATCCAATGAAATTGCATCACAATGCTTTGCAGACCATTGTGACGTCTTTGTTACCATGACGTCACAATCAAATGACATCCCAAATGACTCTGCTACTGAAGCTGTGAGCAGTACTTTTTACACTTAGAGTCTTAGACACTGCTTATTACTGTCTACAAAGTAAAAAATATATTGTTGGTATTTTTTATATCAAAAGACACTCTGGTCAGATTCTCTATATCCACAAACTTCTGTCATCCACTAGGCTGTGTCCACTCCCCAAGTGTGTTTGATAAGTCTTCCTAAATTCCCACATGCACATGTTCCCCATCACTCACACTTGTCTCAAATTACACACGATGTTCATTAAACTTGTCCGGAGTAAACTGTAACGCCGGTTCTCTTGTCATTCCTGGTTTCGTCTGTCTCATATCTCGGGTCATTCATTCCGACACTGTGACAGCAATCGTAGTCTTCAAAGTTCACCTACTTTTCGTAACTTTCCTCTAACAAACAAGACTTCTGTACATTCCGTCTATGTTGTTCTTATAGGTTTGGACATAGGTCGAATGACACATGAAAAGATTGACAGATTTTCCGTGTTTTCACTTCTCAATGTGAAATTCAGGCCCATGCTGATGAACAACGACGGCTTGTCTTGTCAGATCTTGTCGAAACAAGCCTTGATTAAAAAAAGCTGTGTAAATCAGACAGAAATATAACTGCAATAAAGGTTTTTAACAGAACTATTTTTTTCACGCGTAACAACACGTTAAAGTTGGAGTGAGTGGACAGTGTTGACACAAAACAGCTGATTCTTGATCGGCGACAGGTATTTTTCCCTTGAAACACGTCTTTCATATGATTATTGGTAATAAATGGAATAACCCGTCGGTACGAGTGATTACAGAAAATATGTCACTCGTGAAATTAATGTTTTAAGTTCCCCGCTAAAGCAACATTAATTTTACCTCGTGTGTTATTCTATAAGTATTTCCTTTCTCCATAGGGACGATGGGGTAGCTAAAACGTTTGCTCGTCACGCTGAAGAGCCGGGTCGATTCCCCACATAGACACAATGTGTGAAGCCCATTTCTGGTGTCCCCCTATTGCTGGAATATTGCTAAAAGTGGCATAAAACCACCATACTCACTCCTCCATAATCGTCAAATATGACCGTGTCATAGAATGTCATCTTTAAGTTCTTAGCTGAAAGGTGCAGGCGGCCAAACTTGTCATGGAGTATTTCACCATACGAAATGTCTGTGTTCAGTTTTCCTTTAATTGCGTCTGTCATGTTCTTCTTGTTTCTGGGTTGTTCAAATGTAGTAGCAATCGCAGGACGAACATGTAGTTTCCGGGCGACATCGCATCTGGGAGAACTGTTGTGGTTCATCTCCCTGTGTAATTGTTCTTCTACTTGCGAATATATTGTGCCTTTCAATTCGGGAACAGGGGTTGTCGGGTTGCCAAGTGGTTAAAGAGTTCGCTCGTCACGCCGAAGACCTGGGATCCGTTCCCGACATGGGTACAATGTGTGAAGCCAATTTCTGGTGTCCCCCTCCGTGATATTGCTGGAATATTGGTAAAAGCGGTGTAAACCCATACTCACTCACTCACTCAATTCGGGAACAAACGTTATACGCCTTAGCAGTTCCTTTTCCGATTTTGTATTTCCTTCATGAAATCTATCAAACAAACAGAACGTTTTCTTTGTGGGTGGCAAGTCAGTGTCGGAATCCAGAGCATTGACTGGAGCTACTGTTAGCCATTCTTTCATGTAAGGAATACTCTTAGAAAATGTCCCTTGGCTAGCTTTCTGTATGTTTTCAGCAGTTGCTTCGGCCAAGCGTTCCTCGTTTGGAGAGAACATGTTCTTCCGCTGCTTGTTTCCATGGCGTGACATCATTGGGGCTAGTCACTTATGATGACTGGCGGTTGTCTTGAGATAGATCGATGTGGTCGCTCACGCTTTCAGGCCTCAGTTTGTTTGTTTGTTTGCTTGCTTGTTTAACGCCGCACTCAGCAATACCCCAGCTATATGACGGCGGTCTGTAAATAATCGAGTATGGACCAGACAATCCAATGATTGACATCATGAGCATCGATCCACGCAATTGGGATCGATGACATGGATCAACCAAGTCAGTAAGCCTGACCACCCGATCCCGTTACTCGCCTCTTCCGACAAGCATAGTCGCCTTTTACGGCAAGCAATGGTTACTATTCTACTTCGAATCTTCACGGGTCCTCAGAATACTTTTGAATACATACACATTTCTATGGGGGCAGGACGCTGATACCCATCCGCCTGAACGAACATTAACATGGTCATAAGTAAAGGGAAATGGAGTGATGGAACACATTTGGTTTAACCTCGCTTTTAACAGTAGTTATTCTGCATCAGTTGGCGCGGCGCCTGAATGTGGCAACACACACAGAGCGCACACTTACATTCAGCAATACTCTAAATTGCATGTTTCTATTGATATTAAGTCCAATTAATCACTGTTAATGCCATAGTATGGCGTAATTACCAGAATGGCCCCATATGCTTGAAAAGGGCTTGTTGAAGGTTGATTTGCTTTTCGTCTTTTCCTTGAAGCTGTTGACCATCTCTAAATTGGCGTCTACTTCCATCTGTCGTAAGGAAATCGTAGGTTATCGTAATCTATTTCCGAAACTATCGTAGCCCTAAGATATCTTAAGATTGTCGTAAATCTAAGATAGCTCATACCTGTCGTAAGTTTATTTTATCTTCATCCAAGATGTTCGTTTAGTCAAGGCATCTTTTATCATAAGAACAAAACGTGTAGGACATATGTAGGATTGTACAGCATTTCACTCAAATATGTGCGTGTTAAACAATGTGACCTGACAATGTGATCATGAATTCCTTGTCACTTACCTATGTTGTTATTGTCAGCAGCTGGGGAATCCCCGTGACGTCATTGGGAAACACCCCGCTTTTTCAGTCTCTAATACAAATGAGTTCTCTGTCAGAGTTACGATATATATCGTAACTCTGAACGATCTGCGACAGGTTTACGATAGTTTCGAAAATCTATCTTATCTTAACCTTAAGATATCTTATCTTTAAAAGGTAAGCTGTTGAAATTTATCTTAGCTAAGATCGTTTCGAAAATCTAGGCCCAGTACCGTACTCCTGAACCGTGACAGTCGGGTAGCCTTGTGGTTATAGCGTTCGCTCGTCACGCCGAAGATCCGGGGTCGATTCCCGACATGGGTACAATGTGTGAAGCCCATTTCTTGTGCCCCGCCGTGATATTGCTGGAATATTGCTAAACCTAGCCTCACTCAGACTCACTCACATCCAGAACCTACATGATATGATATGGAAAATGTTGAAACAATTATTGAGTATGCTTTCCACTTCTATCGTGCAGTGTCACCTCAACATGTGACATCTCAAAGAGACACCGATCCATGTTTAACATTTTGCTACCAAGTATATGCATAGAGTTTAGTTTGCTATCTGCTTCGTGAACATAAGGTGAACAAAACATATTTAATTTACATTATCATACAATTTACAAACAAATGAGACACGGATTTCAATCGATGCTCATGATATTTATCACTGGATTGTCAGGTCCAGACTCAATTATTTGCAGACCGCTGTCATATAGCTGGAATGTTGCTGAGTGCAGCGTTAAACAACAAACAAACCAACCAACCAACTTCAATATCAACATTATTTTGGCTTTAAAATTCTAGTCAGATATGGTATGCGTATATCTAGGTCTTACAGGCTATAAGCCCAATTACTGCATCTGAATCTAGCTATCAATGATTTCAAATACGTTTGGATAAAGATAGGTAACTCTCTATATTTTAAGGAATCTTATCATATATGTGGCTGTAAGTATTTAATTGATGCATACCTTGTTCGCATTAGATTGTATAAGAGGCTAAGTATTATGATATTGCATACATAATTGGGAAACATCTACATCTGGGACCAAACACACATATATATACGAATCTGCTTGTCGTAAAAGGCGACTATGCTTGTCGTAAAAGGCGACGAACGGGATCGGGTGGTCAGGCTCCCTGACTTGGTTGACACATATCATCGTATCCCAATTGCGTGGATCGATGCTCATGATATCAATCACTGGATTGTCTGGTCCAGACTCGATTATTTAAAGACGGCTGTCATATAGCTGGAATATTGCTGAGTGCGGCGGTAAACAAACAAACGAACAAACAAACAAACCAACGATGCTCATAATGTCAATCATTGGGTTGTCTGGTCCGGACTCGATTATTTAGAGACCGCCGTCATATAGTTTGAATATTGCCGAGTGCGGCGTTAAACAAACAAACAAACAAACAAACAAACAAACAAGCCCTGGAGATACCGAGGGTGCCTTGCCTCGTGTTTCTGACCAGCAGCCCAGGGTCGAGTCGTGGATACTGAGTAGTGTTGTTTTTTTGTCACGGCGACGTTTTTACAATAATTTGATGAGTGAGTGAGTATGGTTTTACGCCACTTAAAGCAATATTCCAGCAATATTACGGCGGGGGACACCAGAAATGGGCTTCACACGTTGTACCCATGTCGGGAATGGTACCCGAGTCTTCGGCATGAGCGAACGCTTTAACAACTATTCATGTTAAACTTCGGCATGGTATCTCAGTCAGTAATAGTGGAAGAAACCACACACATCTCCACACATTGCTGTAGAAGTGCAACAGTCTTGTAAACCCAATTTCATCTCGCCTGACCTTGCTACCATCCCGTTGAAAAAGACAAAAATGCGTTCTCCGTCTTGATAAAGGGTCATTACTGTGGTTATTTAATTTTACCGTTTCTACTGACATGAATGGGTCATACTCAGTAAAGTTTCTACCAACGAGCCTTTTGCAAGTCTAGTTAATGTGTAGAATCCCCACTAGGTGTCTGTGCGCTGTTAGGATTCCCCAAGCTCCGGCGCATGGAACTCTGGGTAGGAGAGCGGGGATTTCCTAGCCAACGAATGTATTAACTGGGCCCCGTCTGTTCATAACACAAGTTGACGATGCGCATGAAGAGCCGGGAACCAGCTTAACACGTGTGCGACGGACATTGACAGAATATATGGAGGTCATCTGTCTTCACAGCTAAACTAAAGGTGAGCGGGTATATGAATAGCATTGCAATTGTGGATACATATGTCTATGAACTTCCACGTGTGTATTTCCAGACTGTCATCGAAGCTGTCACTATGTGTGTGATCGACATGATGGAATATGCTTCCGATGGGTAACGAAGTGATACGGTTTTCGCGCAGCTGCCGGCGAGATTGTTCACTTCTCTGTCATACAGCGAGGAGAAGGAAATAAATCTGCCACGTTGACTAACATAGATCCTCCGAATAGCTAGTGCCCCTTGATCTCGCCAACCACTTCAGTTATACAAGTTACATATTTTATAATAAATCTCAATCATTCTGGTCATATAACATATTTTATTCATCAATATTAAAAAATGAATTTATCAACTTGTTGTCTGCCAACGGATGCAAACCAACATTCTCATTTTCCATTGGTCGATTTTAACCCAAATTTGTGTCTTTTTTCTCAATAACCGATAGGGTTTGTTTGTTTGTTTGTTTGTTTGTTTGTTTAATGCCACACTGCCTTTGAAAGACATTTTGCCCCTGGTCCAGATGCAATGAGATTTTTTTGAATGTGAGTTTGCTAATTATCAAAGATAATTCGACTTCAAACAGAGATAAGTTGATCTTCTTTATATGTGACTTAAACTATGGCACAATATTTTGTTTGTTTGTTTCTTGTTTAACGACCCACTCAGCAATATTCCGGCTAGATGACAGCAGTCTGTAAATGATCAAGTTTGAACCAGACAATCCAGTGTTTGACATTATGAGCATCAATCCATACAATTGTGATATGATGACATCCATCAACCAAGTCAGCGAGCCTGACCACTCGATCCCGTTCGTCGCCTTTTACGACAAGCATAGTCACCTTTTATGGCAAGCAATGGTTGTAAAGACCCGGATCAGATTTGTTTGCTGGTTCAGTGGTGACTTGATGAAGTGTTTTAGAGTACACTGTAACTGTAATACTTTTTGCAACATAAGTCACTTACACACCCTTTATATTACAACAGAAAGGTCATCTGTAGGTCGCTCAAGTGTCAGTGTCTCAAAATGTGCATCTAGCCCTGAGCAAGACAAGCTTAATCCATTGTTACTCGCCCCGTGAAGTTCCGGGGTAGAATCGGTCTTCAACAACCCATGCTTAAAGGCGACTATGCTTGTCAGAGGCGACTAACGGGATCGGGTGGTCAGGCTTGCTGACTTGGTTGATGCATTTCATTGATCCAAATTGCGCGGACCAGGTCTTATGATATTAATCACAAAATTGTCTGATCCAGACTTGATTATTTACAGATCTCCGTCATATAGCTGGAATATCACTGGAATGTTTGATCCAGACTTGATTATTTACAGACCTCCTGAGTGCAGCGTTAAACAACAAGCCAACCAACCAACTTTTGTTACTCGCCAAGTCCAGGTGCCAGTTACTCTCCAGGTGTCTGTATCAGCAGCAGCCATGCAGACGACGGAGCCCAACATCACAAGAGAAATAATCAGATGTGCGAACTTCTCAGCCATCAAACACAAAGATCAGCGGCGGAAAGATCCTGAGTCAACTCCCTACATCAACCACCCGATAGGTAGGTCTAAATAGGCCTCATTGTCATACCTCCTTGTCAGAATGATGACATCTGATTGGTCAATGTAATCTTGATAAAATACCATGTATCCTGCCTTTGAGGGGAATAAATTTCTCAGCGAATAAATCCCTTATTCACCACCCCGAGCAACACATACTGCATGTGGATTTCTAAGAGGAAGAAATAGCTGAAATACTTGCCAGCCCTGACCAAAACCTGCCTGCCCACTATAATCATATGTTTCTCAGGATAATTTAATTAAAACTTTAAATCGAATTCATTGAAAATGAAGTAATGCAAGAAAAGAAATAGCAATATCCTATAATATCCTAGAATACATTATGTAAATATCCTTATTCCTAAATAGGGCCTCATGACTTTCAATCAATATCCATATCAATGTCAGTGTCATTGTGATTGTCACTTCCTTCAACGAGGTCACTGAAGTCTGACTCATATTCAATTTTCCAAGAAGGAACGATCGTTCTTTTTCGCTTCGTGCTTTCATAGATCTTGTCTCTTTCAGCCTGTGTCTTTTTTTCTTGTCATCACTGACTTCAGGTAAACCAAAGATTTTAAAAGACTCATGCTGTCGAGCAACGTGGGTAATGGGCACCGCCATTTGCAATATCACTAGCAACAGAAACAGGGTCACTGATTGGTCGTTGTGTCTGGAATTATCCAATCAAATAGCTTGTCTCAAAATATGAAAACTGGATGCTTGTAGCATAAGCGCATAGCTAAATTTTAGATTTTCTAAAAGCTAACAGGGTTTCTTTTTGGTTACATTTTATCATTCATCTTTACATGTGAATTAATGCTTATCATCGGGGAATATTTAGAATATTTTCACATATGAAATAATCCGACCGTCGGGCAGGGGGATTTGAAAATCTGGCAGCCCGAGTTGAAATCAACCCGTCTCAGACGGTCGGGCAGGCAGGTATTTCAAACACTGATAACTTATGCCCCAACACAAACAAGACAGGCTGCACATGGATTTCTGAGAGGGAGAATAAATCCTTTATACCTCAACACAAACAAGACAGGCTGCACATGGATTTCTGAGAGGGAGAATAAATCCTTTATACCCCAACACAAACAAGACAGGCTGCACATGGATTTCTGAGAGGGAGAATAAATCCCTTATACCACCCACAAACAAAACAGGATGGTACTCAGTATGAAGAATTATTTCTGTTCATCTTCTAAATGCCTCCGTGGTCTAGTGGTAGAGCGTCAGCCCGGAGAGAGGAAGGTCCGGGGTTCGATTCCCTCCGCATCATATCAAAAGATGTTAAAAGATGGTACTTGTTGTTACCCTGCCTGATGCTTGCATTAAGGGGTTAAAACAGGACTGGTCGGCTTGGAGTCAGTATACTGTGTCTGAATGGGGTATTCATGTTAAACTGCGGCATGATATCTCAGTGGACTAGCACTATAAAATCAGCATGCACATCACTATATATAAGTGCAATAATCGTGAACACGGCGTTAGACCCCATTTCATCTCACCTCACCTGTTCATTGTTTTTTCTGTTTAATGAAGGTGTGGCGTATATATTGACAGAGGAAGCCGGAATCACAGACCTCAGTGTCATCCAGGTAATAAATACCACAGGCTTGGACGACCCCAACCCCAACCCCCTATAACCCAAAGACCCTACTGGGGTATACCCTCTGTTGGTCTAAAGGTTTGGAGGGGACACAGGTGGCCATGTCGTCTAAGGCAATGCGATTCGCTTGGGCTTGCCAGAGACCTATGATTGTGGGTTCGAATCCCGGTTCGCCCCGATTGTGTTTCTAGGTTTGTCAGCACCATACCCGTGCTCGTGGGTTTCACCGAAGTGGTAAACGTCTGAGACCTGCATCACTTCAGGCTTTCCTCCCACATTAAGCTGACACACTGTGATATAACTGGAATCATGTAAGAGCGGCTTTAAACCTAACTCACTCACTGAAGGGTTTGCAAAATGTCCTTTTGGGAATTGTTTGACAGGATCCCTGGGAAAAAGTATAAAAATGATCTGATCATGCATACACTGAAGTTGACTGAAGCTTATCCTTCTTAAAACATATGAAAGTCAGAAGGAATGCATGCATCGTCAGAAAGAAATGCGACCCTTTTGGACTTGTAGTGTAACCATGGAGTTCTTGATAATTTGTGTCACAGAACAAAATATCACTTCACTAACCACTGGTCAGATAGTCCTGTGGGTACCCGGGTCCTACTCAGTACCCACCAGACCCGAGTACCTGAGTACCCGAGTCACCCGCCCCAGCCCTCGTACAGGTGTGGGTGAGTGAGTGAGTTGAGTGACTGGTAAATATCTAACCAAACATGGTCTATTCTATTTTACCCTTAGGAGGCACAGAAGGCCCAGTTGTCTGAGGCGCCGCAATTCGCTGTGCAGAGTTGCATCCCTTGGGCACACCAGAAACCTATGATCGTGGGTTCGAATCCCGGTTCGCCCCATTATGTTTCTATGTTTGTCAGCACCATACCTGTGCTCGTGGGTTTCACCAAAGTGTTCAACGTCTGAGGACTGCATCACTTCGGGCTTTCCTCCCACATTAAACTGACATGCCGTGATATAACTGGAATACTGGTCAAAACGCCGTTAAACCCAACTCACTCACTCACTCATTATTTTACCCTATGCCTCATTATGTTTCAGACGGCTCTGCTGCACGATACAGTGGAAGACACAAGCACGACCTTTGATGAAATCGAGGCTGAATTTGGAAAGGAGGTTCGAGGTACATGAACACGTCCTCATTGAAATGGAGATGGGATGGCCACAATGGACAAAACCTTTTCTCACTTCATAGTTAGGCCTTTCTGTTTTTATAAATTGGTAGACTTTTTTTTCTCAAAACCTTGGTGGTTACAAGGAACATTGATTTAGACACTTTAATTTCTACGTTTGTTTTTAGTAGAATGTGTTATCTAAATTCTAAGGAATTGAACATGGTTTGATATACAAGGAGCTGGTATGTGCAAGAAAATGTTTGTATGGTAACTAATTGGGGATGCAGCTTTGAAATGCTCTAACACTCACTCTCTCTCTCTCTCTTGGGGATACAGCTTTAAAGCTCTGACATGTTCTCTCTCTGTTTCCCTCTCTCTCTTTCGTTTGGGGACGCAGCTTTGAAATGCTCTCTCTCTTTCTTGGGGACGCAGCTTTGAAATGCTCTCTCTCTTTCTTGGGGACGCAGCTTTGAAATGCTCTCTCTCTTTCTTGGGGACGCAGCTTTGAAATGCTCTCTCTCTTTCTTGGGGTCGCAGCTTTGAAATGCTCTCTCTCTCTCTTGGGGACGCAGCTTTGAAATGCTCTCTCTCTCTCTCTTGGGGACGCAGCTTTGAAATGCTCTCTCTCTCTCTTGGGGACGCAGCTTTGAAATGCTCTCTCTCTTTCTTGGGGATGCAGCTTTGAAATGCTCTCTCTCTCTCTTGGGGACGCAGCTTTTATAGCTCTGACATTCTCTCTCTCTAACTCTCCCTCTCTCTCTTGGCGACACAGCTTTGAAATGCTCTCTCTCTCTCTTGGGGACGCAGCTTTTATAGCTCTGACATTCTCTCTCTCTAACTCTCCCTCTCTCTCTTGGCGACACAGCTTTGAAATGCTCTCTCTCTCTCTTGGGGACGCAGCTTTTATAGCTCTGACATTCTCTCTCTCTAACTCTCCCTCTCTCTCTTGGGGACGCAGCTTTGAAATGCTCTAACACCCTCCTGTCTCTCTCTCTTCTCTGTGTCCTGGGGGGGGGCACGGGTGGCCAAGTCGTCTAAGGCGCCGCGATTCGCTGTGCAGAGTTGCGTCCCTTGGGCACGCCAGAAACCTATGGTTGTGGGTTCGAATCACAGTTCGCCCCGATTATGTTTCTAGGTTTGTCAGCACCATACCCGTGCTCGTGGGTTTCACCGAAGTGGTAAACGTCTCAGACCTGCATCACTTCGGGCTTTCCTCCCACATTAAGCTGACACGCCGCGATATAACTGGAATACTGTTAAAAGCGGCGTTAAACTAAACTCACTCACTGTGTCCTGGGGATACAGCTTTAAAGCTCTGACACATTTTCTCTCTCTCTTCCTATCTCTCTTGGGGACGCTCCTTTGAAAAGCTCTGACAAGTTCTCTCTCTCTCTCTCTCTCTCTTCAGAAAAGCTCTAATACTCCCTCACCCTCTGTTTCAGATCTAGTCGCCGAGTTGTCTGATGACAAGACGCTGATGAAAGAAGATAGGAAACGTCTTCAAATAGAACACGCGCCCCACGCAAGCCCCAAGGCCAAACTAGTGAAGCTAGCGGACAAGCTGTATAACTTACGTGACCTCCAGCGTACCACACCCCGTGGATGGTCGCAGAAGCGGTTGGAAGAATACTTCATCTGGGCAGCTCGAGTTGTTGCGGGACTCCGTGGAACAAACAGAACTATGGAAGACGCTCTGGACAATATCTTCAAAGAGAAGAATGTTGTCATATCATAGCAGTAGCCAGGTTGGCAAAGCGTCCGCAGTTGTCTCCCTTCTGTACATAAGGATCCTGTGATCATGGCTTGTCGCCACCTTACAATGCTCTTTGATTTCATCTAAGACCTGCATAACTGGGTTTCCTTCCACTCCTTTCCTTCCTGGGACTCCCTGTGATTTGACAGAAATAATGTTTAAGTGGTGTTAAACTCCACCAGCCCTCCACCTATTCATATATGAAGTTATGAAAACATTGTAATTCTTGGTATATCGGAAATGGGTTTGCATTTAAAGGGAGATAATATTGTTTGATGAGCAGGCAGAGTTATGTCCCTTGTATATGTCCTGGCATCAGAATAATGTGAGAATTTGAGATGTTTATTACATTTATTATTATGAATTGGCTGTCAGTAATATGGCCAATTCGGCCAACATCATATGGAAGCACGAGGGCCAATACAGGATTTCAGGCCAATACGGCTGTACCAGGCCAATGTGGCTTTTTGCATAATTTCATTCCTGAAAGACTGTGATCAGACTTCGGTTAGATCGTGAATCCTGTTTTTATGTATGTGTTTTCTTGATTTCCTTGACTGGTATATAATGTAATGTAATGTCTGTAAATAATCAAATCTGGACCTGACAATCCAGTGATTGACATCGTATCCCAATCGCGTAGATCGATGCTCATGATGTCAATCACTGGATTGTCTGGGCCAGGCTTGATTATTTTACAGACTGCCATCATTTAGCTGGAATATTGCTGAGTGCGGCATTAAACAACAAAGAAACAAATAAACATAGATCATACTCATAATGAAATATGTTGTAATCACTGATTGAATGAGTAATGAGATATATTCATATTTGTATCATTTCTGGTGTCTGTGATATTGCTGGAATATTGCCGAAATCGGCTTAAAACTATACTCACTCAAATTTGTTTTGTGTGGTAACTCTTTAGTTTTAGACAGTGGTGAGACAGTGGATAGAATGTTTATTTTCTACCCAGTGTCATTAATATTAGAACCTTGTCGTCAGAGGCGACTAACGGGATTGGGTGGTCAGACTCGCTGACTTGCTTGAAGCCTGTCATCGATCCCAATTGCGTGGATCGATGCTCATGATATCAATCACTGGATTGTCTGGTCCAGACTCGATTATTTACAGACCACCATCATATAGCTGGAATATTGCTGGGTGTGGTGTAAAACAACAAACCAAACCAAACCAAACTAATATCAGAACCTGTCAGGTTAGAATTGGTTGCAAGCTGACTTGGTTGTCTTTGTACCCCAAAAACATTATAAGTTGTCAACCAATCTGGAGGGGTATGTGGTGTGATGTACCCTGCGTGTGAGCACATATACCCTGAACATCATACAGACCTGGAATATACGTCCGAAGTTTCACCGAGAAAAACGCTTTGATTCAACCATTTTCACCGATAGCAGATGACGCAAACCGAATTACTTCCCTTTACCTAATGCATTCGGATAAACATCAGTTCATTTCAGCTCAACAGTACTAAGCAAGTTATTAGAGAGGTGTGTTCAGATATATTTCTCGTAAGCGGCCCACATGGAAAATATTTGCCCACTTCTTAAATAATCAGAACCTAGTATTTTAATGTTAGGGGAGATAATAGATGTGACTCATAATATCAATCACTGGATTGTCTGATCCAGATACTTTTACAGCCCAGCAACACATAGCCGGAATATTGCCGAGTGTGGTATTAAACAACAAACAGGATTATCTCAGCAGCTCCTGTCCCTCATTGAGTTTGCTGATGACATGTCACTATTAAGCTGCTTATCTGTGTAAATATAATAAATTCACCATTATCCAATTCATTTTTAGGTTTGCTTGCATACAAATATGCATCACTGAGCTTCTGACTGGAGAGTGGAAGGTCGGTAGTTTGTTGTCTGATGGTGAGAGAAGGTAGCTGCGTTTACCCTGCCTGGCGCTTGGTGTTGAGGGGATAAAACAAGGATTGGACTGTTTCGTTTTTCTGAGAGGCGTATCCATGTTCCAACTGAATCATGGTATTTCAGTGGGAAAACATTATTGAACCGGCATTAGTCGGGTCCAGTGCAATAATCTTGAATGCAACCTGAAGACCCATTTCTTCTCACCTCACCTCGCCTGGCCTGGCCTCGCCCTGCCCTGCCCCGCCCCGACTAGCCTGGCCTGGCATGGCTTCACCCCATCTCACCTCACCCCATCTCACCTCACCCCGCCTCACCTCACCCCATCTCACCTCACCTCACCTCACATTCATGAACTACAGTGAATGATGCACAAAGTCATTGCTGTTGTGAGCATCAAATTATGACATATATACTCTGCAAAAAAAACCCCGCAAAATAGATTTTAGACGTATATTTTATAAATCATATAATTTGATATATATGCGTGGACACGCTTGTCTCGGGAAGATGAAACTAGGCTTTGATATAGGCTAGTAGACACGCTCACCTCGGGAGGATGGGGGCGGAGCAGATCTCACGATGGTACCCATGCTCATAAGAGGATAGGGTGGTAAGGTTCAATGACTTGGTTGATGCATGTCATTGTATCCCAATTGCATGGACTGATGCTGATGAGTGCAGTGTTAAACAACAAACAAACAAAAACTCCAAAAAGCTTAATAATTAACACTCTGAGGGGATTCCGGGTTAGCGCGAGTCCCCAGCAATCTATGCTGGTTGTAAGAGGTGACCAACTGGATCAGGTGGTCAGGGTTTGTGACTTCGCTGAATATGTGTCATCTTACCATGACGATGTGAATCCTTTTTCACAAGACCTGTGGAGATTCTGGGGTAGAATAGATCTTCAGCAACCCATGCTATGCTTGTCGTAAAAGGCGACTAACGGGATGGGGTGGTCAGGCTCGCTGACTTGGTTGATGCATGTCATCATATCCCAATTGCGTGGATCGATGCTCATGACATTAATCACTGGATTGTCTGGTCCAGACTCGATTATTTACAGACCGCAGTCATATAGCTGGAATATTGCTGAGTGCGGCGTAAAACAACCAACCAACCAACCAACCAACCTTTTTCACAACATTTGTCACTGGACTGTCTGGTCCAGACTTGATTATTTACTGGGCACCATCATATAGCTGGATATTGCTGTGTGTGGCTTTAAACAAACAAATAAACAATAAGAAACCATAAACAAACAAAACCAAAGCTGCCAAATATATTTATTGAAGGGGGCTTACAAAAGACCATAACATAGAAATTCCATAATTCATATTTAAAGAAAACCCAATACATTTCTTGATTTTGTTTCACAGATCCTTTTTACAGCTGCATTTAATTTTTAAGTAATAAAAAATTGTCCCATTCTATCAATATCAATCAGTTCAACATCAACTCAACATACAAGGATCTGCAAAAGAAAATGTCAGTCTTGCCTTTCAAAACATTCTGAGTATTGTTGACGAACACAAAGCACAAACACAATCATTGTCAACTCACATACTCGACTAGCTGCAATATCACAGCTGTGTACAAGCTCCTTGCAGGGATAGCCGTTCATGGAGCTCTCTATACTATCGCTGCCACCAGTCAAAACTCCTCACTGTGATAGGTGGCCAAAAACCATGCTTGGAGTTGAACTCGCAACCGAATAGCCGTTATGTTTACAAACAAGTGACGACTGTCGTTACGAATACACTTACCCCTGCTAAATTACTTTCTTTCTTTGTCAATTTGAATTTCTATTTCATTAAAACTCTCATGTAATTGATATAGTAAGAATGTAAGGGAGAAATTGGTTGATTTTCTGTTCTCGAAATCACTCTGATTACATAAACAAAGTAAATTCATCTGGAAAACATGGTAGGTCGTTAACCTTTTTAAAATGAACTATGATGACATTCCCAAAGACATAAACAAAAGTATGAACCTTTTTTACATTTGGGGTTAGAGGCCAAATTTCAAGATTCTTGTAATGGCCGCGCCCACACTGGTGGCAGCAATGTTACCGAGAGTGTAACGAAGGTGTCACACGCTGGGAAGGAGCTGGAGCTATGTACTGTGCCGACTATCCAACGTCTACTGGTCACTAAGGCCACACAGATTTTATTTTCGTTTCACCACCACCCCAACTTAAAAGCAGCCAGTCTAAGAAATAAACATAAAAATATTTATTTTCTCCCTCTAGTAATATAGCGAGTTTTGGTTTTACGCCGCTTTTAGCAATATTCACATCGGGGGACACCAGAAATAGGCTTCACACATTGTACCCATGTTGGGAATCGAACCCAGGTCTTCAGCGTGACGAGCGGACGCTTTAAACACTAGGCTACCCGACCGCCCTAGTAATATAGACTCTTAAACAACAATAAACGTTTAATATAAATTCCATGTATACATCACATGATTCAAGAGGCCATCGGCAAATCCATAGCAGAAGGATTTTCTTTTAAGTGAATAAATAATTGATGTTTATTTTTTTTTTGACCGACCTTGTGTTGCAAAGCTGGAATAAATCCGTGAAAGATAAGATTAAAAAATATGACCTAATATACACCTGGGAATAATTAATCTCTGTTTTTATAAAAAAAAGGCGACTATGCTTGTCGTAAGAGGCGACTAATGGGATCGGGTGGTCAGGCTCGCTGACTTTGTTGATGCATGTCATCGATCCCAATTGCGTGGATGGATGCTCATGATATCAATCATTGGACTGTCTGGTCCAGACACGATTATTTACAGACCTCCGTCATATAGATGGAATATTGCTGAGTGCGGCGTTAAACAACAAACCAACCAACCAACCATGGCAGTTGGTATTGGATTCCAGGTTAGAAATGGTCTCCAGGAACATCTGCTGGTCAAGAGGCAACGAAATGGACCAGGTGGTCTGAGGTCAAACTGTTGACTTGTTTCATCGAGTGTCTTCATAGCCAGTTGGTGTGGATCGTTGTTAACAATATCAGTCACTGGATTGTCTGGTAAAGATTCTATGATTTACAGTCTGCTGTCATATATCCGGACTACTGCGGAATGTGACGTTAAACACAGATACATGACCTAGCACAATCTAGAAGAATAAACAGTGTTCTTGTACCATCTGTAGGAACACAGTGTTCTTGTGCCATCTGTAGGAACAGTGTTCTTGTGCCATCTGTAGGAACACACAGTGTTCTTGTAAAACCTGTAGGAACACACAGTGTTCTTGTACCACATGTAGGAACATTGTATTCTTTACCATCATGGGACATTTATCAGATGCGATCAGTTTCATAAGTATTTCCTAGAAGAACATGGAAGTTCGGGAGATAAGTAAGAAAAAAACAACACTGTTTAACTTTTTCCCAGGTGTATATTTGATGGTCCCAGAAAGTTGGGAGTTAACAAGATATAATTGTATTCAGAATCCTCAACAAAAATTGAAAACAAATATTTTCAAGCAATATGTTCATAGAAACATTATGACAAAGACAACAATATCTTAAAATTTAATTATAACATAATAATAATCTTATTAAAATCCGATCCTCTTCTTAGATTTGATACTTCTCTGCCCAACTGTGATGGCCTAGTCAAAATCAAGGATGTGTTTTGGCGCCAGTAATATATCTGTCTTCTAAAGCAATTCAGCTTTCTATCGTTCACCACCTTTGTCATCAATTCTGAACCTTTGGTCAGAGGAAAACGAAATCCACATAAAGGTTCCCTCGGTTGTGCAACCTTTTGGCTGTATTTTCCATTACACTTAAATATAACGGGGTGTAAAACATCAACAACATATAGCGTGGTTATTATTTTCTCCATTCCGAACTGTATGGTTACATAGTCTTTTACACATACAAAAATCTGATATGCAGATCCAAATGGTTTTGAACTTCTGAAGAAATAGACTGATTGGAGGCTTTCTCAGATTTTATTGGAAAGAGGTTTTGATTTGGATGCAAAATTGGACCTTTTTACAGTTAAAACCCCGTTAATCCAGACAGTTCTTTTCCCAGTGAAAATATTCAGATTAACAAATGTCTGGGTTAACGAATCGTGGGTACAATAGTGAAACTTCGGTTATATAAAGACTTTGCAATAGTAATAATCCAAAATGAACATCACAGATTATAATGACAATTGGTGTGAGAAACTGAATTAACAGAATTAGGAAATCTGGTTTCGGGACAAATTTTGGTTTTAAACAACAACTTTTATATCCTCTTCACTTGTCCAACAGCTTGATTTATTAGTAAGAGAAAGATACAGCACTCAATGTGACAAAAATGCATCTTTATACTAATGTTGTGATATATATATATATATGTGACACTAATATACCATTTTGTATGGACTGAGTCTCACGACACCTACAAGGATCTTGACTACAGATTATTGCAATATGTCCAAAATTCCTTGATTGGTCACACTCAACATAAACAGTGATTACAATTTATTACCATTACGTTCAACTTAATGTTACAACAGCAAATTATTTTCCCGAAGTCAGTTCTGATCATGCGACAAAGGACACGTTAAAGAACAAAATGGCTGCTGTCAAACTCGTGTCATGGTGACATCACAATAAGAACATGGAAACTACATCATCTGATCACCAGCTTGGTATGGACACAGAATAGGAGTTCTGCAGTATGCAGACAGGAGGAGTTCTGCAGTATGCAGACAGAAGGAGTTCTGCAGTATGCAGACAGGTTCAAACATGTCTAAGCAGGTTTTCCCAAGTCAGCTACGGAATGGAGGCCATTTTGTAATTAAGGCGTGTCCTGTGTCACATGATCAGCAACAGTTAGAAACGGAATATGGTTAATTGGAACCGGATATTGACAAGATTTATTACTGGTATTTCACTCACATCAATTTTCACCTAACACCTAAAAACACTGTACAGACAAAGTTCAAAAGTACAGGATTTCTTTCATTAGTTGGTTTACGGAATTTTCTTGGAGTGAGTGAGTTGGGTTTACCACCACTTTTAACAGCATTCCAGTTATATCACGGCGTGTCAGCTTTATGTGGGAGGAAAGCCGGAAGTGATGCAGGTCTCAGATGTTTACCACTTCGGTGAAGCCCACGAACATGGGTATGGTGCTGTCAAACCTAGAAACATAATCGGGGCGAACCGGGATTCAAACCCACAACCACAGGTTTCTGGCGTGCCCAAGGGACGCAACTCTGCACAGTGAATAGCGGCGCCTTTGACGACTGGGCCACACGTGCCCCCGATTTTTCTTGGATGGTCTTGATGGTCAAAATAGAATTATTAACAATAGAGTCCGTAGGATGTGAAAATGAAATATATTATTTTTGCACTCAACCTAAATCTGCACGGCAGTATACAAACCGGATGTTGATTTCATTGCGTGATATTGATTGGACTATGCATATGACTCGGCAATTACAGCCTAGTCTGGCAAGGGTGGTAACTGGACTTTTGTAGTAAGTTAACTCCCTTGCCTCTGGAAGATGAAACAACTAGTCCGATATATTACCCACTAAAATAATGGAGATTAACAGGCTCCGTGATAGTTAAAAAAATCTAGAGTTTGGCAAGGGTGGTAACTGGACTATTGTAGTAAGTTAACTCCCTTGCCTCTGGAAGATGAAACAACTAGTCCGATATATTACCCACTAAAATAATGGAGATTAACAGGCTCTGTGAGAGTTAAAAAAATCTAGAGTTTGGCAAGGGTGGTAACTGGACTTTTGTAGTAAGTTAACTCCCTTGCCTCTGGAAGATGAAACAACTAGTCCGATATATTACCCACTAAAATAATGGAGATTAACAGGCTCTGTGAGAGTTAAAAAAATTTTTTTTCCTCATTTCTGACTTTTAGGGTTGATGGGTCCGTAAACCAAGTAATGAAACATAAGACATCAAAAATACAAATGGTTGACTGTGACACAGAATCGAGAACTAACAACAGAATATAAAACATCAAAAATACAACTGTAAGCTGTTACAGAGCTGAGAAGTACAAAAAGAATATAAAATGTTATCCAAAAACATGCACTTTAGCGCAGAGATGTCATATACATAAGCTGATGAAGCTTAATACATCATCATCATCATCATCATCATCATCATCATAATAAGTCTTAACAGACTAAGAAGCAATTGGTTCAGTGATCAAAAGAAGCAGGATGAATTTTCATTACTTTGATCAACTAAGAGGTGTGCATAACAAAATTCAGATAAAATTTCAGCTAGGGTCATTTGATAATCTTTAGTCCTAACACAATTTTGGAAGCCAATAGTCTAGAGGAACGTACAGTGTTCTTGTAATGTCTGGAGGAACGTAGTTTTCTTGTAACGTATGGAGGAACGTAGTGTTCTTGTAATGTCTAGAGCAACGTACAGTGTTCTTGTAGCGTCTGGAGGAACGTACAGTGTTCTTGTAGGGTCTGGAGAAATATAGTGTTCTTGTAGGGACTGGAGGAATATAGTGTTCTTGTAATGTCTGGTGCAACGTACAGTGTTCTTGTAGGGTCTGGAGGAACATACAGTGTTTTTGTAGGGTCTGGAGGAACATAGTGTTCTTGTAATGTCTGGAGGAACATACAGTGTTCTTGTAGGGTCTGGAGGAAGGTAGTGTTCTTGTAATGTCTGGAGGAACATACAGTGTTCTTGTAACATCTAGAGGAACGTACAGTGTTCTTGTAGCGTCTGGAGGAACGTACAGTGTTCTTGTAGCGTCTGGAGGAACGTACAGTGTTCTTGTAGCATCTGGAGGAATGTACAGTGTTCTTGCAACGTCTGGAGGAACGTACAGTGTTCTTGTAGCGACTGGAGGAACGTAGTGTTCTTGTAGCGTCTGGAGGAACTTAGTGTTCTTGTAATGTCTAGAGCAACGTACAGTGTTCTTGCAACATCTGGAGGAACGTACAGTGTTCGTGTAGCGTCTGGAGGAACGTACTGTGTTCTTGTAGCGACTGGAGGAACGTAGTGTTCTTGTAGCGTCTGGAGGAACGTACAGTGTTCTTGTACAAAGGTATCAATGGTATCTAAGACATTTCTAAAAATGACTCAATGTCATATGTAGGTCGTTCAAAATGATACATGGAAGTCACGAATACATAAAAAAGAAAGAAGTGGTGCTTAACTTTTTTCAAGGTGTATATAATAGTATTACGTTGAGAGACTCAGTAGTATTACAAAAAAAACCTGAATCCGCATCTGCATCTTAACAGCATCACTTTTGTATTCTCCCACAATAATGGTGCATCGAGCAGCCATTTCACTGACAGCTTGAATGTAAAAAATAAACAGACACTAAACAATGTTTACAAAATTTAATTGTTATTTTCAGAGACGGGTTTAATCAAGATGTTGTGCTGTTGTGTGAGCAAAAACAGAACTCCATTGTGACATTAAGGTCACATGAGACTTTAATTCTTCAAGTCTTTTAGTATGGCTTGATGACTACCTCTAAATTGAAAAGCATGATATAACTAAAGCTGAAAGCAGAATAAACCCAACTAAACCAACCATTAACATAATTTCAACTGATGCACAACAATTCTACACCAAACCTTTTCTCTATACATTGTTTGGAAAGGACAGAGATGATATACACATTTCAAGCTATCAACAAACAGCAGGAGGTCAATTGATGGCAGCGGAGAGAATCACTTGGAACTTTCTGCAGGTTCCGTGGTCTGTGTTTTCAGTTCTATCACACACTCTGTGCCTGGGTAGGCAGGAAGATTGAGACTGTAGCGTTGTTCCAGCGTCTTCGGCACGAAGCGGCCGCCCAGGTAGTGGTGTTTGCCCCTGAAGTGGCGGGCACACAGTTTGGGTGCCGTCAGCGAGATGAGCAGCTCTGGGTGGATGCCATCGGGGTCGCCGCTTTCTACATCCCATCCTGAAAATAGTGAGTGATGGAGTGAGTTGGGTTTAATGCTCTAACCCAGACTCTCCACAGACTATGTTACCTGAAGGTACATCAATACTTGGACCAGCTCTAACCCAGACTCTCCACTGACTATTTTACCTGAAGGTACATCAACACTTGGACCAGCTCTAACCCAGACTCTCCACAGACTATGTTACCTGAAGGTACATCAATACTTGGACCAGCTCTAACCCAGATTCTCCACAGACTATGTTACCTGAAGGTACATCAATACTTGGACCAGCTCTAACCCAGACTCTCCACAGACTATGTTACCTGAAGGTACATCAATACTTGGACCAGCTCTAACCCAGACTCTCCATAGGCTATGTTACCTGAAGGTACATCAATACTTGGACCAGCTCTAACCCAGACTCCCCACAGACTATGTTACCTGAAGGTACATCAATACTTGGACCAGCTCTAACCCAGACTCTCTCCAGACTATGTTACCTGAAGGTACATCAATACTTGGACCAGCTCTAAACCAGGCACTCCATCAAGGTACATCAATTAGTGTATCGTGATATGTATTGGATCTCACAGTTAGTGTACCGTCCCAGCCCTACTATTTACCTGAAGGTACATCAATTAGTATGTCGTCCCAGCCCTACCATTTACCTGAAGGTACATCAATTAGTGTATGGTCCCAGCCCTACTATTTACCTGAAGGTACATCAATTAGTGTACCGTCCCAGCCCTACTATTTACCTGAAGGGACATCAATTAGTGTATCGTCCCAGCCCTACTATTTACCTGAAGGTACATCAATTAGTGTATCGTCCCAGCCCTACTATTTACCTGAAGGTACATCAATTAGTGTATCGTCCCAGCCCTACTATTTACCTGAAGGTACATCAATTAGTGTACCGTCCCAGCCCTACTATTTACCTGAAGGTTCATCAATTAGTGTACCGTCCCAGCCCTACTATTTACCTGAAGGTTCATCAATTAGTGTATCGTCCCAGCCCTACCATTTACCTGAAGGGACATCAATTAGTGTATCGTCCCAGCTCTACCATTTACCTGAAGGTACATCAATTAGTGTATCGTCCCAGCTCTACCATTTACCTGAAGGTACATCAATTAGTGTACCGTCCAAGCCCTACTATTTACCTGAAGGTACATCAATTAGTGCATCGTCCCAGCCCTACCATTTACCTGAAGGTACATCAATTAGTGCATCGTCCCAGCCCTACCATTTACTTGAAGGGACATCAATTAGTGTACCGTCCCAGCCCTACTATTTACCTGAAGGTACATCAATTAGTGTATCGTCCCAGCCCTACCATTTACCTGAAGGGACATCAATGCTGCAGATGTGGACATCGTCTTGTATCTTCTTCAACTTCTCCAAGATGGAGGCAAACTCGGGGCGGGCAGGTCCCTTGAAGCTGAATCCGAACAGCGCATCTACGATGAGGTTATAGGAGTCTTTGATGAGCTGGGGGTCGGAGGGGAAGAAGGACAAGAAGGGCATGTCCATCCCCTCACACTGGCGGCGCAGGCTCTCAAACAGGGGCTTGTTGGGCTGCTTCGGGTAGAAGATGGAAGGCTTGAAGCCCTGCAAGTCAGAGTATGGAGTTGGTGAGAGGGGGATATTGAGTGTTATAGCTAAAATGGATAGAGCGGGCCACTGCAACTTGATAACGCCCTCATATTGATTGACGACGGGCCATTATCACGCCTGTTGTTAGGTGACGTCATTGGATAGGGACAGGTGATGTATATAGCGTTAAGGCTTGAGATCCTGCAAGTCAGTGTATGGAGTTGGTGAGACGGTGATATTGAGTGTTGATCAAAATTAATTTGCTTGTAGGTTAACAATATACAGGCTATGACAGTAAATAATCGAGTCTGGACCAGACAATCTTGTGACTGATATCGCTCCATACAAATGGAATATGATTACATCCAATCAACCAAGTCAAAGATCCTGATCACATCATCTTTTGCTTGTTTGTTTGATGTTAAACGCCGCATTCAGCAATATTCCAGCTATATGACGCTGATCTGTACACAGAGTCTGGACCAGACAATCCAGTGATTCACATCATGATCTGTGCAAATGGGATACAATGACATGCGTCACCTAAGTCAGTGAGTCAGACAACCCCATCCCGTTAGTTACAACAAAGCATGGGTTGCTCAAGACCCATTCTAACCTGGATCTCCACAGGGGTGTAATGTTATGAGAAAACCCAGTTGTGTTACGATTTCTTGAGTTGTGTAGTTTTTTCAATAATATTAATGCTGGGCTAGTATATACAACCAGTAATTATCTATTTTTTTGGCGAAAAACCAGAAAGTACCAGTAAAGGGAAAAAGTGAACTGAGCTCAAGACGGGGGCGTCCAAAGAGACAATACATTTAACAGGTGCAGATAGAGACTACCCATTTAACAGGTGCACATTGAGACTATCCATTTATCAGGTGCAGATAGAGACTGTCCATTTAACAGGTGCAGATAGAGACTTTCCATTGGACAGGTGCAGATAAAGACAGTCTCACATACACACCCTAAAACAAAAAATATCCGACAACAATACTTGGGCAAGTCTAGCGAGTCTGCAATACTTGGGCAAGTCTAGCAAGTCTGCAATACTTGGGCAAGTCTAGCGAGTCTGCAATACTTGGGCAGGTCTAGCGAGTCTGCAATACTTGGGCAGGTCTAGCGAGTCTGCAATACTTGGGCAAGTCTAGCAAGTCTGCAATACTTCGGCAAGTCTAGCAAGTCTGCAATACTTCGGCAAGTCTAGCAAGTCTGCAATACTTGGGCAGGTCTAGCGAGTCTGCAATACTTGGGCAGGTCTAGCGAGTCTGCAATACTTGGGCAAGTCTAGCGAGTCTGCAATACTTGGGCAAGTCTAGCGAGTCTGCAATACTTGGGCAAGTCTATCGAGTCTGCAATACTTGGGCAAGTCTAGCGAGTCTGCAATACTTGGGCAGGTCTAGCGAGTCTGCAATACTTGGGCAAGTCTAGCGAGTCTGCAATACTTGGGCAAGTCCAGCATGTCCACACTTGGGTAAATCTAGCAAATCTGCAATATTTGAGCAAGTCCAGATTTCTTCAGTTTCACCAAATGAAGGACCAGTGAGGATCTGGGTTAGAATAGGTCTTAAGCAACCCATGCTTGTCCTATTTCTTATTTCCCTTGATTATACCCATTTATATCCGGGACAGAATAGGTCCTTAGGTCTTGATGTTCATTCTTAAGAGGCGACTAATGGGATCGGGTGGTCAGGCTCACTGATTTGGTTGATGCATGTCATTGTATCCCAATTGTATGGATAGATACTCGTGATGTCAATTACTGGATTGTCTGGTCCAGTCTCGATTATTTACAGACCGCCGTCATATGGCTGGAATATTGCTGTGAACTGATTAATATGTGTCCACCCATCTCTACATAGTCATCTCATATTTACCACTTAAAACACCAATGGTGACCCTTTCCACACAAAAAACCCATAAGATAGAAAAGGATACTGTATTCCCTTATCCACAGAGCTTTACCCAAATAACCTTACTCCACAGGGATTATCACACAAGTACCCACAAGCCAGTGTCTCCTGTAAACAACCAACCCTTCTGCTGACACCGTGACAAGTCTGATCTACCGGAGTTCTCACCTGAACAGGAAAGAAAGGTTGCAAGCGATATTCTCACCTGATTAATAAAGGGGGATCACACAGGTGTGTGTGGGGACATACAGGTAGAGGATAGAGCTGTCGCACCAACAATAGGCTTGAAAACATTGGGCTGATCTTTCCTGAACTACTTGATCTTAATCCTGTCTCTGATGGCAACTTGAGCAAGTTAAGATGCTGGATCATACTTGCATGTATAGACATGAAGATTTGGTTACAAAAGCAACTGTTACTGTTATAAGTGGCTATTATATTTGTATACGTGGCACATCTCTACAGTAACATTTCAAATATAGACTATTTTTAAATTGTAGTTGGTTGGTTTGTTGTTTAACGCTGCACTCAGCAATATCCCAGCTATATGACGGCGGTCTCTAAATAATCGAGTCTGGACCAGACAATCCAGTGATTAATATCATGAGCATCGATCCACGCCATTGGGATACAATGACATGCATCAACCAAGTCAGCGAGTCTGATCACCCGATCCCATTAGTCGCCTTTTACAATTTGAAAAGGATACAAAATGTTTCAAATATCATATTATTATTACTCCTTCATTTTATAAAAACATTTTGAATACATTTCACATGATAAATATCCATCATCTGTTAGAATAAGCGTAATGTTCTTTATTTGGAATGTTCGAGTTCAGAGTGCAACACACCCTCTTACAAACTTGATCAATCCCACACAAAATGCAACAAGAAGCAAGACTGTTTCACATTTCAACAAATGTTTACCCTCTAGTATATCCGCTTATCCCACTGTAATATGTTCATGGTGGGATAAAAGAAATGTATCACATGCCCCAAATACTTCCCATTAGCCTTGCACAAGTCTCTAAGGCAATACTGATCAGTTGATAGCATAATTTCTAGATTATATAAATAATAAGAACAAGTTGATACCTCCAATGTTTAAGCCTTATGCAGAGGAAGATTCATCTGGTGTGGCCCATTCTGTACGCTGTGATATGAACCTGTTCATTCAAACATACCTGAATGTGGTACAATCGATATATATTCCAGACCAATTTTACCCGTGTATACCTGAAGGGTCAACTTTTTGTGGGTGTCTGTCGGGCCTTATGCAGAAGATGATTTGTCTGGCAATGGGTATTGTGCAATAAGTGGAGTGCAATTGTTCATTTTATGTTGGTTTCATGTGGTACCTCCAATGTTTAACCCAGCTCAAATTTTGGGACCCTCTCTGGGGGGTCTAGCGGCCCTTATGCAGAGGACAATTTGTCAGGTATGGGCCGTGTTGTACTCAGTAACATGTACCTGTTCATCTAAACTTACTTTCATCTGGTACTTCGAATGTATACTCTGGTCAAATTTTACCAGAGTGTCCACTGAGTGCATTAAGGGTCAACATTTGGGGGTGTCTGGCGGGCCTTATGCAGCAGACGATTTGTCTAGCAATGGGTTTTTTATTCTTAGTAGAGTGAAATAGTTCATTTTATGTTGATTTCATGTGGTACCTCCAATGTTTAACCCAGCCCAAATTTTGGGACCCTCTTTGGGGGTGTCTGGCAGGCCTTTTGCAGAGGAAGATTTGTCTGGCGTGGCCCATTCTGTACTCTGTGATATGTAACAGTTCATTTACACTTACTTTCATTTGGTACCTCCAATGTTTGATCCAGCCCTTGAATGGCCCCTTCTTTTGGGGGGCCAGGGGCCCTTGGGTTACACAGTAAATGTTCCTGTGTTCGGATATTGGTACCTTGTTCGTTTGACCAAAGTGCTCTGGGCTGCCGGTCTATACCCCGCATCTTAAACAACAGACAGACAGACAGACTTCTTGATGCAAGTATCGACCATGGAGTCACACACTAAGTAAAAAATATCGATTCCTACTTTAAAAACTGTTATACCACTAATTAGTAGTGAAAATTAGTAATGAAAATAAGTAGTGAAAACATAAATATTTTCATCCACTGCACCACACTTGAGACTGTCATCTGTAAATCGTTAGTGTGCCAGGTATTTGGCCAGCAGAAGATGATTTTTATGTCGGGTACACACCACTATGGTCAAATCAAACTTGTTGCCATGGGAATTTTTTAAATTTTTTTGCTAAAAATCCCTGAATAGCAAAAGGCACCAGTTGACAACCTGGTCTTTGTGTGTTCACAGTTTCAAGAAAGAGTACCTATTAATTTTAGAGGTATGATCCAGACAAACACACCATTATGAAAAGCCCTAAATTCAAACTTGTTGCCATGGAAACAGAAAAAATATAAATTTTAAACACCACTAAGTAGGAAAAGGTCCGTTTGACAAACTGATCTTTGAAAAACCGAGTGAAAAGTGTCATGAGTGAGTGAGTTGGGTTTAACGTCGCTTTTAACAGTATTCCAGTTATATCACGGCATGTCAGCTTAATGTGGGATGAAAGCCCAAAGTGATGCAGGTCTCAGACGCTTACCACTTCGGTGAAACCCATGAGCGTAGGTATAGTGCTGACAAACCTAGAAACACAATGGGGGCGAACCGGGATTCGAACCCACAATCATAGGTTTCTGGTCTGCCCAAGGGACGCAACTCTGCACAGGTAATATCGGCGCTTAGTGGGGTCTTTAACAACTGGCGCTTTAGACTGATTGTTAGTTTAGTTATATAGTTTAAATAGGAGACCTTCAATTGTATCGTCCTTAACTGGGTGACCCTTCAATAGTTGTGTTGAGTGTACTTGTATAACTATTTCTACCGGGACATTGAAGAATGTTTGACTGATTGCTTAAAAAGAGATGTTCTTTTTGCTACGGAAACACCTTATAAGCCCACAAAAAAGCCAAAGCACTTGGTTCCAAACTAACATAAGAGGTGTCTACTCTACAGTGGGACTAAATCAAACTTCAAAAGAAAGAAGGTTTATCTCCATAAACAAAGGGCAAACTAATCACGAGGTCACGAGAGCTCCAGACAAGCTTTGTATTTGAGTAAAATGGGTAAAATAAATCATTATAATCCAATCAAAATTGAGAAGAAAAAACAATAATATAACTACTCTAATACCATGCGTAACAGGCAATCTTTTTGTTCCAAAGGGAAATAACTCTCCTTTTGAAAATATATAAGCGGGGATCTAACCTGTCGCTTCTGGTCTGGTTTTCGGATCTATGCACACTGCGACAACTAGTAACATGTAGAGATGCAATTACCTTCTCAGCCTGCATACACAAATATCCTTCCTGGTCTTTATTTACTGACTGCATGTGAGCTTCACTTATACATAAACTCCACTTGAATGAACAGGGGTAATATGAAAATGGGTCACATTCAAAACACTGTACCACAGTCATGTTATGAGATTTTGCGAGATGTTATTCACCTCCGGCATTTTTTCAAATGTTTATACCCAAAGAAAGTTATAAATACCCAAAGGGATTAAAAACATGTGTGAGTATATTTTCAATGGGTAAAAAAAATAATTTTTGTGCGCAATTTCCAGAACTTTTCCATGACGTCACGTCACGTGTGAGGATATTGCAGTCTATGATGACAAGCCGAGAAGGTAAGTTGACATTTTCTTTCCCTGTCTCATCCAGACAACAATCAGATATGAGAAACTGTATTTTCCTTACACTGAACATTCAATGTTTTTTTCTTTACAATACATTGTTGTTAAGAAAAGTTCTTTCATCCAAGTGAAGGAGTTGATGTGATAAAGCGAAGTTAATAGAGCCTGATCACTAAACATTAACTGATACATTAGGTAACTTGATTAGCTGGTTGTACAGTGTGTCGTGATTCTTATTCTCAAGTATAATAAGATTAACGACACCAATACAAAGATCACTGAGCCAACTCGCCTGATCACAAACACAGTATTCAAAATGTCGGTTACCGTTGAATGCATCTCTGAATGAATGGCCTCTCTTCCAACGGTTGTCAGAATGGGACGGAAGTCACGTTTCAACCCTGACTACTTTGAACATAATCATTCAGAAAATTGTTGTGAAACGACGACATGCAAATCAACAATATGCTATTCAAATAACTAACAGTGGAAAATATCTTGGTTTCAGAGAATACAAACGAAAAATTTAACTCAAGTGGGAAATTCTTACAGAGAAAATTTCAAGCCGATCAAGGTAAGTCATTCATCACTCAAAAGGCTGACCATTTTATATTCTGGGATTTCAAAATCAAAACAATAGTTATCATTGTTCATAATTCTAAGAATACTACCTCTGTTGCATAATTTCAATAATCCTGTATTTGGGTTGTAATAACACTATAGCTAAAGTTTTAGATTTTCAACAGAAGTCATCTTCTCTTGTCAACTATATATTAAGAGTTGGTCCCCGTAAAAAGGACAATTCATACAGCTCTTCCTTGTACAAAGGCGGGACAGTTCTCACTTCAACAATATGATTGAATGTTGTAAAAACATGTACTATCACGCCAATGTCATTTTCAATACCACAGTTCAGGAAGTTTCCACTATCAGAAATGGGGAAGTAAAAAGCAATAAGTATGAGTCATGAGTTGTTCCTGTAAAAAGGAAAAATCATACAGCTCTTCCTTGTACAAAGGCGGGAAAGTTCTCACTTAGTAGTATAGGTAATAGGGGTTCTGGACCACTTCCACTGGAGCCAGATTTATATACCTATACTGCTACTACAGAGGGATTTTTCATGCAAAAATGATGATGGGATTCAATGATCGTCATGACTCATATTAAAATCTCTAATTGGTTTGAATTCTACCCAATCTATTTATCTCATTTTGGTAAGCCCTTTTCCTTTCATAAATAATTTGAAACCATTTCTTGTCAGCACCGTGACTCTTACATAAACAGTGACTACCTTTAACTCCAATCCCACATACAGAACAAGCATGATTAATATGCCCTTTTCTAACTAAAATGGAATGGATTCCACAAAAATCTGCAATTCAGTTTTTTCCACTATTTTCTGATTGGCCCATGCATATGAATTTACATCTTGATGTGCCTCTCGCCATTGTGATAAATATACACTTCTAGTATCATTTGTCTAAATGCGTGTCATCAGCCAAGTCCTGCCCAGCCTAACATGAGCAATCAGCAAGTCAGCACTATTTATAGCTGAGTAGTCAGGGTTATTAATAGCGGAGTAGTCAGAGTTATTAATAGCTGAGAAGTCAGGGTTATTAATAGCTGAGTAGTCAGGGTTATTAATAGCTGACTAGTCAGGGTTATTAATAGCAGAGTAGTCAGGGTTATTAATAGCTGAGTAGTCAGGGTTATTAATAGCTGAGTAGTCAGGGTTATTAATAGCTGAGTAGTCAGGGTTATTAATAGCTGATAAGACTCAACCCCGACATAGTGTGGTGACAGGTCATAGCTGATACGCAATAGATCATGGCTTATGCATAATAACATAGCTAAATATTGACACACCAGTCAAACGCTATCTCTCAGTGTTTTTGAGCCTCTGACGGTGTATAAAACTGACTTATTGTTGGCCTCTGTATTGGGTCAAGTTTCTTTCCATAAACAAGGAAGTATTCGTGCATAGCAGATTCAACATCCTTAGATGTTTGATTTAAATGCCCTTGCTTACGCAGTTCATCATTAATAAAATCTAATCTCAACATCCTATTTCTGGCCCATTGTGACTGGGCTATTTCGAGTTGTTCTAATTATTATGTCTTTTCTGCTCCTCTCCTCTCATACTAGAAAATAAAAAATTACTCCCAGAAAAAGCTAGAGCATTAACAATAGCCCCACCAACCATCATGATGCCATGATATGTTTATAAAATATTCAAATGTGTAATTTCTTCATTATGTCTTCTGGGATAAGCCCTTGTTTTATAAGCACTGCCAATCCTATATCAAGAATCATCATACTGATATCATAACCATTAAAATCTAGCTTGGTTGGTGTGGCAATAGTAATCATTTTCGCTATACGTGCATAACCAATGGCCAAGCCACTGACCACTGCTGAATGATACGTTGCGTTTACTAACATGTTACCATCTGTAACTGGAGTAGTCATGCTTTTACAACATTACATGAGGGCTTAACTCTAATTGAACTTGTGATGCAATCGCTGGTGACATTTTCTCTTCTCCGGTCTCATAAAAAAAAACATACCACCTCTATAGCAACAACCCCAAGTTTAAGCCCAAGTTTTAATTGTGCTATGTTCAATAATTGAATTGTGGACCTTTGCCTTCCTCGCTAGTGCACCCTTCCTACCAGCTGCGACTTTTAGAGGATTTTTAGTCACTCTGGCTTGTTGTTGTGGTTGTGCAATCTGTGATTGTGGTGTTTTGTTGTTCACTTGTTGTGCAGTCGGGGTTTGTACTTCTTGTTGTTGCGTATGCACAATCGGTGTCACTTGAGTCTCCATTATTAGTAAGTGGGCACGTATGTTTTAATCTACAATACCTAGCCGTTATAAAAGCGGTGGTTACCGGAGCTCAGAAAATTCTGTATCTATGATAAAACTCACAGCTTACTGCACTTATAGTGTGTTCGATGAAAGGGTCTTTCTCGAGAAATTCGCATAAATACATGCGATGTTCTGCCGGGATAAGAAGAAACATACTAGCTACGACTGTGTATAGTTGTAACATAGTCGAACCTATTATTTTAGTCATGGTAGCTCCCAGTTTAGACTCGTAACGCGCGTACAGTTTTTTAATTTCTTCGTCGATCATGTTATCAATTTTTTCAGTGGTATAATTTCCTCCCAAATATTGGGAACATTTCCCACCAGCTACCAAAGCCGCGAGTCTTTCTCTATGTTTTGTTCGATAAGTTCATCGCATTCCATAATGTAATACTTAAGGAGATATTTAAGTCTAACATAATGGAATACGGCATATCCAATACAGCCTGAAATAATAAACTGTTGCAAAAGAATGAGGATTTCAAACCACATTATTAAATAAAAACCGCTAATGTTCAATTTATCATATTTTTGCTATATTTGCTAAATTTTGCTATATTTGCTATATTTTTGCTAAATTTTGCTCAGCAGTTGCTATATTTTTGCTAAGCAGTCTCTAAATTTTGCTATGCATATTGCAAAAGCAGCTGGTTGATTGGTTTTTAATACGAGTTTACAGTGCTTCGTATCTAACAGTTTTCTTACTTTATCTCGTTCGAGCTTGGTATAAATAATACCCATTTGGTCTGCTCTCTGAGTTCTTTCAGGACAGAGTTGTATTTTTGAGTAAGTACCCAAACGCTATGCTGAGTATGCCTATCGGAGAATGCTAAATAAGAAAGCATATCTTTCTATTTGGTAAGTCCTTACTTGCACTGCAGTTGTCTATTATCCTCTTCCCGAGGTAAGTGAGTTAACTGACTATAAAAGTCCAGTTTCCACCCTTGCCGAACTAGGCTGGTATTATGGAGTTACATTTTGGCTGGACTAACGAGTCTATGCATAGTCCAATCAAAATTGTGCACCGAAATTGAAGAGTGAGAAGAGTGTCATGCAGATTTCGGTCGACTGCAGGATTTGCAAAGCATGTGCACCGCTAACTCGTTGTCAACAGATATTTCCTAAATCTTTTCATGTTTTTAAACAAGGTTCTCATGTGATTTGATGCACTTTGCGATGTAAGACTCGTTTTATCACAAAATAGATCTTATCGATCAGATCGTCTTGACTGGGCACCACCGTTTTGTTTGAAACAAATGCAAGTGATACGAGAGGTTGAATCTGATTGGCCAATAGGAGAGGCATAGAAAGGACATAACTCGCAATAGCCACTGGTGGCGCTACGATCGAGCCCAGGAATTCCAGCCTTGTTCGGCATGGCTGGAAACTGGACTTTCGAATTCAGTTAACTCTCTTGCCTCAGGAAGAGGTCTATTATAAAAAGGGTTGATTCTCCTTTGATTTTTTTTAGACATACTCGTAAACAACCCGGATCAACTTTGTACACCTCAGGATCATTCATTACCCAATCTCTTGATAGGTATGTTTTATTAACGCTTATAGTCTGGCACAGAATAATAATATGGTCAAAAACATCCCGATAATGACTTTGAGAGCATTTTAAATGGTAAATCATCCAAATCAGTTCATTAGGAACTATTTATCCAAATCATGAGTAAACCAGTCGCGACTCTGCCTATTATAAGCCTACTATCACAGATCACGAGTAACCAATGAGTGTTCAGAAAAGTGTATAGATATTACCTCAAAGTTTATTTACGCTGTCCTTACAGACAATAGCCAAGTCTCTTGTTAGACTTTGTTGCGTTAGCGAGCATATCGACTCACTGCAGCTAGTGAACCCTAGTGGGTTAGGGTTGGACAGCTGGGTAGAAGCCAGAGATTAGAGCCCCTTTATGAATCACTTGAAAATGGGCATTTTAATATCAGAGACAACAGAATGTTTCAGAAGATAGCTAAGGTCATAATAAAAATGTAGTTTAAAAAATGGATAACGCGAAAAAGAAAAGAAAAGGCACAACGTTGCCAAATCAGAACCAGAAACATACCACTATACATAGCCTAACAGTCACACATTGCCTTTTTCAGAGAGTGACAACTCATCCAATCAGCCAGGGCCAGAATTTGCCCCAAGCCCCACCACTGGTGAGTAATAGTCCACTTAACTTTTCAAAAGGAAAACAAAAGTGTTTCATATATTTTCCCTCTTAGAAAAACATATTCCAAGTTTTGACAGAATAAGCGGTGACCACTGTCACTATCAGATGTATCATGGTCTTTAGCGAACATGTCCTGGAGTTTTATGGAGTGGTCTGGTGACTTCTAACATTCATCATGACCAGACTGTCCTAACTTGGTAGGAATATATATCACCATTGTATCTGAATGGTCAGTATTGTATTCAAGATTCTGAAACTATCTTTGACTAACAATGTGATGAAATAGAGAATACTACACTCATTCTCCTAAGATACTAACAAACCAAAACACCAGAGACCTACTAGTATATTCTCGCCTAACAGTCATACGTTTTTTCAGATCCTGATGACGTACAAGATGAGCCAAGGGAAAAACTTCTCCGCAATCCTTCTACTGGTAAGTAGTATTCTACTCAACTTTTGAAAAGCAAGATTTGGCTGTTTTAATACAAAATTATTTATTTTGCCGGTTATAGAAATAATGTTTCTTGTTGTGATATTGTCACTATGAGACATATCAGGACCTTGAACCAACCTATAATGGAGTTTTATGGAGTGGCCTGGTGACTTCTTAACATTCATCATGTCAACACTGTCCTAACTTGGTAGGAATATATATCACCATTGTATCTGAATGGTCAGTATTGTATTCAAGATTCTGAAACTATCTTTGACTAACAATGTGATGAAACATGCATATCATATGTGTTACTTTGTTCTATCATAAAGTCTGTTCACTTTGATCATAAGTTAAAATCCCGGATTCCACCTGATTATGTTGCTAGGTTTGTCACCATACCTGTGCTCGTTGGTTTCACCTACGTCTCTTCAGGCTTTCCATCCACATTAAGTTGGAACACTGTTTGAAGGGATGTAAACCCAACTCACTCACTTGGTCAAGGTCATTTCCACTTAACTTTTCAAAAGGAAGAAAAAAGTGTTTCATATATTTTCCCTCTTAGAAAAACATATTCCAAGTGGTGAATAGTTGGTGAACACTGTCACTATCAGATGTACCATGGCCTTGTAATATGTACTGGAGTTTTATGGAGTGGCCTGGTGACTTCTAACATTCATCATGTCCAGACTGTCCTAACTTTGTAGGAATATATATCACCATTGTATCTGAATGGTCAGTATTGTATTCAAGATTCTGAAACTGTCCTTGACTAACAATGTGATGAAATATAGAATACTTCACTCATTCTCCTAAGATACTAACAAACCAAAACACCAGAGACCTATATTCTCGCCTAACAGTCATACGTTACCTTTTTTCAGATCGTGATGACACATCAGATCAGTCAAGGGGAGAACTTGACACCAATCTTTCTGCCAGTAAGTAGTATTCTACTCAACTTTGAAAAAGCAAGATTTGACTGTCTTAATTCAAAATTATTTATTTTCCTTGTAATAAAAGTAATATTCCTTGTTGTGATATTGTCACTATGAGACATATCAGGACATTGGACCAACCTAAAATGGAGTTTTATGGAGTGGCCTGGTGACTTCTAAATATTCATCATGTCCAGACTGTCCTAACTTTGTAGGAATATATATCACCATTGTATCTGAATGGTCAGTATTGTATTCAAGATTCTGAAACTGTCCTTGACTAACAATGTGATGAAATATAGAATACTTCACTCATTCTCCTAAGATACTAACAAACCAAAACACCAGAGACCTATATTCTCGCCTAACAGTCATACGTTACCTTTTTTCAGATCGTGATGACACATCAGATCAGTCAAGGGGAGAACTTGACACCAATCTTTCTGCCAGTAAGTAGTATTCTACTCAACTTTGAAAAAGCAAGATTTGACTGTCTTAATTCAAAATTATTTATTTTCCTTGTAATAAAAGTAATATTCCTTGTTGTGATATTGTCACTATGAGACATATCAGGACCTTGGACCAACCTAAAATGGAGTTTTATGGAGTGGCCTGGTGACTTCTTAATATTCATCATGTCAACACTGTCCTAACTTGGTAGGAATATATATCACCATTGTATCTGAATGGTCAGTATTGTATTCAAGATTCTGAAACTATCCTTGATCAACAATATGATGAAACATGCATATCATATGTGTCACTTTGTTCTAACATAAAGTCTGGGCACTTCGATCATGGGTTAAAATCCCAGATTCGCCCTGATTATGTTTCTAGGTTTGTCACAATACCTGCGCTCGTTCGTTTCACCTGCGTCTGTTTGAAAGGATGTAAACCCAACTCACTCACTTGGTCAAAGTCATTTCCTTAATGCATAATGTACCAACATTACTTATCTTGCTTTCTGTTAAGAGAGTTGTTTCCGTGTAGGTTCTTGCTTGATAACAGTGTTAGAACCTACACCAAAACGTCGCTCTTATTTGTAATGAAGAAGTTGTTCATCCATAAATTGTTATCCTTACTTAGTACTCCAACTTCTAAATGCCTATCAAAGAAGTTAACCGTTAAATATCAAAATAGATTTCAGAGATTTCCATCTAGTGGTTAAGATTTTCAACAGAAGTCGTCTTCTCTGTCAACTATATATTAAGAGTTGTTTCTGTAAAAAGGAAAAATCATACAGCTCTTCCTTGTACAAAGGCGGGAAAGTTCTCACTTCAACAATATGATTGAATGTTTAAAAACATGAACTATCACGCCAATGTCATTTTCAATACCACAGTTCAGGAAGTTTCCACTATCAGAAATGAGAAGTGAAAAGCAATAAGTATGAGTCAGGATTAGATAAAATTATAGAAATGTACTTTAAATCCGGTCATTTTCAGTCACTTGGTTATGAAATTAAAGCTCAAAATGTTTGGAATTTGTCATCATAATAAAATAAATGGACAGATATTTCAGTCAATTTGTAAAATACTGAATATTTAGGCATTTAATAAACTGTCTTTCACACACTGACTATGACATATACACACAATAATATAACCTATGCTCAGGTGAAATATTTAGTTTGTGTTAAAATAGTGTAAACAAAAATTGCACAATACCAAGCAAGTGACTTTTCAAAACTTTGTCACCAAAGATACCTACATTTCCTTATTATTTCAAAGACAAAACTATTATTTTTACTTTGTTGATCAATGTAATGATACGATCTTATACTATCAGTAAAAGCGACACATGTGCCTTCTGTCATAGGTCACAAACTAGTCAAAATTTCTGGTATATCATCCGGGTACTCAATGGAAAATACAATAAAGGCAACAACCAGACCCGGGCCATTGCTGTAGATCAGTGCCCCCTTAGAGTTAATTGGAGTGATACCTAAATGGCTGACAAGCCAAAAAGTCCATATAATCTTACACACACACACACACACACACATGACCTGAGCAGACACAAGAGGCAATGTGATATTCTTCTTAATTTCTTCTGTATTTTATTATAGGTTAATCCTTTGAAGAAAGTGGGTTGTTTATACATTAGAACCTCATGCCCAAATATGGGTGTATTCCGTCTGCTTAAAACTACATATATAAACACTTACTTTTGGCAAATCCACTGTGCAAGATAACAGTGATTAATCAATCAACGATTTTCGATTAATATTTTCATGGATGTTTTTTTTTGTAACTGGTCCTTACGCTCTTGCTGCGATGTCATACAAAACATACACTTATGTTCTTGGATTAAGATAGAATAATTACCCCCGAAAAGAGAAATGCCAAATGGGAACCTTTGTCAGGTATTCTGAGTGGAGCTACCACTAATTATACCGGTAACATTAAGTGAATGACAACAAATACAACACAAAAAGACAACACTGTAGTAGCATTCGTATTATCCATGTAATACGAAATCCAAAATCTGAAATACTTTCAATGTGGATGCTTTTTTACCATTAAACTACAACCATCAGAGTTTTTTAAAATATTAATAACGACATCGGATGTGCTTCCACCGTTCTTTTTGTTTAGGTAGAAGAAATTAATTGAAGAGGTCTATTATAAAAAGGGTTGATTCTCCTTTGAATTTTTTTAGACATACTCATAAACCACCCCGGATCAACTTTGTACACCTCAGGATCATTCATTACCCAATCTCTTGATAGGTATGTTTTATTAACGCTTATAGTCTGGCACAGAATAATAATATGGTCAAAAACATCCCGATAATGACTTTGAGAGCATTTTAAATGGTAAATCATCCAAATCAGTTCATTAAGAACTATTTATCCAAATCATGAGTAAACCAGCCGCGACTCCGCCTATTATAAGCCTACTATCACAGATCACGAGTAACCAATGAGTGTTCAGAAATGTGTACAGATATTACCTCAAAGTTTATTTACGTTGTCCTTACAAACAAAAGCCCAGTCTGTTGTCAGACTTTGTTGCGTTAGTGAGCATATCGACTCACGGCACCAAGTGAACCTTAGTGGGTTAGGGTAGAAGCCAGAGATTAGAGCCCCTTTAAGAATCGCTTGAAAAGGGGCATTTTAATATCAGAGACAACTTAATGTTTCAGAAGAAAGCTGATGTCATAAAAAAATGTAGTTTAAAAAATGGATAAAGCAAAAAAGGAAAGAAAAGGCACAACGTTGCCAAGTCAGAACCAGAAACATACCACTATACATAGTATTGTGGTATAACATTTATACTAAGTTATCCTATAATAATTAGATCTACATCAAGTGCTTTTATGAGTTATCATGGTGTAATATTTATACATCATTTCATATAATAATAGTTTAGCAAGTAATACTTATCATCAGGTAAAATGCATATATAAAATATCAGTAGTTTCAGTTATAGCTTTTTAAATAGATGCTAGCCTAAGGTAATGGGAGCGCATCTTCTAGAGATACTATTCAATAAAACAAGGGTTACGTCTACATAGTTTAATTGATTTGAAGCTTTTAGATAAATGCTAGCCTAAGGTATCAAGATCCCATCTCCCAGGCAAAGGATATGTCTACTTAGTCTTATAGATTACCTTGAACTATTTTATTTAAGTATATCTGTCATCACCTTCTGGGGTATATTAGAATAACATTACTTCAATTAAGACTCATTAAGGATTAGCCCCCGTACAAGCTTGTCTATAGTGCATTAAGGATTAGCCCCCATACAAGTTCGTCTATAGGGCATTAAGGATTAGCCCCCATACAAGCGCGTCTATAGGGCATTAAGGATTAGCCCCAACACAAGCTCATCTAATTGACCTTTTTCACACTTTCGCCATCTTGGATCGAAAACGAGGCTTGGAGAGCATAGCTCCATGCAGTGTGAGTCGCATCAGCTGATAGGGAACAGACAGCATGTTGTGCATTTCACTGGTGGACATTTCAAACAAACAAAAAATGGTATCCTCTGTATCTAATACATAAGATATTTCATATTTAATCCTGAGGTCCAACTTAAATATGCCTGTAACACACTGGAATTTGCATTTTGCTGTCAGGATCCCGGAAGTGAATGGAAAAGTGCATTTCGAGATACATATTTCAGAAATAGATTGTTTTATCATAACCTCGTCGGCATATAGGTACAATGTGACAGTACATTCAATCACAGAAACACGTCAATGTACTTTTGCAAAATTGCTCAGTCAATGCGTGGCTTGCCGAACTCGAGATCAAGATCGAGATCATGTTTATTTCACGTTTCATAGTGGTGTTTGCTGCACAACGCGCTATCGTTTTGCCATGAATCCAGTTGACAAAAGACACTTTTTCTGCTATGATTTTCATTTTAACATATTACAATGTTAATTATGAAAATAATTCGTGTGTCAAAATAAATATTCAGAAGGGGCGATAACTCTATTCAGTGTGTACAATAAACAGATGATACTTTACTTGTTCTTCAAACATCACTTCCTTAACTGATTACTGCCGATTGAGATTGCACCATGCACGACAAAAGTAATAATGTGTGAACTGTTTAAAACAAGTTAAAGGAAACTAAAAATTGATAAATATAATTAAGGCATGATATTGAAGAAATATAAGAATTGATACAACTATCAACTTCTTGAACACCCTGACCTAATCCTGTATGATGATAGGTAATTGTATATCAAAAGGAAGCTACTAATACATTTATCCTGAATAGTTTGAAAATGTCTTGATCAGATATGAGTACAAATAAAATAACAAAAGATAAAAAGAAATAAACTTCAATTGGTAATCAAGCCAAGATAAAATATATGTATTGGTACAAATTATGTTGATGGAACAATCTTGATTTCTCATATTTAACAAAGAAAAACAAACTAAAATTTTCATATCTTTATTTCTCACAATATAAGTTTTCAAAACTTAAAATGGATTGGGTGTCTTTGTCAGTCAAAAGCACCTAATTAAATTCCAGGAGAAAATAATTTTCTTGCTTGTAAACAAATGGTACAATGTGCTTTTTAAGTGTCTGATAAATATTGGCCATGTTGTTTTGTGAGTGAATAAGGCTTTTCACTTCCTCGTCCTTTGACAGGACGCACATTGTAACCATTGTGTTACTGTCAGCAGAAAGCTCCTCCAGACATCCGTCACCCGGATACTAGTACTTCATTGTGGTGACTTGCTGGCCTGAAATGAATAATTCAATAATATTGTAATAATATTCCTACTTCAATAACATTTTTTATAAACAATGCTTATTCAGCTTCTCTCAAAATATTGCTTATTTAGAAAACAACATTCTTCTGAAATAGAGAAGTTTAAGGAAAATTAATCACAGTGTGTAACATTTGCTACTTAAGAACAATCTTGAAGGCATCAATTCATCTGATATGTCTAAAACTCAAACAGTATATTCTTTGTAAACAGTAAACTCAACAGATGCATCAATTTAATGACAGTGTACTAAAGCTCTTTATATCAATGTCACACAGAAATTCACTCTTGTTTTAATGAAACAAGTTTTGATATTTGTATTACCTGTATGTATTTAATCATGAAATACTTTGTTTAGTCTGACAATGCTGAAAACATACTTTCGATAGAGTGAAATAAATAAGATTTTTATTAAAATCAGGTGAAATATCACGTTTTGTCACACCTACAGTCAGTCTGCCTCATTGAATCTATGGTTTTCTGAGTAAGGTCACGAAGATCACAAAGAAAATATAAGACTTGAATTTATTTTGTCAAATGCAATGTTTATCTCTTCATGTGGTTTACTAAAGTTGATATCTTGACTTGAAAATATTAACTTTGTCAGATCACAAGATGAGATATTATTAAACATATTTTATTGTCCAAAAAGACAAAGGGATTGGGCACAAGGGCAGCACTTATTACCGCCTTCTCCCTATATACAGTTATACATAATATTGCATAATGAAAATGAACAATTTATAGTTGAAACTTCACATTGTGGAAACATAGTGCACAATATATATACAGTGCTCATATGATGGATATGTACAATGTCCTTGAAAGTGAAGACAGCGTGCATCTCAGACATATCCTAATATTATACATTTTAGTGTTGAATATAGATTTAACAATATTAATGATTAACAGTTTGGAAAAAATACTATGCTAGCTACTGAATCTGTTAGTCGTTTCTATAAATTTGTGTACAGACAAGAATATTTTTGTATTCAGGAAAACATCTAAGTTTGGATCACCAAAAAGAATACTATGTAGAGTTTTTTGTCCTCCAAGATTGTCGATAGCTGTCAGTAATGTCTCCCTAAAATCATAATATAAGGTACATTCGAAGAAGAAATGGAATGAATTTTCACAAGGAGCATGCTATACAAGGAGCATGAGATAAATTCATGCTATCATCGTTATTTGACCAGGAAAACAAATTTCTTCTATGTATTTATATTTTTTTATTTTTCTCGTTTTGATTGAATTATAAAAAAATATCAAAATAATCACACCACTTGACTTGATTGAAATAAACTAAAGTTCTAAAGATTGTTAACAATAGTAAAATATTACATCATAACAATATAATTATTGCAAAATGACACAGTAAACTATATTCTTACATATAAATTGATATGATAAATAATCAATAATACATGGCAATTGCTTGCACAAAAGAAATCCTTTTGTTTTAAAAGTTTCAAAACATGTTTGTGGACATAAAACCAGATGGGTTTCACAATTAAACAAAGGGAATTAATGAGTTATGATTGCAATACGCATGGGAATTAAAAATAATTCTGTTTTGTGCAGCAAACAACAACAAACAATGCGATATAATATCATAATTTATTTACATTTGGCGACAAAGGGGGGCTACCTCGGTTGCTGGTGCTAGTGGGTCGTAAACCCGAGTGATAGGAATAGAGAAAGAGTACCCCGAGGATCGTGGATCCTGGGTTGATAGCTTGTTAGTGGGTCGTCAACCCGAGTATTGTTGTGGATTAATCTGGGATCTAGGATCCCAGTATTAGTGGAGAGGTACCCTTGGAGGTCGTGAAGCCCCGGGTGTTAAGTTAAGGAGAGGTATATGGTATGAGTTGGGGGCTACAGACGCCCAGTTGGGGGCTACTGACGCCCTGCCTGATGGAGCAACCAAGGCAGCCTCACGAGGTGGTATGAAGGGGATGGATGGTGGGAGAAGCATAAACGAGATGGCTTTGATAGGAACGAGAATGAGCGGATGGTAGGTGAAGGGTTAAATAGGCTTTAGTGAGTGACGTCAGAAGCATGGGTTTGCGCATGCGTTGCCGACAAAGAATTGAATTGTGGGATAGGTAAAGTGTAACCTGATCCATAGCAGAAAAATGGAGTACGATGTACAAGTGATGACAGTTCATAATAAAATATACGACGTTGTAGGATACATAAAGCGCAAGAAGCTGCGGCTAAGGTACTAGTGGTTTGTGCACAATATGTCCTCACTTAGCACATAGTGGATTCCTTATACTGTGCTCTACACGGTTGGGTACTACAGACACTACAGAAGAATCCTGAGATGCTTTGGCACAAAGAACGATGGCACGCGGGACTAACAGTCATGATAAAACATGGGTTGAGAACGAATGTCTGTATGTCCTCACTTAGCACGTAGTGGATTCCATATACTGTGCTCTACACGGTTGGGTACTACAGACACTACAGAAGAATCCTGAGATGCTTTGGCACAGAGAACGATGGCACAGGGGACTAACAGTCATGATAAAACATGGGTTGAGAAAAATTTTTCACAAGCATCTATATATATACACAACCTGACGTGGTAGACTATGGCGCCTCGTCAGGTCGAAGTCAAGTTTATGAATGTCACACAGTACATAGGGAGATCTGGGCTTGGTGCAAGGTAGCTTCGGGGGTTCGGATGTACCGAGTAAAGCAGTCAGAGCTCCACCGTCCTAGAGTCTTGATAAGGTGGTCCTCTAGACGAGCTTGAGCTGCCGTTGTGGCCGCGCCGATCCTGAAAGAGTGTCCTGAATACCCACTGGAACTAAAACCGGCGCGACACAAAATAATGCTAAGCCATCTCAGAAAGGTATTCCTGGTAATGGCTGTAAAGGAGCTGTCCACAAAGAGGGGGTCGGTGTTACGTGCCCCACTCTGTCGTCTGATCCATACAAGTTGTGTCAGGCTGCGAAAGGGGCACACCAGGTTCTTCGTAGCAAACAATGAAATATGTACGCCTTGACGAAAGGGGTCAGTCTTAGACACTTTGAGTCGCAAGATGCACCTGGCCCGATTTGAGTCGAATGTGATGTCTTCTACGCAGATGTTGGCATCGACGTCGAAACTGGATGAGCAGGTAAACTCGCCGCAGCGTAAAAATCCAAAGAAGGCAATGGTGCACTTAGTCTCCATATTCAAGTCATTGTAAGGTCCTAAGACGCCCTGTCTTAGGAGAGTGACGATCCGACAGAGAATGTCGTACGTTATGGGAAGCCTCTTACTCTTGACAGGAGATTGTAACTTCTTGTATCCTCTCATCAGAGTCTGGATACGGGCGAAGGCACCAGGGGCTGGGGAATCAAACACAGTATGTAATCCGGCTTGCAAGTAAGTATACCTAATACCCGCCAGGTATGTTTTCACTGTTGTATAGGCGAGCTTGAGGACCCCGAAACAGTGGGCCAGAAAGTACTGGAGGTACGTCTCTTGCACTGGGGGCAGAGTGTCGGCTTCCATTGGGAACAGGTACACACGGATCATGAACTTGATGTAGCACTGCACCCCTGTGGCGTAAGTGTGTCTTGTGCGAGGGGTAATGGCGGCGGACCACAGGGTATTCAGATGGGTATGCAACTCCAGATGACTTGTGAACTGGGAGGGCATGGTGTGGCATTCTTTTCTGCTGATGGCGCTAGACTTCGGAATGTCTTGAGCTGCAAACGAGAGAGCGCATCAGCAATGTTGTTATGAACGCCAGGGATATGTTGTGCGATGACGACAAAGTTACCTTTAGCAGCAGTCCAGGTTAGTGTTCTCATTAAAGACATAATCTTAATACATTTGGATCTGCCTTTCCTAATAATATGAACTGTTGATATATTGTCACAGCGAAAGAGCACGCGTTTTTGTGACCATCTATGTCCCCACAAGATGGCTGCGACAACAATGGGGTATAATTCCAGGAAGGCGAGGCTGTGTTCTACACTCAATCCACTTAACAGTTTTGGAGGCCATTTGTCGGCAAACCAGGATCCTTGGAAATAACCACCAAAGCCTACAGTAGTGGCCGCATCCGTGTATAGTTCCATGTCACAGTTAGAGGTGGCAGTACAGTCATGGAAGAATGACACTCCATTCCAGTCTTTCAGGAAGGTGGCCCACATGTGTAGGTCTTGGCGGCAGGCATGGGATAAGTACACATGATGGTGGAGTTTTCTCACTGTCTTAGAAAGGTCGATCAGGTAGGATAGGAAGGAACGGCCAGGGATAATGACTCTGCATGCATAATTTAGATGCCCCACTAGTGACAACAGTTCCCGTTTGGTACACTTTCTTCGTCGAGAAAACTCGTCGACCAGTGCTGAAATTCTGGACAACTTGTCTCGTGGTAGCTTAGCAGTCATTGAAAGCGAGTCAAGGACAATTCCCAGATATTCGATGACTGGAACGGGACCTGCTGACTTATGTTCAGCTAATGGTATTTGGAGTAGCCTAAAGAGTTCGCCTAAAGTGTTCATGGTTTTTTGGGCATCGGCAGTTGGCGCATCGATGGTGAGGAAGTCGTCAAGGAGGTGGAGAATATGTTTGACGTCATAATTGTTATGCAGAATCCAGCATACTGCTTCAGAGAGGGAGTCGAAAAGTTTTGGGCTTGATCTGCATCCAAATGCCAAACGTGTATAAAAATAGAACTCTTCTTCCCACTTGAATCCAAAGAACGGCCAGAACTTGGGTGCAATGGGTACCTGTTTAAAGGCGTCGGAAATGTCAACCTTGCACATCAAGGCCCCGGGTCCTTCTTCCAGAATAAGCGATATAGCGTTGTCGATGGTCACGTAGGACAGGGAACACAAGTCTTTGTCAATTAGTTCATTTACACTTGGTATGTCTGGCTTGTCGTGTGGGGCTGATAGGTCCAAACTTAGTCTTTTCTTGCGGCTGTACTTGCCTTCAGCTAAACCTAGGGGACTGACTCGGTAGATGGGGTAAGGTGACTTGGTGAAAGGTCCGATCACGTATCCCCTTGCCACTTCTGACTGGACCAGTTTTGTGATGGTAGAAGGCTCTCGTCGGGCACTCAGGTTGTTGGGACACTCGACGGTTGTAGTAGGCAGAGGAGCGATGAGGGGGTCGAAGCCCAGTGTAAGTCCATTGATTAGTTTGTTGGAGGAAATCTGGTCTGGATGAGATGAAAGTTCATATTTTAGATGGGTCACATTGATAGGTGTTAAGTTACCGGGTCTACGTGATAGTAGGGGAGCCGGCCTGTCTGGAGTCGGTCATGTCTTCTGCTTCCTCTCCCTACAATTCTGTTTTCCGTGACTTGTGTCTTTACAGAGCACACACACATGTTCAAAATAGCAGGTTTGTCGCTGGCAGCCCTGGTCATTGAAATTGTTGCACACTTCTCTGCCATTGATGCGTACTTTGGGTCGACCTCGTGCGTCGACTTTGCCTTGGCGGTAACTTGTGGGGGTCCTGTCAAACTGCCCGCTTGAATGTCTGATCCTTGGGTCCATGAGATTGGGGCATCCCTCGGAAGTGTGGGTAATGCTCTGGCATGATTGATAGGACCTGGCCCTCTGTCCTGTGGAACACATAGTATAAATTCGTTTGTCCACCATGTCCCACCTAATAGGCGTTCCTTTTTCTGCATATGCCGCTACACGTGCGGCGAACAGTTTATGGTAATCGTAATGATTTGTCTTGCCGGGAAAGAGTTTAGCCAGTCCTACTACGGTCTGTTCGTGGTCGTCCAACTGGGCACGTAGTTCGTGGTTGTTTTCGCAGTACACGTTCTTGTAAGCAGTGAATGCGATGATGAAGTCGGGTAGTGACAGAGACCTTCCTGGCTTGGTTTCTTCACGTCCCTCTCCTTCACGTTCGCTGATGTCGAGATCTTGCTGTAGTAATAAAGCCAAGTTGACGTATTTACCTTGTTTGATTTTTGTCTTGAGGTGGGCTGGAATGGTGTTGATCGGTGGCAGGGAGTCAGAAGGAACGGCCTGTGGCATCTGGAGGGCTGTTGGCTGATGTGTTGTTGTAGAATCCCCTTTCAACGAGTAGATAAGTGCTTTCAGTTCACGCACTTCATTGCGGAGAGACTTGTCATTCGCCGTGTTGTTTACATCCGGGCATCTGGCAGGCATGTCGGAAAGCATGGGGGAGATGTCGTTACTGCCGTAAATTGAATCCGTGTCAACCGGAATGTGTGTTCTAGCTGCTTGGGCTAATTCGTTGACAGAAGGTTGTGAAATGCTAGCTGCACTTGTTGATGGCTGGTGGTGAAGGTTATCGTGTTGAGCCTCGTGTGTCGTATCATGGGTGTCACTGGTCACTTCGACTAATCTGCCGCTTGACACATTCTCGTTGTAAAGCTGGAGGAGGAATTTCCGAGTCCACGAGGTAGGCACTTTCATGCCCAGCTGTGATAGTCGGTTTCTCAGGTCAGCCGCAGTCAAATACGGTGGGGTTGCCCGGCGAGGTCGACTGGAGCGAGGTGTGAGGTCGCCATCTTGTTTGTTGTGATCTGGGGTCAAAGTTGAGCTGCTGACGCTTTTGCCTTTACGAGGTCGTCTAGACGAAAGGGGTTGTTTCCCTCTGCTTGCAGACATGTTGGCCCAGAGTAGGACAATAGGCAACACGATACGGTAATGGATGTCAAAATAACATCGAGATTAAGGCCGATGACGAGAAGCATAAACGAGATGGCTTTGATAGGAACGAGAATGAGCGGATGGTAAGTGAAGGGTTAAATAGGCTTTAGTGAGTGACGTCAGAAGCATGGGTTTGCGCATGCGTTGCCGACAAAGAACTGAATTGTGGGATAGGTAAAGTGTAACCTGATCCATAGCAGAAAAATGGAGTACGATGTACAAGTGATGACAGTTCATAATAAAATATACGACGTTGTAGGATACATAAAGCGCAAGAAGCTGCGGCTAAGGTACTAGTGGTTTGTGCACAAACTAAAATAATAAATTTGACATTTATACTTTAAGTTTTTAGTAATGTCAATATCAATTTATGCATTTGAAATATTTGAATACAAACTGTTAAAGAGTTATCTGTTTCTGTAAATTATATAAAGATCACATGTTGATTGAACATTTACTGGACATTAATTAGTTGGGTTTTTGTTCATTTCATGACATGATTAAATTGTTACAGTAAAGTAAATATCATTTTGGTAGAAATATTAATTGTTACCAAAATTGCAGATCAAACTGTACTTTACTTCAAATATTTACACACCCTTTATGTAATAATTCAGTTGAAATATTACACCTCATGCTATCTAATCTGTCAACATTGACAATCAAAATAACAACTGTTCACAATCACAACAGCACAAGTAGATCTAGAGGTCTAATATTTTATTGGAATGCATTTGAGTCCATTACAATTTACATCAAATACGCAACTGATGCAAAATTCTGATTTGTTACGATTGTAAATTCTCAGTAGGTTTCAATTTGATACATTATATCAACATAGGCCTATATCAATTAAGTTAGTTTCTGACATATATCTAGATATGGTCAAAAGGTGAATATTTCGACTTCAAATACAACCCGCAAAGTTATTTAAACTCACAATAAATAGTTTAATGGTGTGTAAACAATGAATTATTCTTTACAAGATTTCAGTAGCATTTGTATTAAGTCTGTTCAGCTACCATAAACTACACTGGGAGTTAGGTGGTCATGGATATTTAGGGCTCCAAGCCGAAAGGCTGTAGAGCCCTATTGTAATCGTTCGATTTATTAGGGCTCCAAGCCGAAAGGCTGTAGAGCCCTATTGTAATCGTTCGATTTATTATTATTATTATTATTATTTATTATTATTATTTATTATTCCGCCGATTTTTGTACTACACCTAGCAAAATAACCACTTGCTCGATTATGTTCTAATTTTGTGTGTGTATGTGGACCGTTGGGTACTAGTGCCCGCCAAAAACCCAAGGCCGTAGGCCCAAAGGCCAAGGGCAGATAACTAAAAGAACAGAATTTTGTGAAGATGTATTTCGCCCTATTGCTCGGCAACCGCTTATCCGATTACTTTGAAACCTTGCATGTATCTGCTGCTTGAGCTGCTTGACATTTTTTGTTCTTTGACTTTGGTCATTGGTCACGTGGTTTGGCAGCCATATTGGATTCAAGGTTTTTACAGTGTCTTTTGGGTACCTGTTTTCAAATGCAAACAACTTTGAATCCACTGCATGAAATGCTTTCAAACTTTCTGATAATTGTCTCCATACACAACACATCAAACGTTAATAGCCGATTTTGGAAATCTTTTTTAGTTGTGGCCATATTGGATTTTGATTTTGACCATTTTTTTCACCCAAATTTTACTTTAAAGATCATATCTTATAAGGTTCTTAACAGAAACTATTGAACGTTTGCACAAAGTTTTAATACTATATGTACCTAATTTTATTTCTGGGTTGCATACTGAAAGCTCCACCGCTTGGTGGTAGTATTTGATCTTAGTAAAAAATCAGACTTGAGTACAAATACTGAAGGAAGCGCCTCATAAATCTACCATAAACCTCCATTCACTGGCTTTGCAGATACCCAAGCGTTCGCCACAGTCTTTTTAGTATTATGTGTACTACCCTTGATGATCAGGGTTAGAATTGGCCTTTTTCAACCGATGCTTGTCTCAAGAGGCAACTACAGTAAGCTTGTCACATGAGGCGACTGATCGGATCGGGTGGTCAGACTCGCTGACTTGGTTCTTCATTTCTCAATTGCCAATTGCTATGGTACCTTACTTTTAACGGCGTTATTAAAAGCAAACCATTTGTGGATTAGAATATGGTCGAGGTCGGAAATGGGTTAAGTACAATCTGGGAAACTGTGGCACACGCCAATTTGGTAGCGGCAGTGTCCTGAAAACGGTGACAATCTTTTGACGGGAGTTGGTACAAGCAAACCATATGCAGAATCGAACATGGTCGAAGTAAAACATGGGTTAAGAACACACTGGGACACATGTGGTGATGTCTCACAAGCGGTTTATTACATTTGATGGCGTTGGTACAAACAAACCATATGCGGATTCGAACATGGTCGAAGTCAAACTTGGGTTAAGAACACACTGGGACAAATGTGGTGATGTCTCGCAAGCGGTTCCTTACATTTGATGGCGTTGGTACAAATAAACCATTTGAGGATTCGAACATGGTCGAAGTTGGAAATTGGTAAAATCATCCTGGAACACCCAGGCACATGTCAATTTAGTAGTGGTGATGTCTCACCAGAGGTTCTTTACATTTGACGGCGTTGGTACAGGTAAACCCTTTGAGGATTCGAATATATGAAAGAGGTGGGAAACAGGTTTAGCACTTTATCTCAGCAATGCGACAGGAACCCAGGACCCGGACGAACGCAGAACGCTAATCCGTTTGACTGGAGCCCAACTGACAAAGAAGTTACAGCCTGTTAAAGAGTCACCAAGCCGAAAGGCTGAAGAGTCCCAGTGTTAGCGTTTGATTTAATATTATTATTATTCCGCTGATTTTTGTACCAGAGCTAGAAAAATAACCACTGGCTCGATTTTGTTCAAATTTTGTGTGTGTATGAGGACCGATGGGTACTAGTGCCCGCCAAAAACCGAAGATCCGTAGGCGGAAAGGCCAAGGGCAGATAACTAAAAGAACAGAATATTTTGAAGATGTATTTCGCCCTATTGCTCCACAACCGCTTATCTTATTACTTTGAAGCCTAGCATGTATCTGCTGCTTGAGCTGCTTGACATTTTATGTTCTTTGACTTTGGTCATTGGTCACGTGGTTTGGCAGCCATATTGGATTCAAGGTTTTCATAATGTTTTGGGGTACCTGTCTTCAAATGCAAACAACTTTGAATCCACTGAATGAAATGCTTTCAAACTTTCTGATAATTGTCTCCATACACAACACATCAAACGTTAATAGCCGATTTTGGATATCTTTTTTAGTTGCGGCCATATTGAATTTTGATTTTGGTCATTTTTTTCAACGAAATTTTGCTTTAAAGATCATATCTTGTAAGGTTCTCCACAGAAACTATTGCAAGTTTACATGAAGTTAGTGTGCCATATGCATCTCATTTATTGTTATTGGTTGTATGCTAAAAGTAACACCGCTTGGTGGTAATATTTGATTTATATTTGGGACACCCCTGGAACACGCCAATTTCGTAGCGGCGATTTCCGGTGACTATCTTTTGACAGAGTTGGCACAAGCCAACCTTTTATGGATTCGAACATGTTCGAGGTCGGAAATGCTTTTAGAACAGACCTGGACACCCTGGCACACGCCATTTTCCTTGCGACGATACCCTGCAAGTGGTACCTACATTTGACGGATTTGGTTCAAGGAAACCCTTTGAGGATTCGAACATGGACGTTTGGGCACAGTGTTTCTTGGAGCCCGCCATTGCTGCTTGCAGCTTTAATTATTATTATTATTATTAGGGCTCCAAGCCGAAAGGCTGTAGAGCCCTATTGTAATCGTTCGATTTATTATTATTATTATTATTATTTATTATTATTATTATTATTATTATTTATTATTCCGCCGATTTTTGTACCTGCCCTAGCAAAATAACCACTAGCTCGATTTTGTTCAAATTTTGTGCGTGTTTGTAGACCGTTGGGTACTAGTGCCCGCCAAAAAGCCAAGCCCATAGGCCCAAAGGCCAAGGGCAGATAACTGAAAAACAAGTATTTTTTGACGATATATTTTGCCCTGTTGCTCCACAACCGTTTGTCCGTTTACTTTCAAACCTTGCATGTATCTGATGCTTGAGCTGCTTGACATGTTATGTTCTTTGACTTTGGTCATTGGACACGTGGTTTGGCAACCATATTGGATTCAAGGTTTTCAAAGGGTGTTTTGGGTACCTGTCTTCAAATACTATCTCCTCTGAATCCACTGCATGAAAAGCTTTCAAACTTTCTGAGAATTGTCTCCATACAAAACACAACAAATCAGCATAGCCGTTTTTCGATATCTTTTGTAGTTGCGGCCATAGTGGATTTTGATTTTTATCATTTTTTTCACCGAAATTTTACTTTTAAGATCATAGCTTGTAAGGTTCTTAACAGAAACTATTGAAAGATTGCATGAAGTTTTGAGACTATATGTAGCTCATTTTGTGCTGGGTTACATACTGAAAGCACCACTGCTTGGTGTGGTATTATTTGATTTAAGTAAAAAAATCAGACTTGAGTACAAATACTGAAGGAAGCGCCTCATAAATCTACCATACACCCCCATTCACTGGCTTTGCAGATATCCAAGCGTTCTCCACAGCCTTGTTCAATATTGTGTGTACTACCCTTGACGACCAGGATCAGAATTGGCCTTTTTCAACCAATGCTTGTCTCAAGAGGCAACTATGCTTGTCACAGGAGGCGACAAATCCGATTGGGTGGTCAGACTTGCTGGCTTGATTCTTCATTTCTCAATTGCCAATTGCTAGGGTACCTTATTTTTGACGGCGTTGTTTAAAGCAAACCATTTGCGGATTAGAATATGGTGGAGGTCGGAAATTGGTTTAGTACACTCTGGGAAACTGTGGCACACGCCAATTTGGTAATGTCCTGCAAACTGTGACTATCTTTTGACGGAGTTGGTACAAGCAAACTATATGCGGATTCGAACATGGTCGAAGTCAAATATGAGTTAAGAACACACTGGGACACATTTCGTGATGTCTCACAAGCGGTTCATTACATTTGATGGCGGTTGTACAAGCAAACCATATGTGGATTCGAACATGGTCGAAGTCAAACATGAGTTAAGAACACACTGGGACACGTATGGTGATGTCTCACAAGCGGTTTACTACATTTGATGGCGTTGGTACAAGCAAACCATATGCGGATTCGAACATGGTCGAAGTCAAACATGGGTTAAGAACACACTGGGACACATGTGGCGATGTCTCACAAGCGGTTCATTACATTTGATGGCGTTTGTACTAACAAACCATTTCAGGATTCGAACATGGTCGAAGTTGGAAATTGGTTAAAACATCCTGGGACACCCAGGTCAATTTAGTAGTGCTGATGTCTCACAAGAGGTTCTTTACATTTGACGGCGTTGGTACAGGTAAACCCTTTGAGGATTCGAATATATGAACGAGGTGGGAAACAGATTTAGCACTTTATCTCAGCAATGCGACAGGAACCCGGGGCCCGGACGAACGCAGAACGCTAATCCGTTTGACTGGAGCCCAACTGACAAAGAAGTTACGGCCTGTTAAAGAGTCACCAAGCCGAAAGGCTGAAGAGTCCCAGTGTTAGCGTTTGATTTAATATTATTATTATTCCGCTGATTTTTGTACCAGAGCTAGAAAAATAACCACTGGCTCGATTTTGTTCACATTTTGTGTGTGTATGTGGACCGTTGGGTACTAGTGCCCGCCAAAAACCCAAGGCCGTAGGCCCAAAAGCCAAGGGCAGATAACTAAAAGAACAGAATATTTTGAAGATGTATTTCGCCCTATTGCTCCACAACCGCTTATCCGATTACTTTGAAACCTTGCATGTATCTGATGCTTGAGCTGCTTGACATTTTTTGTTCTTTGACTTTGGTCATTGGTCTCGTGGTTTGGCAGCCATTATGGATTCAAGGTTTCCACAGTGTTTTTTGGGTACCTGTCTTTAAACGCAAACAACTCCGAGTCCACTGCATGAAATGCTTTCAAACTTTTTGATAATTGTCTCCATACATAACACATCAAACTTTAATAGCCGATTTTGGAATTCTTTTTTAGTTACGGAAGTATTGAATTTTGATTTTGATCATTTTTTTTCATTGAAATTTTACTATAAATATCACATCTTGTAAGGTTCTCCACAGAAACTATTGATTGTTTTACATGAAGTAAGTGTGCTATATGTACCTCATTTTTTGTTCTTTGACTTTGGTCATTGGTCACATGGTTTGGCAGCCATTTTGGATTCAAGGTTTCCGCAGTGTTTATTGGGTACCTGTCTTTAAACGCAAACAACTCCGAGTCCACAGCATGAAATGCTTTCAAACTTTTTGATAATTGTCTCCATACATAACACATCAAACTTTAATAGCCGATTTTGGAATTCTTATTTAGTTACGGAAGTATTGAATTTTGATTTTGATCATTTTTTTTCATTGAAATTTTACTATAAATATCACATCTTGTAAGGTTCTCCACAGAAACTATTGATTGTTTTACATGAAGTAAGTGTGCTATATGTACCTCATTTTTTGTTCTTTGACTTTGGTCATTGGTCACATGGTTTGGCAGCCATTTTGGATTCAAGGTTTCCGCAGTGTTTATTGGGTACCTGTCTTTAAACGCAAACAACTCCGAGTCCACAGCATGAAATGCTTTCAAACTTTTTGATAATTGTCTCCATACATAACACATCAAACTTTAATAGCCGATTTTGGAATTCTTTTTTAGTTACGGAAGTATTGAATTTTGATTTTGATCATTTTTTTCAACGAAATTTTGTAAGGTTCTCCACAGAAACTATTGCAAGTTTACATGAAGTTAGTGTGCAATATGCATCTCATTTATTGTTGTTGGTTGTATGCTAAAGGTAACACCGCTTGGTGGTAATATTTGATTTATATTTGGGACACCCCTGGAACACACCAATTTCGTAGCGGCGATTTTCGGTGACTATCTTTTGACAGAGTTGGAACAAGCCAACCTTTTATGGATTCGAACATGTTCGAGGTCGGAAATGGTTTTAGAACAGACCTGGACACCCTGGCACACGCCATTTTCCTTGCAACAATACCCTGCAAGTGGTGCCTACATTTGACGGATTTGGTTCAAGGAAACCGTTTGAGGATTCGAACAGGGACGTTTGGGCACAGTGTTACTTGGAGCCCGCCATTGCTGCTTGCAGCTTTAATTTATTATTATTATTATTTATTATTCCGCCGATTTTTGTACCTGCCCTAGCAAAATAACCACTAGCTCGATTTTGTTCAAATTTTGTGTGTGTTTGTAGACCGTTGGGTACTAGTGCCCGCCAAAAAGCCAAGCCCATAGGCCCAAAGGCCAAGGGCAGATAACTGAAAAACAAGTATTTTTTGACGATATATTTTGCCCTGTTGCTCCACAACCGTTTGTCCGTTTACTTTCAAACCTTGCATGTATCTGATGCTTGAGCTGCTTGACATGTTATGTTCTTTGACTTTGGTCATTGGACACGTGGTTAGGCAACCATATTGGATTCAAGGTTTTCAAAGGGTGTTTTGGGTACCTGTCTTCAAATACTATCTCCTCTGAATCCACTGCATGAAAAGCTTTCAAACTTTCTGAGAATTGTCTCCATACAGAACACAACAAATCAGCATAGCCGTTTTTCGATATCTTTTGTAGTTGCGGCCATAGTGGATTTTGATTTTTATCACCGAAATTTTACCTTTAAGATCATAGCTTGTAAGGTTCTTAACCGAAACTATTGAAAGATTGCATGAAGTTTTGAGACTATATGTAGCTCATTTTGTGCTGGGTTACATACTGAAAGCACCACTGCTTGGTGTGGTATTATTTGATTTAAGTAAAAAAATCAGACTTGAGTACAAATACTGAAGGAAGCGCCTCATAAATCTACCATACACCCCCATTCACTGGCTATGCAGATATCCAAGCGTTCTCCACAGCCTTGTTCAATATTGTGTGTACTACCCTTGACGACCAGGATCAGAATTGGCCTTTTTCAACCGATGCTTGTCTCAAGAGGCAACTATGCTTGTCACAGGAGGCGACAAATCCGATTGGGTGGTCAGACTCGCTGGCTTGATTCTTCATTTCTCAATTGCCAATTGCTAGGGTACCTTATTTTTGACGGCGTTGTTTAAAGCAAACCATTTGCGGATTAGAATATGGTCTAGGTCGGAAATTGGTTTAGTACACTCTGGGAAACTGTGGCACACGCCAATTTGGTAATGTCCTGCAAATGGTGACTATCTTTTGACGGAGTTGGTACAAGCAAACTATATGCGGATTCGAACATGGTCGAAGTCAAACATGAGTTAAGAACACACTGGGACACGTGTGGTGATGTCTCACAAGCGGTTCATTACATTTGATGGCGTTGGTACAAGCAAACCATATGCGGATTCGAACATGGTCGAAGTCAAACATGGGTTAAGAACACCCTGGACACGTGTGGTGATGTCTCACAAGCGGTTTACTACATTTGATGGCGTTGGTACAAGCAAACCATATGCGGATTCGAACATGGTCGAAGTCAAACATGGGTTAAGAACACACTGGGACACATGTGGCGATGTCTTGCAAGTGGTTCCTTACATTTGATGGCGGTTGTACAAACAAACCATTTGAGGATTCGAACATGGTCGAAGTTGGAAATTGGTTAAAACATCCTGGAACACCCAGGTCAATTTAGTAGTGGTGATGTCTCACAAGAGGTTCTTTACATTTGATGGCGTTGGTACAAGCAAACCATTTGGGGATTCGAACATGGTCGAAGTCAAACATGGGTTAAGAACACACTGGGACACATGTGGCGATGTCTCACAAGCGGTTCATTACATTTGATGGCGTTGGTACAAACAAACCATATGGGGATTCGAACATGGTCGAAGTCAAACATGGGTTAAGAACACACTGGGACACATGTGGCGATGTCTTGCAAGTGGTTCCTTACATTTGATGGCGGTTGTACAAACAAACCATTTGAGGATTCGAACATGGTCGAAGTTGGAAATTGGTTAAAACATCCTGGAACACCCAGGTCAATTTAGTAGTGGTGATGTCTCACAAGAGGTTCTTTACATTTGATGGCGTTGGTACAAGCAAACCATTTGGGGATTCGAACATGGTCGAAGTCAAACATGGGTTAAGAACACACTGGGACACATGTGGCGATGTCTCACATGCAGTTCATTACATTTGATGGCGTTGGTACAAACAAACCATATGGGGATTCGAACATGGTCGAAGTCAAACATGGGTTAAGAACACACTGGGACACATGTGGCGATGTCTCACAAGCGGTTCATTACATTTGATGGCGTTTGTACTAACAAACCATTTCAGGATTCGAACATGGTCGAAGTTGGAAATTGGTTAAAACATCCTGGGACACCCAGGTCAATTTAGTAGTGGTGATGTCTCACAAGAGGTTCTTTACATTTGACGGCGTTGGTACAGGTAAACCCTTTGAGGATTCGAATATATGAACGAGGTGGGAAACAGATTTAGCACTTTATCTCAGCAATGCAACAGGAACCCGGGGCCCGGACGAACGCAGAACGCTAATCCGTTTGACTGGAGCCCAACTGACAAAGAAGTTACGGCCTGTTTAAGAGTCACCAAGCCGAAAGGCTGAAGAGTCCCAGTGTTAGCGTTTGATTTAATATTATTATTATTCCGCTGATTTTTTTACCAGAGCTAGAAAAATAACTACCGGCTCGATTTTGTTCACATTTTGTGTGTGTATGTGGACCTTTGGGTACTAGTGCCCGCCAAAAAACCAAGGCCGTAGGCCCAAAAGCCAAGGGCAGATAACTAAAAGAACAGAATATTTTGAAGATGTATTTCGCCCTATTGCTCAGCAACCGCTTATCCGATTACTTTGAAACCTTGCATGTATCTGATGCTTGAGCTGCTTGACATTTTTTGTTCTTTGACTTTGGTCATTGGTCTCGTGGTTTGGCAGCCATTATGGATTCAAGGTTTCCGCAGTGTTTTTTGGGTACCTGTCTTTAAACGCAAACAACTCCGAGTCCACTGCATGAAATGCTTTCAAACTTTTTGATAATTGTCTCCATACATAACACATCAAACTTCAGTAGCCGATTTTGGAATTCTTTTTTAGTTACGGCCGTATTGAATTTTGATTTTGATCATTTTTTTTCATTGAAATTTTACTATAAATATCACATCTTGTAAGGTTCTCCACAGAAACTATTGATTGTTTTACATGAAGTAAGTGTGCTATATGTACCTCATTTTTTGTTCTTTGACTTTGGTCATTGGTCATTGGTCACATGGTTTGGCAGCCATTTTGGATTCAAGGTTTCCGCAGTGTTTATTGGGTACCTGTCTTTAAACGCAAACAACTCCGAGTCCACTGCATGAAATGCTTTCAAACTTTCTTATAATTGTCTCCATACATAACACATCAAACGTTATTAGCCGATTTGGGAATTCTTTTTTGGTTACGGCCATATTGAATTTTGATTTTGATCATTTTTTTCAACGAAATTTTGCTTTAAAGATCATATCTTGTAAGGTTCTCCACAGAAACTATTGCAAGTTTACATGAAGTTAGTGTGCCATATGCATCTCATTTATTGTTATTGGTTGTATGCTAAAAGTAACACCGCTTGGTGGTAATATTTGATTTATATTTGGGACACCCCTGGAACACACCAATTTCGTAGCGGCGATTTCTGGTGACTATCTTTTGACAGAGTTGGCACAAGCAAACCCTTTATGGATTCGAACATGTTCGAGGTCGGAAATGGTTTTAGAACAGACCTGGACACCTTGGCACACGCCAATTTCCTTGTGACGATACCCTGCAAGTGGTGCCTACATTTGACGGATTTGGTTCAAGGAAACCCTTTGAGGATTCAAACATGGACGTTTGGGCACATTGTTACTTGGAGCCCGCCATTGCTGCTTGCAGCTTTAATTTAAATTGAAATCATAACAGAACGGCCAGACTCAAATTTATATCGGTAAGGAGACCAGATAACAGTAGAATAGTTTGTCAATAAGAATAATGTTCAATACTTACGATAAATGTACCGGGATGGTTAAATTGTCACAGTTTGTCCCGATTGCGTGCCTTGTTGACATCTCCATGTGTTTCATGTGCTATCCAGCCTTCACCTTCTGCTCTCCAAGCCTCGCTTTCAAACCGGAAGTAGCGAAGTGTGAAAAAGGTCAATAGTGTCACCATAATCTCTTTCAAAGCATCCAGTAAATATTTTAACAAGATTAGTGCCAGTCCAACAGGATTAACAGGATTAACAGGATTAAGTATTCCCCTCTATTTAGCATAGGGCACAACCAATTGTGTATCAACCAATCCTATTCCTTTCAATTGTTCAAATTTTTGTTAAATACATACTGTAGCTAAGTTTTAGCACATATCACTAATTAGATCAAAACTAGACTACGGCTGCGCCATATACAACACCCTCAACAACTCTCTATCTAAAAAACTTGACTCAATACAATATCAGACTCTCAAACTAATTACACGCACCCAACATGGCACCTCCTACACCTCACTTCAGGCCTTAACAGGAGAAATGCCACTAAGTCTACGCAGGGAACAGCTAAGCTTAAATTTCTGGGCCGCGTCCCAATCAAACCCTCTAATCCAAAACTTAATAAACCAAAACATCAGCCCCCAAAACCAAGCTCTAGCTCGTAAACACCCCCTACTTACACCAATATCCCAAAGAATAACAAACTACCTAAATGAACACCAAATTAAAAATCTTAAACAAAACTGCAAACAATCAAATATCTTCACCCCTTAACTTAAAATACCCCAAATAGACACAACACTAGCTAGCCAAATAAATAAACAAACCGACCCAAACATAGCTAAAAATACCACACTAGCATACATACACGAAAATTGGCCAAATTGGTGTCACATCTACACGGACGGATCCTCAGATCCGACCTCCAAACACACATGTTTCGGAGTCCATGCCACACAACCAACTAAAACCACACAATCCTTCTGACTCCCAAACAACCAATCAATATTCACGGCAGAACTAATGGGCATGGCCTCAGCCCTCCATAATCAAGAATCCCCAAACCACAAAAAAATCCTAATACCGTAGTCGACGTAATAAGCGCCCGGGGCGCTCTCAAAATTAGAAATAGGGGGCTCTTATTGGAATGTTATTTTGGTGGAAAGATAAATTTTGTGGTTTATGCTGACAGTCTGAAATGTTTATGTACGACGGATATATTCTTCCAGAATTAAATGCCCATAATTAAAGGTGCATATAACACACGAGGGCGAGTTGTAAGCGAATAAATAAGTGTTGTGTACATTTATCAGTCGGAAGGGGTGCTAATTGGGATTGCTCACTAGCCAATATCTTAGCAAATGTCGCCGTGGGCGCTTATTACGTCGAATACGGTACTTACCGACTCCCTAAGTGGACTGCAAGCCCTCCAAAACAAAAATACCCAAAACCGACCTAAATTAATAAATCAAATACTTAAAAGCTCCAACGACCTAACTAAGGCAGGCAAACAAATAACCTTCTTGTGGATACCCGCCAACGTAGGAATAAACTATCCCTCAAAATCCCAGAAATAAGCTTAAACTTACCCATCTCAAAATCAGAAATTAAAAGTGTAAACAAGCAAAAAATCACCAAAAAATGGCATAACCTATATCTAAACTCAAATAGCCAAATCAAAAAAGTGCTCAGCAAACCACTAACCAAACCAAAAATTCTCCATCCACCAAAAAAAATCGACAGAGTAATCACTAAACTCCAAACAGGACACACCAACCTAAATAACCACCTAAAAAAAATAAAAAAACACACTACAGGTAACTGCCCACACTGCAAACAACCAGAAACCCCAGAACACGCACTCATCCACTGCACACACTACCTAACACTTCGAACCGCATTTCAAACCACCCTCGTTCTAAACAAGGCTCTCACTCTAGAAGCAATACTAAACCCACAAAATAAACTAGAAAACTTCAAGGCCTTAGGCGTATTTTTAATAAAAACTAATAAAACGCATCTAAAAACACAATAACCTACCAAATCAAAATCACATAAACAAACAAACATCCACCATACCCAGCTCCCTTAGTTCTCCTCCCCAACCCCATCGGCATCTATTCCAAATCTCCAAATTCCCAAATTCTATTTAAACAACCCCTAAAGCCCCCTCTTGGGTTGCACACACCACTTTCGCCCCTTTCGGAAACACATTAAATGGCCTGGCGTGGCCCGTGTGCGAATTACGCATCAGTCGGAAAGCGCACGTTAAATCTCCAAGGTAAGTAAGTAAGTAAGTTTTAGCAGAGAAGGGGTTTGACTCTCTTACCAAGCAGACCTCTCTCCCACAGCCCAGAGGGTTGTATCGACTCTCTGTGGCACCCTCAGTTATTTTCTAAGTATATTGTAAATTGTTAATTGTTCTTGTAATTAAAATTGTAATTAGTCTCCTGTGACTCCGGCTCTTAGCTGACTAATTCTCCAAGAAATCCAGCACGCCATTTGGAAGGTATTGTTCACCCAGAACAGTTCCATGATAATAGCCTAACAGTCACACATTACCTGCGACTAGTGGTGTTCTGCTCATGAGCAGGATAACAGGCAGATGTGACCATATTTAGTCCATGATGCCGTGCCATTGTCTGTCCCTGTCCTGCTGTGATACATACAGATGATAAATACTGATAACTAAATATAGCTCAAGTGATACATTAGGTAACTTTAGCTGGTCGTATAGTGTATCTAGATTCTTATTCTCAAGTACTAAGAAGATTAATGAAACAAATACAAAGATCACTGTATCCTGATCATGAATGGAGAATTCAAAATGGCGTATACCAGTAGTGGGACAGAATGTTTCCCCTGACTACTTTGAACATAATCATTCAGAAAACGGCATGCAAATCAACAATATGCTATTCAAATAACTGACAGTTGAAAATATCTTGGTTTCAGGAGATACAAAGGAACCATCTAAGAGTGAGATATCATTACAGAGTAAAAATCCAGCCACTCAAGGTAAGTCATTCATCACTCAAAAGGCTGACCATTTTATACTCTGGGATTTCAAAATCAAAACAATAGTTATCATTGTTCATAATTCTAAGAATACTACCTCTGTTGCATAATTTCAATAATCCTGTTTTTTGGTTGTAATAACACTATAGCTAAATTTTTAGATTTTCAACAGAAGTCGTTTTCTCTGTCAACTATACATTAAGAGTTGTTCCCGTAAAAAGGAAAAATCATACAGCTCTTCCTTGTACAAAGGCGGGAAAGTTCTCACTTCAACAATATGATTGAATGTTGTAAAAACATGAACTATCACGCCAATGTCATTTTCAATACCACAGTTCAGGAAGTTTCCACTATCAGAAATGAGAAGTAAATAGCAATAAGTATGAGTCAGTAAGTATTAGATAAAATTATAGAAATGTACATTAAATCCGGTCATTTTCTGTCACTGGGTTATGAAATTAAAGATCAAAATGTTTGGAATTTGTCATCATAATAAGATAAATGGACAGATATTTCAGTCAGTTTGTAAAATACTGAATATTTAGGCATTTAATAAATTGTCTTTTACACACTGACTATGACATATAGTCACGATCAAATAAGCAACACTCAGGTGAAATATTTAGTTAGTGTTAATATACATCAAAATAGTGTAAACAAAAATCGCACAATACCAAGCAAGTGACTTTTCAAAACTTTGTCACCAAAGATACCTACATTTCCTTATTATTTCAAAGACAAAACTATTATTTTTATTTTGTTGATCAATGTGATGATACGATCTTATACAATCAGTACAAGTGACAAATGCGCCTTCTGTCATAGGTCACAAACTAGTCAAGATTTCTGGTATATCATCCGGGTACTCAATGGAAAATACAATAAAGGCAACAACCAGACACGGGCCATTGCTGTAGATCAGTGCCCCCTTAGAGTCAATTGGAGTGATACCTAAATGGCTGACAAGCCAAAAAGTCCATATAATCTTCCACACACACACACATACACACATGACCTGAGCAGACACAAGAGGCAATGTGATATTCTTCTTAATTTCTGTATTTTATTATAGGTTAATCCTTTGAAGAAAGTGGGTTGTTTATACATTAGAACTTCGCGCCCAAATATGGGTGTATTCCGTCTGCTTTAGTAAAACTACATATATAAGCACTTACTTTTGGCAAATCCACTGTGCAAGATAACAGTGATTAATCAATCAACGATTTTCGATTAATATTTTCATGGATGTTTTTTTTGTAACTGGTCCTCACGCTCTTGCTGCGATGTCTTCCACCGTTCTGTTTGTTTAGGTAGAAGAAATTAATTGACATGGGCCCTTTGTTCCATCAAAACCTTCACAGAACACAAGTAACCAATGAGTGTTCAGAAATGTGTATAGATATTACCGTAAAGTTTATTTACGCTGTCCTTACAGACAATAGCCCAGTCTCTTGTCAGACTTTGTTGCGTTAGCGAACATATCACTCACAGCACCTAGTGAACCCTAGTGGGTTAGGGTTAGACAGCCAGAGATTAAAGCCCCTTTAAGAATCGCTTGAAAAGGGGTATTTTAATATCAGAGACAACTGAATGTTTCAGAAGATAGCTAAGGTCATAAAAACAATGTAGTTTAAAAAATGGATAAAGCGAAAAAGAAAAGAAAAGGCACAACGTTGCCAAATCAGAACCAGAAACATACCACTATACATAGCCTAACAGTCACACATTGCCTTTTTCAGAGAGTGACAACTCATCCAATCAGCCAGGGCCAGAATTTGCCCCAAGCCCCACCACTGGTGAGTAATAGTCCACTTAACTTTTCAAAAGGAAAACAAAAGTGTTTCATATATTTTCCCTCTTAGAAAAACATATTCCAAGTTTTGACAGAATAAGCGGTGACCACTGTCACTATCAGATGTATCATGGTCTTTAGCGAACATGTCCTGGAGTTTTATGGAGTGGTCTGGTGACTTCTAACATTCATCATGACCAGACTGTCCTAACTTGGTAGGAATATATATCACCATTGTATCTGAATGGTCAGTATTGTATTCAAGATTCTGAAACTATCTTTGACTAACAATGTGATGAAATAGAGAATACTACACTCATTCTCCTAAGATACTAACAAACCAAAACACCAGAGACCTATATTCTCGCCTAACAGTCACACATTACCTTTTTCAGAGAGTGTCAACTCATCCCCTCATCCAGGGTCAGAACTTCTCACAAACCCCACCTCTGGTGAGTAATAGTCCACTTAACTTTTCATAAGGAAGACAAAAGTGTTCCATATATTTTCCCTCTTAGAAAAACATATTGCAAGTGGTGAATAGTTGGTGAACACTGTCACTATCAGATGTATCATGGCCTTGTAATATGTACTGGAGTTTTATGGAGTGGGCTGGTGACTTCTTAATATTCATCATGTCCAGACTGTCCTAACTTGGTAGGAATATATATCACCATGGTATCTGAATGGTCAGTATTGTATTCAAGATTCTGAAACTATCTTTGACTAACAATGTCATGAAACATGCATATCATATGTGTCACTTTGTTCTAACATAAAGTCTGGGCACTTCGATCATGGGTTAAAATCCCGGATTCCACCCGATTATGTTTCTAGGTTTGTCACCATACCTGCGCTTGTTGGTTTCACCAAAGTGGTAATGTCCAACACCTACATCTCTTCGGGCTTTCCGTCCACATTAAGCTGGAACACTGTTTGAAGGGATGTAAAGCCAACTCACTCACTTGGTCAAAGTCATTTTTTTAATGTTCATCTTGTATGCATAATTCTTTCTTCTGTTGACAGGTCTCTCGCATTCTGTTCGGTAAGAAACTTATTTTTATCTCACAGAGTTTTCTAAAGACCAGGAATGGTGCTCTTCTTAGCATGTTCATTATGTGACGACCAATTTAATTTCTTGCTGCGGTCACCTTCAAAATAATAAAATCCACAACAGGAAAAGAAACCTTTTGGCTCAAACTTTACAAAAACACTGAGTCACTGACTATGTTTGTTCTCTACTGCGTGCACAGTCTAAAATATTATAATTCTCTTCCCCAAAAGGATAAACCCCCCAAAAGTGGGTCTACTAGGCACAAGAAAATACTGTAATAGGCAAAATGCACTTGACTTTTTCATTTTAAAAACTCATTTTTATGAATACACAATGCCATTTAGAAAGTGGTCAAATGTAACAAATGTTATATTCGGGATAATGATAAATGTCATTGTGTATTCATAGCTTTTGGCCATGGGAGCCATGCCAATTTACACTTGTCAGAGGGGTACACAAAGTACGTCATCTAGACTACCAGTTATCAGACTTTCATTTTTAGTGGAAGCTTCGGTGGCTGAGTGGTTCTTGATTTGTTGATCTGTTGGTTGTGATTCTAATAACATGGTTTACAGACCTGTCAACCCTCCCGCATTTTGATGAAATACCCACATGATGGACTATTTCTCCCGCAAAACAGAATTCTTCATTATTTTAAAAATTCGTGAACGGGAAGTTTACGTCCCGATCTGTCCAGTTGGCTCTCGTATTAGCAACCGCTATCACAGCCACATGCAGGTGGACCCAGATGAGCCCTTGTCTAGTAATCAACTGGTAATTAAATTCATATGGTGAACGATTGAACAATGTAAACTGTAACGAAAACTCAGATAATCCTAACAGATGCCTGAAGGGTTGAACTTTAAATGAATAATCAACTGAGTATTCATCACTTCCTGTTGTCTTCATGTTCTTAGAGTGTTTATTACATATGGCCGGTCCAGTATTACACGACTTTGTTTTTTGTTGTTGTTTTTTTTGTGTTTTTTTATTATTCCATTTCATGTATATTGTTACAAGTGTAGGTATTAACATGTATATATATATGACAGAATTAACACAAGTTATAGTTTTCATAGGTGAGGACAGGCAGATTGTGTAGGATATATCGTCTTCTCAAACTGAGAGGGAGATAATAAATATTTGTTTACAAGAAATAAATGATTACTAATTAACAGGTAGTATGTTTCAACTGCTTCGTTAGATTAAAGTTGTAAGTTTTGCCATTTCTGAGCATACTGGTTAAATTGATTATTTTTTTTAGCGATAAAACTTTCCAAACAAATTGTGTCTTTGAGTAGTGAAAGAAATTGTTCGAAAGATAAATCTTGTTGTTTTATGTTTGATATGTAGATGAATCTTTTTGCTAATATAATAATATGATTTGTTACATGGTTTTGAGCGGAAATACCAAAAAAGATATGAACTTTCGAAAGGATAAAATTTGTTTGCAGGTTGTTATTTAGGAAGTTTTCAACTTTAAGCCAAAATTGTTGAACAGATTGGCAATCGAAATATACATGAGACATATCTTCAGAAGCAGTTTTACAGAAAGTACAAATATCTTCATCGACAAGTTTCATCTTGAATAATTCTTTCTTAGTGTAAATTATTCTGTTTATAAATCGATATTGAAAATCTAAAAGTTTACAATCGTGCGTGCATTTTCTATAACATTGAAGTATATTTTTCCAATCCAAACTTTGAGGAAAAACCATATTCCAGTGTTCTAATGATTTCGGTACAGTATCCTTAGTAATTAGTTCATCATAAAAAGTCCTTGATTTTTTAACGTTATTAAAGAAGTGTTTTCATATATTTTTCAGCTGAACTACATTGACATCAAGGGTTTTGTCTCTGAGTTGAAATCTCCAACTCTTTGGAATATTGTTCAATAATTTTTGAAAGTCTAGAAAAGTTCCCTGGATCTTATATTTTTGTTTGAAATTTTCAAAACTAAGAAAACCGTTGTTGTCGCAAAGGTCTCTAACACTCTGGACACCTTGATTAAACCAGTTTGTTATAATATAAGATGATTTAAATAAATGGTTCAGCCAGAGTGGTTGATTCAGAATGTGGTCTAAATCATATTCATACAAACTCATTTTTTTGTAAAATATTTTCCAAGCAAACAATACATCTCTCCAAAAAGGGTTGTCATGTTTAGATAAACATTCTACAGCATTAGATCCAAGTTTGAAAAGATGTTTTAGAGGGAAGATTGTTGTAGAATCTTCATACTTTTTTATATACTTTAGTAATGAAGATAATGAGAGCACTGATAAAACATTCAATATCTATCATCCTTAGACCTCCATCTTCATAATTTCTGCTAATAGTTGATCTCTTAATTTTGTCGTTTTTGTTATTCCAAAGGAATCTAAAAATTAATGTGTTTAGGTCGGTAATAAAAGCTTTAGGTGGATTCGGTAGAGCAGAGAAGATGTGTACCAGAGTTGATATAGCAAGAGTTTTGATAACCGTAATTTTTCCAATAAGAATTAAGGTTCTTCTACGCCAATTAGCTAATGGTCTATTATGTTCTATTCTTTTTCTAGTATTGATTACCCAAAGGTTGTTCAATGATGTATTTAAAGTTATCCCTAAAATTTCAAAATCTCCCTTATGCCAGTCAAGTTTAAAGTCTTGTGCTAAAACTAGATTACTTTCGGGTAATGATCCTATCCAAATTGCTTTTGTTTTTTCTACATTTATTTTAAGTCCTGACATTTGATAGAATTTGTTGAGGGTATCCTTTGAAGTATTGAGGCTTTTTTCAGATCCATCTAGAAATAATTGAGCATCGTCCGCATACTGACCTAGTTTACTTTCCTTATCGTTAATTGTTATACCTTTTATATCTGGATTTGTTCTTATCATAATACCTAGAATTTCTACAGCGATAATAAATAAATAGGGTGAAATTGGATCTCCTTGTCTACATCCCCTCTCAAGCCCAAAGAATGATGATAGATGTCCATTTTGAATAACAGATGCAGTGGTATTAGAAGTCAAAATACCTACCCATTTAATGATATTCGGTCCAAAACCAAATTTTGTCATTACTTGTATTATAAAAGGTTTAGAAATTGTATCGAAGGCCTTTTCAAAATCTATTAGTAGGAGTAGGCCAGGTTTGTTAAGTCTTTTAGTTTCAAAGATGATATCATAGAGCTTCCTAGTGTTTTCACTTATACATCTACCTGGAATAAATCCTGTTTGGTTATGGTGTATGATTGTATTTAAGTTTTTTTTAATTCTATTAGCAATACATGAGCTGATAATTTTATATAAAGCGTTTAGTAATGAGATTGGGCGCCAGTTTTTTAACGATTTTCTGTCTTTGTTTGATTTAGGAAGACAGATGATGACTCCCATGTTCATTGTACATGATAATGAGTGGTCATCAAAGGTTTCCTGTATGAATCTAAATATCCATTCTCCTAAATCATTCCAGAAAAAAATTGAAAAACTCTATAGGGTAACCGTCTATTCCTGGACTTTTATTATTTTTCATAGATAAGACTGTTTTTTTAATTTCCTCTTTTGAGAGATCTTTTTCTAGGTCTTGATATTCTTTTGCATTAATTATTGGTGTGTTGATTTCTTGTAACAGGTTATTATTAACATTATTATTATTGTAGGTCTGTTTATATAGTTTAGAATGAAAGTCCTTTAATTCATCTAAGATTGTTTTACCATCTGTAATAATTTCACCCTTTTCTGTTTTAATGCTATTAATTAGTTTAGTGGTATAATGTCTATTTTCAAGGTGGCAGAAATAGGTTGTAGGTTTCTCTCCTTCTTCATACCAGGTTATTCTTTTCCTAATTAGGGATCCTTTTACCTCCTCCTCATGGTATTTTTCTAACTGTTTTTTCATTGTTGATAGATAGGAAAAAATTATTTCTTATCTTATCTTCCAGAACCCTAATATTTTCTTCCAAGTCTTTTAGTTTCTTGTTCTTATCCCTCTTTAAAAAGGAAGAGAAAGAGATAGTTTTACCTCTTAGCTTCATTGAGAAAGTTTCCAGAAAAAGACAATTAGAAATGTTTAGTTGCAATGTTGAATTTTTAATATGAGAATCGATTTCTTCTTCAGTATATTTGCTATCAGCATACTCATGTAATGTTTCTTTTAGAGTCTTCTTGACTATCTTACTATACTCTTCTTTTTGCAATAGTGAGGTGTTAAATTTCCAATGAAAATGAAAAATGAAAATGTTATTGGGGAGTGGTCAGATTTATACCCTGTCATGATAGCCGTATCACATGAGAGGTTATGCAAATCCTGTGAAATAAGAAAATAATCTAATCTAGCCTGTTGTTTGGGGTTTCTTTTCCACCATGTAAATTTTCTGCTGTCAGGGTTTTGTTCTCGCCAAATATCTACTAAATCTAGTTGCTCTATTTTCTCTGTAATAATCTTTCTTGCACTAGGGTTATTGATATGTTTATAATTTTCTAGATCTACAGATGGATTTAATACCAGGTTCCAATCACCACATAAAATCATTGATTCGTTTCTCAATTCTTCAATTAATTCAAATATTTTTATATATAATGAAGGATCATCTTTATTTGGGTCATAAAGGTTAGTCAATGTCCTTTTAATCCCATCAATAGTTAGATCTGATATAATATAGTTCCCCTTACTGTCAATATAACTTTTATGAATTTTAATTTCAGTGTTATTAAATAAAATAGCTACTCCTCTAGAGTTGGTTGTAAAAGGAGCTATAATGCAATTATGTACCCATTCGTTTCTAAATATGTCTTTATCTTTATCAGAAATGTGAATATCTTGGAGACATATTACAGAATACTTCTTTTTGCGCCACATTTTCATAATTTCAAGTCTTTTACATTTTTCTGCAAGCCCTCTACAATTAGCTGAGACTATTTTAATCTTACTATCCATCTGTGAAGTTTGATGAAAAATGTGTTATACCTACACATGAATTGATAAAGACAGATGATGGAATGAAAAAAATAAAAAAAATTGTAGCTAAAACAAACTCCATAAGTGTAAAACTAAGATATGCCCTGCTATCTGCCTTTGTTTACAATAAATAAGTTAACTTATGTCAACAACAGAAATGTACAATCATAATTCAACACTGCCGGTTTTCTTTTCCTAAATCTTAACATGGTATATGAAGATTGGTCATGTCTGGAGAATCGGATTCATACAAACAAACAAAACTATATTGTTTTCGAATTTATCGTCCAATTCAGGGTTAGAAACTAACTGCTTTTGTCCACCAGTCCCTACGATGATTACACACAGCAAAACCCCTAAAATGGGCCACTCTCCACTAACCCCTAGGATACCTTCACCATTGGGCAGCATGGCAAGGACCACAGGACCAATGCCAATTTCTAACGCTGCAATTTAACCCCTTTCCATACAGAAAAAAAACTTGTCCTCAGCACTTGTATGGCAAACATAATAACGAATGTTCGGTCTCTGGCTTCGAACATAGTGAAGTAGCATGAAATACATAATTAGTGAAACTGTAAGAAAACAAGACAATGTCATAGCTCATATGAAACAGGTTAAAGACCCAGAGGGGGTTTAGAAAATACCCTTTTCATGCCTTCATTTGTCGTGACACAACACAACATCACTTAGCGTTTTCATAACAAAATCTACACTTTCGGAAAGTATTCATAACGTGGTAGTCATGTGGGTTTGATTGTAAATATTGGCACCTGTTTGAATTGACTGATTGTTACAAGCTATCAGGATCATATATAAATAACTTACAGTTTGATATTACACGACTTTGTTGCTTATCAGATTTTTCAGAAACTTTGTTAAACATCAGCATACTTCAAAGTTATGTCATTAAACTCTCGGAAATGAAAACAAAATATGACCTGCAAGCGCCATCTTCAGAAACAAAACTATGCATGATTGGTTGATTCGGTAGTCGAAATAACAATGAGTTACACGATCAGGCTTCCTCATAGCTGGGGATTCAAAGTCAAAGTTTAAAGTGAAACTTATAAATTTCCTATTGACTGACATCGTGACTTGTGTGCACAGAAAATATCAACACATAGAACTTTATCAAATTTCACAAGAATGTATCATGTGATTATTTTACATGATTTAATTGGCTAATAGTTTGCTAGCGTCCCAGGGCCCCGTTCTACAAAGCGATCATAGCAATAAGAAGATCGTAACCCCCATACTTTAACATAGACTTAAGACAGTTGTAGCGCTATGATCGCTTTGTGGAACGGCCCCAGATCGGCAATCTTATTTGCATACAAAAATACTTGTCAACCAAGGAGACTAATACCGGTCAAGGTCAGAAAGGTCAACAACGATGAGACTCATTTCATTCATAAATTGTGGTAAAATGTAATAGTACTTCCAAATATGGATACATTTCTTGTAATGGAATAACGTGAACATTTCTAGGAAATTAAAGAAGCAAGGTAATGGGATTGTCAACAGACTACCGCAGACAGAAAAAAACAACATATCTTATTGAAATTAGGGGTGATCAATTTGCGTCAGGATAAATGCACTTGATATTTCTTTGGCATAGTTTAAGTCAAGTTTAGGTCAATCATTTCTGTATTACAAATATATCTGAAGAAAAAAATCATGAACAAAATAAACAAATATTATTTGCAAGCAAAATATTGTTCAATACTTGTTTTAATCTCTCTTTTTAGTAAGAAAACAACAGTGCTGAGAAACCAGTTTGAGAACCAACCTGCTACAACACAGAACCTACCATTCCGCTGGACCCTACCAGTCCGTCTAAACCTCCCAATCCACCTGAACCTAGTGCCCCACCTGAACCTATCGGTCCACCTGAATCCACAAGACTGCCTGAAGCTACTGGTTTACCTGGGCGTACTGGGCCTACTGGTCTACCTGCCATTCCGCATGAACCTACCATTCCTCATGAACCTACCATTCCGCCGGACCCTACCAATTCGCCAGAACCTAATGGCCGGCCTGAACGTACTGCCCCGCCTACACGTACCGCCCCGCCTAAACGTACCGCCCCGCCTAAACGTACCGGCCAGCCGGAACCCTCCGGCCCGCCTGATCATACTGGCCGGCCGATTCTTATTCTATTTTTATAGATTCATGTAGGAAAAGAACTGATGGATTGATTCGATTCATTCTGACATTGTTTTAGAGGTTTTTTTAAAAATCTATTAGGGTTTGCCTGGTCTACCTGAACCTTCTGCCCCCCTGAATGCTCTATTTTTACTGATTCAAGAACTCATGGATCGTATTCCGTCATTGGGGGCTACTGGGAGGTTGGCTCCAAATATTATATATTTAGTGCTGGCTTTGAAAATGGACTAAAACTTCATAATAATGATTTAGAAATGTTGGCCATCTTGGTCGCTGTCAAACTTTGGGGTTCACAAATGCATGGTAAGAACGTTCTTGTACACTGTGACAATCAGTGCACAGTTAATACAATTAATGGAAGCAAAACGCAAAGGAACAGTGAAGCTTTTTTTGTGTCGCTGTCAAACTTTGGGGTTTATGAATTTATACAGAAATTCACGGAATTTTATAAATTAACAAAGTATACTTCAGTCATTAATTGTAATAGAGATTACTTTAATAAGCTTTGGTCAAGCTGTCATGCTTTATTTCTGTGAATTGTCATGCAAAACCGTGTAAATGCTCTAGAAAAATAAACAAATCATAAAAAAGAAAAATCAATACACCAATTAGGGCCTGGAGACAGTCATTCTCGTATTGCAACACGGGATAACTGGGGCCTACAATTTGTTATCTAAAACAATGACTGACTATTTGGTTTAGATATAAATAGTCTTTTATCAATGTCTTTTTTTTAACAGGCACCTAAAACACTGTAAAGTTCCCTATCACAAGCTGAAACAAGTTATTATTTACATATCATAAACCTGTTATATTCACTGGGATCACTATTAAGTAAGAGACTTCTTTCTATAGGCATTAAGACCTATTGTGAGGTTTTACTTTCCAGTCGGGTTAAATCTCATAAACAGGGACGTTGTAATCTCCCTGGGATTTTATAGGATATTCAAGTCACACTTGCTATAATATCCCCGGAATTTTATATAATGTCCTGGGTATTTTATTAATATAACTTCCGTTCAGATTGTAACATGTAATGAAATGTAAAATCAAATGACAAATGTTTTCTTTATATTCCCGAGGATCGAACTCACAACCTTCACATCTGTAGCCCAGTAAGTGTACCACGAGGCTACAGAAGTGTTGATAAGCCACACTGGTTTTTAGAATGTCCTTTTCAAGATCCGTACGCCAGCAACAGTTTCCTAAGGTTCATGGAAAGTATGTTCGAAACATAAAAATGTTGATAATGTTGTTTTAAGTTTCTTTTTTCGGTTTATAAGTATGGAAAAACACTTTCCCTCGGTTTCCCCAGGCATGCTCTGTCTACCAAAACGTCGTGAGAGTGTTTTCTCCAATACTTAATTGTATTTCACGAGGGATGGAGAGCCTTATGTTATCTACACTTAAAGAATTGTGTATACATGATTGTTATTTTATCTGAATACAATATGTCTGTTTCAAAGTGTGTCTGATACTGTACAATCTCATCAAAATCAGATCTAAGTTCTCGCTGCCGCTAAACAAAGATCTGAGGACATCCTATTACAGGTCACGTCAGAATGACCTTTTTCACGAACTTTGACAGATCACTGAAATGACAAACAAGAAGTCGACATCAGCCAATTAGAAAGCAGCTTTCCCGAGCTTTACGGCACTCGTTTCAACCTGGCGACTTCCATTTCAGACTCAATTGAAAAATATGTTTACACAGTTCTCGATTAAAATTTTGAAAACTGAGCAAACGAACATTCGGGAATGTCTAATATATGGCTGAGATTGTATGGCAGTGCTTCCCACGTACTGTGCAACATACACCTCCTCCGTTCAAATGTTTATCCCACGACAGCGAGAGATAGACGATAATTTTGACAGAATCAGTGTTACAGGCTGTAACTGTCATTCGGAATACCCCGTGTTAACGTTTTCGAGGTTGCATGATTAGAAAACACATTCCGACTGTCACTTTCATGATCTGGTAACCGACGCTTTGATTGGTCGGATGAATGGTCATTCTGACATGACCCGTAATGGGATGTCCTCAGATCTTTTTTCAGCGATAGCGAGAACTGAGATCTGATTTTAATGTGAATTGCGAAGTCTTAGACGACTGGGCCACCCATGACCCCCTATTGCCTTGTAGAACAGCGGTAAATCTGTATATATTTGCATATATATGGTATATAAAGAATTGTGTACTGTTGATTGTTAGTTTATTTGATGACAATGCTTGTTTGATACTGTAAACCCTTCAGTAGAGGTAGCGCTGTATACGTTGAGGGATATAAGAAGTTTGTTTGAACCAGACAGATCAGAAGCGCTAATGTAACAATTGTATTGTTATTGTGGCTCCTTGTCTGATACTGTAAACCCTCCAGTAGAGGTAGCGCTGTATACGTTGAGGGAACACGGTTCCAGAGTTTTTTCACCAATGTTTTTTTCTCTGGTTTTACGTGTCGGGCTTCAGCTACCTTCAGACCATTTCATCTGTACATCTGTACACAGAGATGCCAACCGTTACAATTTTGGTGTAATAGTTACAATTTTGGCGTAATAGTTACAATTTTGAGCTAATAACTACTCTATTAGGCTTGTCCTCCTTCAAATCAAATTATTGTCATGAATTATTTAGATTCATAAATATCCTGGAGAGCAAATTGTTAAATTAAATTAAATGAAAACACCAGTGATTACTGATTACTGCTCTGATTACTCCAAAGCTTCAATTTGAGTTGGCATCTCTGTAGATATATTTATGTTGGTTGACATGTTTCATATTAGAAGTGTCAATTAAAAGTCTTTTAGTGGTGTTGGTATTGTTTAATGTTATAAGTGTTAATAAAAAGTCTTTTAGCGGTAATTTTTGTACATATTTGCATAGATATGGTATATTATGAATTGTGTACTGTTGATTGTTAGTTTATTTGATGACAATGCTTGTCTGATACTGTAAACCCTCCAGTAGAGGTAGCGCTGTATACGTTGAGGGAACACGGTTCCAGAGTTTTTTCACAAATGTTTTTTTCTCTGGTTTTACGTGTCGGGCTTCAGCTACCTTCAGACCATTTCGTCTGTACATCTGTACACAGAGATGCCAACCGTTATGGTTTGACGTAATGGCCTAAAATTACACAAATCCCACAAATTATGATTTTTGTCATTTGTTTAACGAATTATTTAGATTCATGAAATATCCTGGAGAGCAAATTGTTAAAGCATCGCTGATTACTGATTACTGCCCTGATTACTCTGTAACCAGGAGTTGCACACCCGGTTATAAATATATATAAATACGTAAATTAAATGCAAGTATATTGATGTACATGAATTATATATTACTATGAAATTGTTAACTTCACTATGAGATGAAATGACTCACGTTGTATACCTATATGTACGAGGAGCGCAGGTGGCGGCCGATTATATTTAATTAAATGGTTTTCCATAAAGAATGACAGGGTACACAGTACAGGGATCTCAGAGTCATGTAGAGAGTTAAGGTTGTCACGAGTCAACCAAGATGATTAAGGGGTATTAGTGGGTAGCATTAAACTATACAAATTGTACAAGGGAGGGAACCAGTTCTACTCTTGTAATTGGAAGCTAGACCATATATTAAAGACTTAATAGATATGGTAAACCTGAAGGTACGAGGTCAGAACCTCGGATAAGTCACAAAGAAGCTGGGTACTACTCAATCTTCATAACGGACTCACGTGTTGGTCAAACCTCGTGACGTCATAGTAATTTATCATTAGAAAAGTGTAAGGATAAAATGGGGTGGAAAATCATGATGCAGGGAGAACGGTTTGCGGGACGCAAGTAGATAGGTCAGAGGTCACTGCGCTCCTAAGTAACTCAGATTGCCGCCAGCACGTTTGTGTGGTATCTGTTTTACTGTATTCAAACCAGTTTGAATAAAACTTATCGTAACTTGTATTAAGTCGTCGTGTTCCTGCTGTGGTGACTCCTGATTGCGAAGATCAAGAAAAAGGATCCAGGTTACAACTCCGAAAGATTCAGTTTTGGTTGGCATCTCTGTAAATATATTTACGATGATGAAGATGCTGTCTGTTTTTCGTTCTCTGTTGGTGTTTGTAGCTGCATTGGTATTGTTTCATGTCGGAAGCATTAATAAAAGAAGATGTGTACCACACAGTTGTATTTGGTTTCATGTTGTTCATTATGGGTCAATTTGGACAGTCTAGGACATTTTCAAATGAGATAGGTTGGGCCAGACAAAGATTGTCCAGGTTTTAAGTGTTGAAATAGTCTGTATACATGGCAACTCTCAACAATCCTTCTGTTGGAATTACGGGAAAGTCTGTATGCATGGCGATTCTCAACAATCCATCCGTGGGGATTCCGGGAAAGTCTGTATACATAGCGACTCTCAACAATCCACCTGTTGGAATTACGGTAAAGTCTGTATACATGGCAACTCTCAACAATCCTTCTGTCTGAATTACGGGAAAGTCTGTATACATGGCGACTCTCAACAACCCACCTGTTGGAATTACGGGAAAGTCTGTATACATGGCAACTCTCAACAATCCCTCTGTAGGAATTACGGGAAAGTCTGTATACATTGCAACTCTCAACAATCCCTCTGTAGGAATTACGGGAAAGTCTGTATACATGGCGACTCTCAACAATCCATCTGTTGGAATTACGGGAAAGTCTGTATACATGGCAACTCTAAACAATCCCTCTGTTGGAATTATGGGAAAGTCTGTATGCATGGCAACTCTCAACAATCCCTCTGTTGGAATTATGGGAAAGTCTGTATACATGGCGACTCTCAACAATCCACCTGTTGGAATTACAGGAAAGTCTGTATACATGGCGACTCTCAACAGTCCATCCATGGGGATTCCGGGAAAGTCTGTATACATGGCGACTCTCAACAATCCATCCATGGGGATTCCAGGAAAGTCTGTATATACAGATGACTCTCAACAATCCATCCATGGGGATTCCGGGAAAGTCTGTATACATGGCGACTCTCAACAGTCCATTCATGGGGATTCCGGGAAAGTCTGTATACATGGGGATTCCGGGAAAGTCTGTATACATGGCGACTCTCAACAGTCCATTCATGGGGATTCCGGGAAAGTTTGGATACATGGGGATTCCGGGAAAGTCTGTATATACAGATGACTCTCATGCCAAACAAGAATCCACCTGAGGGCATACTGGGTAATAATATTCATCCACAGAGGCAACTAAATGGATTGGGTGCTCAGGCTTGATGACCATGATGTGAGCCACTGGATTGTCTGCTCCAGACTCGATTATTTACAGACCACTGTCAAGTAGCCGGAATCTTACTGGTTGCGGTGTTAAACAACAAACAAACAAACAGTCCACTATGTTTTGATGATGAGTCTTATGATAGAAGGGAGACAACTCTCAGTCTCTTGGCTAAGGTTCCAGAGTCCAGTGATCTGATAGACTGAGGTGAGGTGAGGTGAGGTGAGGTGAGGTGAGGTGAGGTGAGGTGAGGTGAAATTGGGTTTAACATCGCGTCCAAGATAATTGCACTTATTTAGCCACGTGCATGTGTAGCAGCCATAAAATTTCTGAGTCCTGTGATGGGATTCAAACCACGGACCTTCTGATCCGAGGTCAGACGCCTTGTCCACATGACCAAAGAGGTTAACCCCCGTCAGCAAGCTGACAAGTTAAGGATGTCATCTGTAGAATGACTCCAAGCCCTGCTACATACTCCCCTGTCAACAGAAGGCACGTCGCAGGCCGCATAGTAGGGTACTGAGGCTTATTTTGCTCAAATTTAATATGAACGTGCTCAGCACCACGTTGGGCGCGAATGCAGCCGCCATAAAATTTCCGAGTCCCGTGATGGGATTTGAAGTATGGACCTTCTGATCGGAGGTTAGACGCCTTGGCCACATGACCAAAGAGGTTAACCCCCGTCAGCAAGCTGACAAGTTAAGGATGTCATCTATAGGATGACTCCACACCCTGCTACACATGCATGTGTGTGGCTGCTTGTACTAGTCTGGAATGATGCCGATTTATAGTGCTAGCTCACTGAGATACCATGCCGCAGTTTAACATGAATACCCCACTCAGACACAGTATACTGACTCCGAGCCGACCAGTCCTTGTTTTCGCCTCTTAATGCCTAGCGCCAGACAGGGTAACAAAAAGTACCACCTTACAGTCAGCTACAGCTAAAGACAGCGTGTTGACAGAAGTCATGAGACACACAATGGAAGAATGGCCTGAGCAGCGAAGTCAAGTTAGTAGTCAAGCAACACAACATTAGACATACAGAGAGGAATTGACATGTCTGGATGGTTTAGTGTTTAAAGGACACCTACTGGTGGTACCAAATAGTAGCAGAAAAGAAATGCTTGAGAGAATTCATAGTTCACACCTTGGAGGAGTGAAATGTAAGAGCCGAGCAGGAGAAGTTCTATTTTTGCCCGGTATGGCCACAGGTATTGAGAGAACTGTTGCATCGTGTGAAATATGCGCCAGATATCAGAAAGGAAACCCAGCTGAAATACAGATTTTCGTCAGAAATTCCTCCGAGACCCTGGTCGAAGATTGGCACTGATTTGTTCGACTACAACGGAAGTTCACATTTACTAACTGTTGATTATTTCTCTAACTGGCCAGAAATGGTTCGGCTAGAAGATACAACCTGTCAAAGAGTAATTCTTCACCTGGAGAGCCAGTTCGGCAGGTATGGCATTCCAGATATCGTCATGAGCGATAGCGCCACAGTAGTCAAGTTTGGAATTAAAGAAATTCGCCGCAGAATACGACTTCAGGGTTAGAAACTAACAGTTTTCGTCCACTAGTCCTTATAATGATAATTAACATATAGCAAAACCCTTAAAATGGGCCAATTTCTACTAGTCCTTAGGATACCTTTACTATTGGGCAGTTTGGTAAGGACTACAGGACTAGTGCCTATTTCTAACGCTGGACTTCGAACAAATCACTTCTAACAGACAAGGGAGGAGATTGAGAGGAACTGTACCAATGTCAAACCCATTACTGAGCACTGAACATACAGAACAAGACAGAAACCTACTCCAGAAGAGACAAGTCAGTCAACACAAACATTGCAAAGGTAACACTGATCTGAAACCACTAGATTGGTTGGTTGGTTGGTTGTTGTTTAACGCCGCACTCAGCAATATTCCAGCTATATGACGGCGGTCTGTAATTAATTGAGTCTGGACCAGACAATCCAGTGATTGATATCATGAGCATCTATCCACGCAATTGGGATCGATGACATGCATCAACCAAGTAAGCAAGCCTAACCACCCGATCCCGTTAGTCACCTTTAACGACATGCATAGTCACCTTTTAAGGCGAGCATGGGCTGCTGAAGACCTATTCTACCCCAGATCTTCACGGGTTGAAACCACTCACCACTAGAAGCAGGAGATAGAGTCATGGTAAGAGGAGATAACTCCTGGATGCCTGCCAGAGCAGTACAGAAACATGCCACACCCAGATCGTACATCGTACCGTCAGAGACAGGACGCACCTACAGAAGACATCGCCGTGACCTCAGAGAAACAGTAATCAGTAAACCCGTCGTACCAGACATCACCATACCAGCACGGAGTATACCAGCACCGAGTATGCCAGCACCGAGTATGCCAGCACCGAGTATGCCAGCACCGAGTATGCATGAGTATGCCAGCACGGAGTACGTCAGCACCAAGTATGTCAGTATGCCAGTATGCCAGCACCGAGTATGCCGGCACCGAGTATGCCAGCACCGAGTATGCCAGCACCGAGTATGCCGGCACCTAGTATGCCTGCACCGAGTATGCCAGCACCTAGTATGCCAGCACCGAGTATGCCAGCACGGAATATGCCGGTATGCCAGCACCGAGTATGCCAGCACCTAGTATGCCAGTATGCCAGCACCGAGTATGCCAGTATGCCAGCACCGAGTATGCCAGTATGCCAGTACGCCAGCACCGAGTATGCCAGCAGCATCACGTTACGTTGTCATGTCAAAGTCACCAATTGTAACAACCTGTCCGTCAACTTCGACCATGACATCCAAGTTGTCCATGGAGTCCACGCCAACCAAACAAGTACCAGTCAACCGGCCGACATTGCCAGCCAAGACCGTAACCAAGAGTGGCCGAGTCATCGTTAAGCCCGCCAGGCTGAGAGACGAATCAGAGACTTTAATTTCATGACATTCAGAATGACACATGTGTCTTCTAGGACTTTCAGATGACATATGTGTCGTCTGTGACATTCATAATGACATGTGTCTTCTTTGACATTCAGAATAACACATGTCTTCTATGACATTCAGAATGACACATGTGCCTTCCACAACTTTCAGAATGACACATGTGTCTTCCATGACATTCAGAATGACACGTGTCTTCCATGACATTCAGAATGACATGTGTCTTCCATGAAAATATGTGTCTTCTATGACATTCAGAATGACACGTGTCTTCAATGACATTCAGAATGACATGTGTGTCTTTCATGACATTCAGAATGACACTTGTCTTTCATGACATTCAGGATGCCACATGTCTTTCATGACATTCAGAATGACACATGTCTTCCATGACATTCAGAATGACAATTGTGTCTTTCATGACATTCAGAATGACATACATGTCTTCCATGACATTCAGAATGAAACATGTGTCTTCCATGACATTCAGAATGATACATGTGTCTTCTTTTACATTCAGAATGACATGTATCTTCCATGACATTCAGAATGACACATGTGTCTTCCATGACATTCAGAATGACACATGTGCCTTCCATGACATTCAGAATGACATGAGTCTTCTTATACATTCAGAATGACACATGTGTCTTCCATGACATTCAGATTAACACATGTGTCTTCCGTGACATTCAGATGACATATATGTGTCTACCATGACATTCAGAATGACAAAAGTGTCTTCTTGTACATTCAGAATGACACATGTGTCTTCTATGACATTCAGAATAACACATGTGTCTTCCAAGACATTCAGATGACATATATGTGTCTTCCATGACATTCAGAATGACACAAGTGTCTTCCATGACATTCAGAATGACACATGTGTCTTCCATGACATTCAGAATGACACATGTGTCTTCCATGACATTCAGAATGACACATGTGTCTTCCGTGACATTCAGATGACATATATGTGTCTTCCATGACATTCAGAATGACACATGTGTCTTCCATGACATTCAGAATGACACGTGTCTTCCATGACATTTAGAATGACATGTGTGTCTTCAATGACATATGTCTTCCATGACATTCAGAATGACACATGTGTCTTCCATGACATTCAGAATGACACATGTGTCTTCCATGACATTCAGAATGACACATGTGTCTTCAACATGTTCAATGACATATGTGTCTTCCATGACATTCAGAATGACACATGTGTCTTCCATGACATTCAGAGTGACATATGTCTTCCATGACATTCAGAATGACATGTGTGTCTTCCATGAAATATGTCTTCCATGACATTCAAAATGACACATGTGTCTTCAGTGACATTCAGATGACATATATGTGTCTTCTTTCACATTCAGAATGACACATGTGTCTTCTAGGACATTCAGAATGACACGTCTTCCCTGACATTCAGAATGACACATGTGTCTTCCATGATATTCAGAATAACACATATGTCTTCCGTGACATTCAGAATGACACGTGTCTTCCGTGACGTTCAGATGACATATATGTGTCTTCCATGACATTCAGAATGACACATGTGTCTTCCATGACATTCAGAATGACACGTGTCTTCCATGACATTCAGAATGACACTTGTGTCTTCAATGACATATGTCTTCCATGACATTCAGAATGACACATGTGTCTTCCATGACATTCAGAATGACACATGTGTCTTCCATGACATTCAGAATGACACATGTGTCTTCCATGACATTCAGAATGACACATGTGTCTTCAACATGTTCAATGACATATGTGTCTTCCATGACATTCAGAATGACATGTGTCTTCCATGAAAATATGTGTCTTCTATGACATTCAGAATGACACATGTGTCTTCAATGACATTCAGAATGACATGTGTGTCTTTCATGACATTCAGAATGACACTTGTCTTTCATGACATTCAGAATGACACATGTCTTTCATGACACATGTCTTCAATGACATATGTCTTCCATGACATTCAGAATGACACATGTGTCTTCCATGACATTCAGAATGACACATGTGTCTTCAACATGTTCAATGACATATGTGTCTTCCATGACATTCAGAATGACATGTGTCTTCCATGAAAATATGTGTCTTCTATGACATTCAGAATGACACATGTGTCGTCAATGACATTCAGAATGACGTGTGTCTTTCATGACATTCATAATGACACTTGTCTTTCATGACATTCAGAATGACACATGTCTTTCATGACATTCAGAATGACACATGTCTTCCATGACATTCAGAATGACAATTGTGTCTTCCATGACATTCAGAATGACATACATGTCTTCCATGACATTCAGAATGAAACATGTGTCTTCCAGGATATTCAGAATGATACATGTGCCTTCCATGACATTCAGAATGACATGAGTCTTCTTATACATTCAGAATGACACATGTGTCTTCCATGACATTCAGAATAACACATGTGTCTTCCGTGACATTCAGATGACATATATGTGTCTACCATGACATTCAGAATGACACAAGTGTCTTCTTGTATATTCAGAATGACACATGTGTCTTCTAAGACATTCAGAATAACACATGTGTCTTCCGTGACATTCAGATGACACATATGTGTCTACCATGACATTCAGAATGACACATGTGTCTTCCATGATATTCAGAATAACACATATGTCTTCCGTGACATTCAGAATGACACATGTGTCTTCCGTGACGTTCAGATGACATATATGTGTCTTCCATGACATTCAGAATGACACATGTGTCTTCCATGACATTCAGAATGACACTTGTGTCTTCAATAACATATGTCTTCCATGACATTCAGAATGACACGTGTCTTCCATGACATTCAGAATGACACATGTCTTCCATGACATTCAGAATGACACATGTGTCTTCAACATGTTCAATGACATATGTGTCTTCCATGACATTCAGAATGACACATGTGTCTTCCATGACATTCAGAGTGACATGTGTCTTCTATGACATTCAGAATGACATGTGTCTTCCATGACATATGTGTCTTCCATGACATTCAGAATGACACGTGTCTTCAGTGACATTCAGATGACATATATGTGTTCTTTCACATTCAGAATGACACGTGTCTTCTAGGATATTCAGAATGACACGTCTTCCCTGACATTCAGAATGACACATGTGTCTTCCATGATATTCAGAATAACACATATGTCTTCCATGACATTCAGAATGACACATGTGTCTTTTGACATTCAGAATGACACGTGTCTTCTTTTACATTCAGAATGACATGTGTCTTCCATGCCATTCAGAGTGACATGTGTCTTCCATGACATTCAGAATGACACGTGTGTCTTCCATGACATATGTGTCTTCCATGCCATTCAGAATGTTATATATGTCTTCTATGACATTCAGAAAGACACATGTGCCTTCAACAACTTTCAGAATGACACGTGTCTTCCATGACATTCACAATGATACATGTGTCTTCCACAACTTTCAGAATGACACATGTGTCTTCCATGACATTCAGAATGACACATGTGTGTTCCGTGACATTCAGATGACATATATGTGTCTTCTTTCACATTCAGAATGACACATGTGTCTTCTAGGACATTCAGAATCACATGTCTTCCCTGACATTCAGAATGACACACGTGTTATCCATGACATTCAGAATAACACATATGTCTTCAGTGACATTCAGAATGACACATGTGTCTTCTTTTACATACAGAATGACATGTGTCTTCAATTACATTCAGAATGACATGTGTCTTCTTATACATTCAGAATGACATATATGTCTTCCGTGACATTCAGAAGACACATGTGCCTTCCACAACTTTCAGAATGACACATGTGTCTTCCATGACATTCAGAATAACACATGTATCTTCCATGACATTCAGAATAACACATATGTCTTCAATGACATTCAGAATGACATGTATCTTCCATGACATTCCACAACTTTCAGAATGACACATGTGTCTTCAATGACATTCAGAATGACAAATGTGTCTTCCATGACATTCAGAGTGACATGTGTCTTCTTATACATTCAGAATGACATATATGTCTTCCATGACATTCAGATGACACACGTGACTTCCACAACTTTTTTAGAATGACACGTGTCTTCCATGACATTCAGAATGACACGTGTCTTCCATGACATTCAGAATGACATGTGTCTTCTTATACATTCAGAATGACATATATGTCTTCTATGACATTCACAATGATACATGTGTCTTCTTTTACATTCAGAATGACATGTATCTTCTTTGACATTCAGAATGACACATGTGTCTTCCGTGACATTCAGATGACATATATGTGTCTTCTTTCACATTCAGAATGACACGTGTCTTCTAGGACATTCAGAATGACACATGTCTTCCATGACATTCAGAATGACACATGTGCCTTCCACAACTTTCAGAATAACACATGTGTCTTCCATGCCATTCAGAATGATATATATGTCTTCTATGACATTTAGAAAGACACATGTGTCTTCCACAACTTTCAGAATGACATGTATCTTCTATGACATTCACAATGATACATGTGTCTTCTTTTACATTCAGAATGACATGTATCTTCTTTGACATTCAGAATGACACATGTGTCTTCCGTGACATTCAGATGACATATATGTGTCTTCTTTCACATTCAGAATGACACGTGTCTTCTAGGACATTCAGAATGACACGTCTTCCATGACATTCAGAATGACACATGTGCCTTCCACAACTTTCAGAATAACACATGTGTCTTCCATGACATTCAGAATGACACGTGTCTTCCATGACATTCATAATATTCAAATCAAAGATATGGAAAGATATGATCGTTAATATTAAGGTGGTGTATATTTATGGGCAGGAAATTCATGATTAAAACCTAAACGACACGTTCGCATCATATCTGTGCGCGATTTCTTGTCTACAGGTTGTCCTACATGCTCGCCCGTTTAGACAAATAACTCCTACTTTTTTTCATATGAAATGACTTTGAGTCATGTGTGATTGCTCGAACTACCTGACCGTGTGAATGACTAGCCCTCCCTAACTGTTTCACATTTTCTTGCAAAAGGAGATTTCAAAAGTGTGGCCACGACATCTAACGTGAGTCGACGCCATATTGTAAACAAATTGTGTCAAGGCCGGTTTCAAATGTGGTAGCTCGGTCCCCGTTTCTGTCGAGGGTACACGCAAAAACATTAACATAAACTTCTACAATGATGACAGCAATACCTTTTTGCAATTGGGTTAACCGCTTAAGGATACGATGTGCTGTAAAGTTCGATTTGGACTTGTTTTTCTTTTCATTCAAACTGTGATGATGGCGCTATGATTGGTTTGCTGAAATAGTATTTTCCATGAGTCTAATGTACATGGTACATGCTGTGATTGTAGAAGATAATTGATAACCAATTGTGTATGCATATATATCATCAAATACACATTACTAATCTCTTCAGAAAAAAGAATATATTATCAGCTCGTATTTACAACATTCTGCCATGGATATTAGATCTAATATTAATATTAGATTCACAAATTATTGATGTATACTGTATTCTCGACTAATGTATGATAATCTATTGCAAGTCTTAAACTCTTATTTGATATGTCATCTGAAATGTCAGCAATGAGTAAACTTAATTTTATTTCATTACAATCTGCAATTTTATTCGAATAGTCTTATAGACGGTCGGCGATTTCCCGCCGCTGTGAATATGTTGTCTGGACAGGTGCGCGTGATTTGACCTCACGTGTTGTGACGTGGAGGACGTCACATTAAACAGCTGATCTAATGGTTGTGGTAGTGTAATGGATACACATGGTTTCATTTTCCAAATAACAGTATTCTCTTTCACAATTGGAAAATGTCTACGGCGACCAACGACTGAATGAGACCGCTTATCATAGGACTAACAGTGTTAGAATATTTGGCTCAGTTTTCTAATTGTGGTATGTTGACTTGTGCTTTTCGTATCTGTTTGAAGGCTTGATATTCCAAAAAAATAATGTGCATTTAGTTGAGTAAGGGAATGTATTTTTTTACTGTGTGAAAGCTGTCAAAATGGATCCAATATTAAACAACCTAGATTTTTAATATTTTAGCTTCATCTATTAGAATCTCAAATGGTTCAAATTATAACATCAACAGTAAAAAATAATTAGATCTACTCACAATATATAGATAGTCGATTTCTGAAAGACAAAATGTTTTCAGTGTTAATGTGATTTCATTTTGATGTTTTATCTGGTTTTATTTATGTCTTTTATCCAAATTACCAAATACTTCAATCTGTTACATAGTAGTAATTTAATTACTTTAATTGTATCCTTAGTATGAAATAGATTTTTTTTAAATGAATATTTGTCTAATAGCAAAATCAAAGCATTCTTGTGGGTTTTTTTTCACCATTTTAATTTGTATATCTTCCCTCCATGCTGTAGTTTAGTTGGGCCAAAATTAAGAAAAAAAGGAAAGACATAATAACTGAAAATCATTTATATAAAAGATTTTGCTGGTTAAATTTTCGAAGTTCAATTCCAAGAATATATTTTTCCTTTTATGACAAATAATTCCATTACTTTCATTGACCTGCGATCATTATCTATTTCAAACTTTCCCTTTAGTAGAATGGGATGGAATGGGAAACTACTGGAAATAAACTATCACGTATATGTCCTTAAATGTACAAGTACATACCCAGCAAGCTGTAAATACACTTCTAAAGTCGTATTTATAGATCAATAGGAAAGAAAAAAGTGGTATTTCATGGACTGGCCATACCAGTTTATTTTGAGCAAAGGTCTAAGTAAGGCAGCCAAGTGCGAAATACTAGCTGAGACGAGGATGTATGTTTTCTTGTGGTCATAGTGAAACAATGAAATATGGCGCCCGAGTTGCGAGTGATCGAAAATAGGTTTGTTGAATAGATTTGCTGCCCATGAAAACATTTCAAAAATTTTGATTGAATCTACATGTACACTCTTGGATGGTATTACGTTAGTATAATCTTGTTAATTATTAAGAAATAATAATGATGCCCGATATTGAGCGATGTCAATTTGAGTATTGTTAGGGCTGTTTAGCGATCTTTCACATTTTTTGTCCTTTGAAAATGTATGTTTCAATTACCCCGAAGTTGTTTTTATCACTAACAAAAGAGCATGGTCACTGAAACATACATGGACGTTACCGGGATTTCTTCAAGATATACATTCCAAACTGTCATTCCTTTTGAGACATAATCTTTGAAACAGTCTGCATATGAATTAATCATGACCAATTCTGTCAATTTTGTTTTGACATAAAAAACACACACAATTTCATCGGGATATTTTATCGCTAAATATAACTCATGGGAAATTCTCAGTGAAAGTGTACTTCAACATAAATGTCATATGTCTATCAATGTTAGGTCATGTGCTTACAATTATATGAATTATTGGACATTTCGATTTCAAATGAGGTTTCTTACTCGACTTTGCTTGCCATATTCGGGTGCTTCCACATTAGGATTTATGTGGAAAAGTAGGAAACTTATAATACCAGCACCTTTATCAACAGCTATAATAGATGAAATGAGCTACAATACCATAGATCATTCGGTCTATTGCAAGGGTGAATCGATCAAAACAAGGGAGTGTGCCTTTAATGCGTACTTCCGCAAAGCGGTTGTCAGGCAGGAGTTCGACTGACAAATGCAAATTCATATTATGCACAGACGAAAATACTAGACATAATAGCGACTGTTGAGGTGTAATAAATGTCCAAATCCACAAGCAATGCACTAAATACAAAAATAAACCCACAAAACGCTGAAATTTACCTTCCAAACTTACGGACCTGATCAATGGCTAGCAAGTGCATAGATCTTTTGGATTTGTTGACTTTAGATACTGATGGAAAGACAATCAACTCGAGCTGCATGTCATACAGTTTTGTTACGCTGTGTGAAGAATTAAGGACGTTGTAACACTTTTGATACAATGTATAGGTTTTTGTAACCGCGACGTCAGCACAATGCGGCACTGAACAGTTTGCAGACTGAGGTCCAGGCACCATGAGGGTTAAATGTCACTGTAGGAATACAGTTAGACTAACATATAGTCTCTGAAATGAACATATCGTACATAAAAAAACAGTTGTTCAGTTATCTTAATAAAAATATAATAAAAAGGAGCCCAGTGACTCTCTTCATTTTCAGATACTGCAGAGTAGTATAGGTAATAGGGGTTCTGGCTCACTTCCACTGGAGCCGGATTTATATACCAATACCACCACTACAGGGGGAATTTTTTATGCCAAAATGATTATGCGATTCAATGATAGTCATAAGTCGTATTAAAAGAAACATCAATATTAATTAATAATGAATAAAATTTACTATAGCCCACGAGGATATTGGAAAGGTGTAGGAGCAATAAAAAAATTAGCCACCGCGGCTAAGGTATCTAAAGATGTGGCCAAGGATTGGTTAAAGAAACAAGCGTTGTGGCAAATATATTTACCGGCACCGCGTTATATACCGAGGAAGAAGTTTGATATTTCTACGACGAATGAAGTTCATCAGGCTGACCTCTTGTTTCTTCCTCACGATAAGGTAAAAGGCAAAACGTATAAATACGCTTTAACAGTAGTGGATGTGGCTAGTCGATACAAAGAGGCTGAGCCATTAACCTCGAAAGATTCAACAGAAGTAGCTAATGCACTGAGTCGCATATATAAACGCGGACCGCTAAAATGGCCTAAGCTATTTCAAGTAGATCCCGGTCGCGAGTTTATGGGATCGGTAACTAAACTTTTAACAAAGTACAACGTCAAAATCGTCCGTGGTGAAAGAGAGGCCCACCGCAGTCAAGCTATCGTCGAAAGATTTAACAGGACATTAGCGGAACGTTTGTTTGGCTATCAGTATGGGATCGAAATGAAATCCGAACGATTGAGATCAACCGAATGGGTGACGCGATTATCAGCCGTTGTATCAGCGCTAAATAATGAAGTGACGAGATTAATAGGGAAGAAACCATCCGATGCGATTAAAATGAAATCCGTGTCTTCCGAATCTTCAGCACCGAGGAGAGGCAAAGAACAAAAACTTCCGGATAGAGTAAGGGTAAGATATCTATACCAGGCAGGTGAACTCGATGGAGGCCTACGTCGTGCAACCGATCCCATATGGTCCCTTAAGACGTATAACATTAGTAGATTGGTTACGAAAGAAGGAGAGCCTATTCTTTATTATCTTCAAGATGGACCGGGTAGGGCATTTGTACGAGAAGAGTTGTTCATAGTTCCCGACGGTACGGTATTACCACCATAACCATAAGCATAGGTAGTTACACCATCATTATCAATCCATCTCTTTGTATCTAAGGGGGATAATGATGTCTTGTTCATTCTTAATCCATATATCCTGTGATCATAACTTCTTAAAGAGTTCATCTCGTGTTTGAACGTTCTACCATTGAATAATGATTCTTTATACTGTTCATGTTTGATATGCTTTTTTACAACATACTTCCTAACACCCTTGGCTTTTCTTATCTCTCCATTATCGGACTTTTTTATAGAATACATCTTAGGTCTTAATCCTACATACTCCGCTATAGGAGTCCCAGCACATTCATCCTTCATCTTACCTAATACCTTTTTATTTACAACGCTGTGCAGTGGATTATCTTTTGGGTAATCGCTCGTGTCATACATATCTATTTTTTCTGCCATATCTTTATACACATCCTCGGTTTGTATTTCCATCAACAAAGAATCTGTGTCGGTATATAAAACCTCGCATCTATCGCCGTATTGCTTCTTAAGTTCGTTGTAATAAAAGTCATACATTAAGTGTTTTGACAAGTCGAGAATACTCATACCGACGTACACCGGTCTGTTGAATTTTATATTACTTTTCTGCATATGCAACGCGGCTAAGTCGTTATCGAATATCTTCCTTCTGTTAAAAGCCGGACTGGCTATAAGTTTCCTGAGCCTTTGTTCCTCATTAGATCTGACTAATTTAACATCAACACGCTTCCTTAGATTCTCCATAGTTTTACCGAATACCGAGTTATTCATGAGCTTATACAGATTCTTTTCGAAATCGCTGGTGGCTATCTTTCTTAAATCTGTGTTCAGCCTTATATAGGGCTCCATCCAAGGGCTTTGATCAAACTTTAGAACTCTGTGTATTTTCTTAAGTTTCATACCTAACGATAGATACAACTGGAGATTTCTGTAGTGAACTATATATTTTGTCTTATCCATCAAATTTGGTACGAGTTTTTCTACGTTAGCTAACCTATTATTACCCATCAATGAACGTTGATATTCCGACATCCAGTCTTTATTAACCATTAATCTTTCGGGAGCTAGCGGATAACTGTTATGGTCTTTATGTAAGGAACTCGGATATTCCAAGTCAACTTCTAGTATGTACCCTTTATTCTCATCATTCACATTGATATCATTGACCCATTCAAAACCACCCGTGGGTAAAGGTTGACTCATAGCCCATCCGTACAAATTGTTAGCGTCGAGATATAATATGTGCGTGTCGGGTTTACTCGGATCGTATCCTTCCACTAATTTATTATTAGCCTTTGAATACCTTTTCGCTGCCATCGATATACCACCTCTTAATCCTTTCTCAATAAACAAGTGCATATCGTAATCTGTCAGTAGTTTTAGTTCTACGCCGGTCTTCTTCAACAATGCATCCCACGATAGTCCGGGACTGGAATAGTACCATGCCGGGTCCAAGCCGTATTGTTTTAAACACGTCTTTCTAAATATCTCGAATATATCGGCGAGTAACAGTACATCGGTTTTTAAGTACAGATCGTGATAATCGCCTAAATTCTTACAACCTAATTTATCCCAGACCGTCAGAGCGTGTTCATAATCGGCATCTGTTATTCTAGATTCCGTTAAGTTACTATAGAATGATTCGAGGGTTGGTAATTCAGTTTCTTCGAATCTAGACCAATCATCCATATATTCGTAAGGATATACACCTTTTCTCAGCAGCAAATGACGAGTTATCTGATCGGTATATTTATTTGTTATAGCGAAGTCATCGGGATTGTTCGCTTTAGCTAAATTGTCCAGGGAAGATAACAGAAACTGTACGGAGTCTATGAATCTAAGCCCATTACTTTGCTTTATTCTAGATTTCCCATCCTTGTCCCTATAATGTATAGGTTTAGTCAACGAGAACGATATGTATTTTTCCATATTGTTGGGAATGCACGTTAAACCGCCGTCGGTCTTTGAGATAGCTTGCATAATGAGATGTGAATCGTATCCCCTAAGGTTGTGAAACACAACGGGGATGGGTATTGTTTGAGCATTCATTTTTAGTTTCAAGTTACACTCGTTATGAGCGGCTCCCCGATAATTACCCGTGACGTGACAATGATCTCTTACGGAATCCCCATCCAGAGGTTTATTACAAACGTGACAACTCGTTGACTTCTTGTGGGCCCTCCAATCATCTATCGACATACGCATGGGTTTCTTACACGATAATTCTTCCCTGATTATTCTCTCTTCATTTTGTAGATATTCTAGGAACTTTCCAGCTGCATCGGGACCTCTGTAAATCACGGGAGTGTTTGTTTTCCCATCATACCTTACAACTATATATCCAAACCCACAAGGAATATGTTCTTGAGTTTTGTACGTATCTTGATTATTATGGTTGGTATTTTCTATGGGTTTGATAAGCGCTTCGAAGTCGGCATAAATTACGTACGGTACTGGCATTTGATTACCATAATGTTCAAATTTTAATATATTTTTTCCCTCTTTAGGCATATCGATCCTGATAGCTGTCTGTCCAACACCTCTGCAGTCTTCTTTATGCGATTCTAATAGATCTTGTCTGCTGTACCCATGCAGGCATCTTTCGCAGAAATATTTCTTTCCCTTATATTTTGTTTGATCGTATAATAGCTTGTTTAAACTCTTTATCCACGTATAATGATATTTACCATCTTTTTCTATCAGAAATGAATTGATTCTGGTAATATGTTCCGGAGCGGAGCTTATCCTGTGTACAACAATTCCTTTAGAATGTCCGAAAACATTTATAGCTAAATTATTTTGCTTTTCCACCTTATCAATTTGAGATATTGGTGTAGGTTCGTCTATACCATCGAAGTTGAGTCCATCGTTTTGGGGATAGCTAGAAGGTCTATCCGCATTTTTGTCTACGGGGAACAATGCAGATCTTATCATCATTCTTAAACAATCATCGGATTTATTTTTTACGTTAATTATAGCTTTTTTCTTCTTATAATACGGGGGTAAATCTATATAAGATCCACCTTTGAAGGGCATATAATTTGCTATATCTAAATATAAACTATCGATTCTATCCACACCCCAACCCGAACCTCTATTAGTCCAGCGTTCTAAAGTTTCCTGTATCCTCTGAATTGATGTATCTAATGATGCGTTTATAGTATCGGATTCGGTTATAACTTCTTGATTGCTACGGAAATATGGTTCGGTATATTCGGTACTATCGTCTGCGTTACTTTTACTCAATGTCATTTTAATCGTCAGCTGGTATTTTATACTTTGTAAATCATCTAATTCCTCGTTAATTTTACTCGATATGATGGGCTTAATATCGTTAACATCCATGTTGGAATTAATATCCATCTTCCAACCTCTTAGATATTTACCAACGCCGGCGGATGTGGGTACAAATATTAATTCTTGTTGTTGTTGATTATCATCATCATTATGTTGAATATCATCCTCGTCTTGTTCTCTAACAGTCTGGGGTGGTTCCAAACCGAGTAAGGTAATCAATTCAGCTTTTCTCATTCGAGAATATCCACGTAGACCACGTTGCTTTGCCATAGCTTTTAACTCTCTGACAAAAACCATTGTGGTATATGCAAAATGATTCATTTGTCTAATTGGTTGTTTTCATATATCTAAATACGTATCCTCCCCAACCTATTCCTCTCATTGATGTAATCTCTCTTCCTAGCATAAATAATCTGATTCCTGACCCTATCAGCACCGTGTTCCTTACATAAACAATAATGACCTTTGACCCCTATCCCGCATACAGAACACGTATAGTTTATGTTTCCGCGCCTGATGTAATAATTGTGTATACCGCAGTAAACATCAAAACAGCGGCGGTTACATAGAGTCGTCTTCCCCATGAGTGTAAACTTGCAGTTATTCATGGTATATACATCTATCATATCACTTGTCTAAATGCAAATTACATCTAAACTAGTGTATAGCTGAATATCAATACTGCGGACAACCCAATAATAACAAATGCGACCTCTCGGTCTTTCTGAGCCTCTGAGGGTGTATAAAACTGACTCATTGTTGGTCTAGGTATTGGGTCGAGTTTTTTCCCATAAACGAGGTAGTATTCGTGCATGGCGGATTCGACATCCTTAAACGTTTGAATTGAATGTCCTTCCTTAATCAGTTTTTCATGAATAAAGTCTAATCTCTTCATTCTCTGCTGCGTATATTGTAACTGAGCTGCTTGGTATTGTTCTAATGCTTTATTATGTCGTTTACGCTCCTCTTCAACTTCTTTAGCGTTTGATTCCCTCATACTGGAAAATAAATAATTACTCCCCGAAAAAGCTAGAGCATTAACAACAGCTCCACCGACCATCATCGCAATTGATGCCATGTTTAATAATATTCAAATGTTTATATGAATATAAATATTCAAATGTTTAATTACTTCATTATGTCTTCCGGGATAAGTCCTTGTTTGATGAGCATATCCTTCGTTGCCATTGCTAATCCAATATCCAGAATCATCATACCTATATCAAATCCATTAAAATCTAGCTTGGGAGGTGTGGCTTTAGTAAGCATTTTAGCCATACGGGCATAGCCAATGGCCAAGCCGGTGACCACCGCTGAATGATACGTCGCGTTTACCAACATTTTACCGTCTGTAACTGGAGTAGTCATGCTTCTTATAGCATTATATGAGGACTAACCTCTAATTGAACTTGTTGTTGCGGCGGGGGTGACGTTTTCTCTTCTCCGGTCTTATAAAAGAACCATACAGCCGCTATACCAGCAACTCCTACTAGTGCCCATGTTTTAATCGGATTTGAATTATTTATTAATTTTGCTTTGCGCGCCAGCCCTCCCTTCCTTCCTGCGGCTATTTTTTTGGGGTTCTTAGTAACTCTAGCTTGTTTTTGTGGTGCATTCACTGGTGGTTCTTCATTCACTTGTTCCGCAATCTGTTGTTCCGTTTCCGCAATCTGTTGTGGTTGCGCAATCTGTTGTGGTGTCTCCATTATTTATTTGAACTTCGTTCTTTATATTATTAAGTGGGCACGTATGTTTAAATTGACAATACCTAGCCGTTATTAAAGCTGTGGTGAGTGGAGCTAAGAACATTCCGAATCTATGATAAAACTCACAGCTAACTGAGCTTATAGCGTGTTCGATGAATGGGTCTTTCTCTAGAGATTCGCATAAATACATGCGATGTTCTGCCGGGATGGGGAGAAACGTACTAGCTACGACTGTGTATAGTTGTAATATAGACGACCCTATAGTTTTAGTCATGGTAGCTCCCAGTCTAGACTCGTAACGCGCGTACAGTTTTTTAATCTCTTCGTCGGTCATGTTATCAATTTTTTCGATGGTATAATTTTCTCCCAAATATTGGGAACATTTTCCACCGGCTACCAAAGCCGCGAGTCTTTCTCTATGTTTATCTAAAGATATATCTACATCAGGATCAGATTCTTTGAGAATTTGTTCGATGAGTTCGTCGCATTCCATAATGTAATACCTAAGGAGATATTTAAGTCTAACATAATATAATATGACGTATCCAATACATCCCGTAATAATGAACTGTTGCGAAAGTATGATGATTTCGAACCACATTTTATGTAATATTAACCGCTAATGTTCAATTTGCTACATTTTGCTACAATTTTGCCACATTTTGCTACATTTTTGCTAAGCAATTGCATAAGCAGCTGGTTGATCGGTTTTTAATACGAGTTTACAGTGCTTCGTTGCCGCTAACACTTTTCTGACTTTGTCACGTTCATTCTTGGTATAAATGACGTCATTTTCGCGTAAACATTCCTCGAATGAATCTCGATCTTTGCAATGAAACAGTGCTACCCATTTGGTCTGCTCTCTGAGATCTTTCAGGACAGAGTTGTATTTTTGAGTAAGTACCCAAACGCTATGTTGAGTATGCCGTCCGGAGAATGCTAAATACGAAAGCATATCTTTCTTTTTTGTTAATTCTTTACTCGCGCCGCAGTCATCTATTACGAAAAGGGTTGATTCTCCTTTGTATTTTTCGTGACATACTCGGAGACAGTCTTGTAAACGATCGCCCGGATCGACTCTGTGTATTCCGTCGTCATTCATTACCCAATCTCTCAATAAGTATGTTTTATTAACGCTTATAGTCGGGCACAGAATAATAATATGATCGAAAACGTCCCGATAATGACTTTCTAAAATATCTAGAATAAAGGCTGTTTTTCCGCAGCCCGTTTGCCCGCATATGATAGCGCAGTGCGGATCTTTAGGTAAAAGATTATTAATAGATCGCTTGCACGAATCTCCCATTTTGTATATTAAGTTGCGCATCCATAATCACGTACAAATATATGTTTAATTTACCAGCCGCTTCGATATCTGTATGGTGGCACCCTCGCTAGCATTTTCTATTCTCCTCCCACTGCCGTGTAATTGATCATCGTCCGTTGTTCGCATATCGAGCCATAGCGCGTACTTCGAGGTGAGGTATTCACCCATCGATACACTCCCGAGAGACAGATCTTTCACGACCGCGTTAACTTCCGGAGAGCGTTTTATAGATGGAAGTTTTTTAATCTCATCCCACTGTTGATACGATAGCATTCCTTGGCTATATAGTTGATTAGGAACGCCCTCGATAGTCAATTCTACTTTCGTAATCTTGGGATTGTAGAACTTCTCGGTATTTCTTTTAAACGGATCGGAGGGGTCCTCGAACAACATTAAAATACCCTTCAACGACCTCGTAGGGACGTTTAGATTTATATTCCATATCGTATCTTTTTTGTCCAACGTGATCTTTCGGTGTCGCAGCACGCGATCGTACAAAATGGCTAAACTTCCCGAATACTGGTTACGAATTTGTCTGGCTAATTCGGGATCCGTTATCATATCGTACTCGAGCAAGATATTGTCAATGGAATAGCTAGCATCTACATTAGCGGATCTGATTACTCTACCGTAGTCGTTAAAAGTGAGTTCGTATTCTAACCTATCGCCGAGGGATGCTTGATAAAAGGGCATGTGGGAATCTAGTAATTCAAAGTCTAGGGGAATATAGAATCGGTTACCTAATGCGTCGGCAATGGCCTGATCTTTTACGATGGTACCATCACCATTATCAGCACCCACGCGCAGTCTCAATGTGTTCTTATTACAAATACCTTGGTACTGTAAGTTTTCCCGCTCTTTATCCGTTCTCCAGAGATCCATGTAACAATAGTATACATCGCTATCGTCGATACTCAAAACCTCATTACCGCTAATTTTAATAGCGATTTTCTTAACGATAGCACGACCTAAGTTCTGAACCGGCTCCCTGTTAACGTCGGCAGAATTCAAACTAATCGTAAATGCTAGTCGGACAGTTCCCGGAACTAACACATCGTGTGCGCCGAGATTAGGAAAGCGAACCAGAAGCGTTTGATTCTGATCGATGGTACTAGGATTATTAGTTATAGTAACAGACTGACGAATTGCTTTGACCCCTAATGGATCTCGAAGTCTGCGTTGAGGGTTTAACTTGCGTCCGTATTGCGAAGACATTGTTATATTGAAAACATGTACCCTATGTTTAATATAAAAATGACTAATTTTGAACATAATGACTTTGATCTTGATCCAATCGAAGATACTGATGAAACCAGGTTTGGTGAAACAAATCTTAATGATGAAACCAGCTTTATGATCACAACCGTAAATGATGAACTTTTAAAACCAGCCGTTGATGATTATTACGATGCATTAAAAGATGTTACTCCAATAGGTCGTGAATATTCAAAGTTTATGCTAGATAGTAAAGGAATATTGCGACTGCGTGGCGCTCCGGATATTGATCTTATGCATTCTCGTACTCGTAAGCCCCTAGCCTTGTCTACGATAGCCGCTAAAAAAGGCATCGGCTTTGTTCGTGATGAATTAGGTTTTGTAGACTACCGACGACTTCCCGCGAAGACTACTAAGGCTCTTCAGACTATGAGGAAAGAACTCGTTAATACAGATGATTTGGAAGCAGCCTCGATGGTGGCCTCGGACGGACTCGGAGAAATCTTGGATACCTATTACGATAATTCAACGCATTCGGAGTTCAGTATTAGGGAATTACGAGGTCTTGACAAGGCAATGCAAACTATGCGGGGAGAACTCATCAATAATACAGCCAAGATATCCGAAATCGACAAACATATAGCTTACGAGAAAACAAAACTCGAACAGGCGGGCGATGAGTTCAGTAGACGCCGCGTTGCTGAAAGATTGCGTAACCTAGAAGAGGAAAGATTGGCCCGCCTCGAAGCAGCTTCCAGTAATAGAAAGGCACTTCGTTCGCAAATCAGTCGTATTCGAGAAACTATCGATCAAGTCCTCAACGATGACACTACACTGGCCGATAAAATTAAAACATTGTTCAGAGAACAGGGGATAACCATTGCCAGTATTTTAACCGCGTTGGGATTTATTATATCGACTTTGACTCTCTCGTTAACAGGTGGCACAGGTGGAGGTACACCGCCTAACGATAAAAACGGTATAAGAGAGTGGATAAAAAAGCATTTAAAAGCATTAGGTTCAGCACTGGGAAAGCTAGCTGAGAAAGCCGCGACTGCACTTCCCGGTATAATTGGGAGTGTTGTTTCCTGGCTATTGAATTTATTAGCTAAGACCACCACTTGGCTTAGTCAAAACTTGTGGGGGTTGATCGTAGCAATTGCAGGGTTGTTGTACGTATTCGCTAAGAACTATTTAACCAAATCATGAGTAAGCCAACCGAGACTCCACCCACTACAAGCGCTGTTTTTTCATCGATATGTTGTTGATTTTTAGCCGCAATATGCGGTGACACTTGTGCGTCAGTAGATGGTTGAGCATTAAAAGATGTTTGCGGCTTGACTATTCCCTTTTCACCCGTGATCGTTTGCGTTATTAATTCGACGTTCATATCTGAATTTATACCTGGTTTTTGTTGATCGGTAGCGATAACAATTTTATTATTATAGCCTATCACTTGACCGATCTTAAGTTCCATATTACTCGGAGACATGTATAGTCCCGGCGCATAAACGAAGTCCACTTTGGATCGAGCGTACTGTAATGCATCTTGAAAACGCTTTATAGACGATGGTATGTCAACTGGTGAATTAATGGCGTCCTCCACGTTTGCGACAAACTGTTTTTGCGCATCGAGTGCCGTCCCAGAACCGATAATGGACGTTCGTGTTTGAGATTGCGCTCCGAGAATTGCCCATACATAAGTTCTTATCGATTCATTAACTCTTACAAATCCTGGGTTAGTAAAATTATTTTCCGTTTTATCATTAAGAAATTCATTCCAAGCGTCTGCGGTATCGTTCATTTGTATAAATTTTTTAACAATATAAATTAACCCACTCTTAAAACTCATAATATCCCCTCTCCAATCGTTACTATAAAGTTCCCAGCCTTTATACCAATCACCGGTTTTATGCCAATGATCATATATTCTTGCGTAAAGTTTGCTGGTACTATACAACTTACCAAAATTAACTGGAGGTTTATTAAGTACTCTATATACATAATCGCTTTCTTCTTTGACGGATTTATTTTCCTCTGTGTAAGGAACACCTAGACCATGGTTTGCTCCTTTAATACGCCAATCTTTACTCGTAGAAACATTGAATTCCTGACAAATACGCTCATACGCGGACCTATCATAATTATTATTTGTGGAATTCCACGCTCGATCCTGCGGTAATGGAGCACTAATTTCTTTAAGTATACGTCTAATCTGATAGTACACGTGAAATGACATAACAGACTTATTCAGTTCAAATCCTGGAGCGTAAAGAGATACGCCACATCCCGTTGTGGCACACCATACGGCAAAGTTTAACTGATTCTGCCAAAATTGCATCGGATTGTGAAACCAATCGTGCACCATTTTATCGCTAGTTGCCGTGACCCTGTATTTTTCAAAGATATCGGGGAATTTAACTAAAAATTCAGCACCAGAGGCAGTTACTATAATCGATTGATTAGTAATGTAAGTCGATTTCATATTTAAGTTATGATATAGTATCATTGTATATTTAATATGTATGTTACACTCCCGGGAATAACAAATGGTCAGTCTATTGAACTGCTTCAAACTATCGATAACTCGGATGGACAACTCGAAGTAGCTCTATGCGATGTAACGTATTACCCACGGTGGACCAATATAAGTGCTGCGAGAGGTAATAATGAGATAATAATAATACATGCAAGAGATAGAATTATTACTATACCTGATGGGTATTACAGCGTAAGCTCACTCAATGATGAATTTTTTAAGCCTTATGGAGCTAGTCTCACACAAAATGAGGCGACTGGGAGACGGAAATTATCCCCTGGAGAATTGGGTTTAATTCCTCACAGGAACTTAATAATTACAATTGGATTTGCAACCAATTATAGTATAATAGCCGATTCATCAAATGATGGAAATACATTACCCGATTTAGTTCCCTATAAAGAGCTGTGCATCCATCTTGATCAAATCAGTACAACGGATAATATTCAACAAGAAAGTCCTTCAACTCTACTCAGAAGTGTTCCAGTGAAAAATGAAAAATACAATAGCGGTAGAACGGAATCTTTCTCAACATTACAATATAAAAAATTAAAGCGGGGCATTATTTCAGACCTCAAAATTTCTGTATTAGATGTAAAACACCAACCTGTACATATAGGATACTTAAGTGTAACACTCCATATTAAAAATAATGGTTGATTCCATATTTAAGTTATGATATAGTATCATTGTATATTTGATATGTATGTTACACTCCCGGGAATAACAAATGGCCAGTCTATTGAACTGCTTCAAACTATCGATAACTCGGATGGACAACTCGAAGTAGCTCTATGCGATGTAACGTATTACCCACGGTGGACCAATATAAATGCTACGAAAGAAAATAATGAGATATTTTTACTGATAAACGAATATACAGTTGACAGATTAATTACTATACCTGATGGGTATTACAGCGTATGCTCACTCAATGATGAAATTTTTAAGCCTAATGGAATGAGTCTCACACAAAATGAGTCGAATGGGATGCTGAAATTAGTCACTGGAGAAAAAGGTTTAATTATTGGCCTCAACTTAGTACCTAAACTTGGATTTCAGGACTACTCTAAATCTATATCGGTAAACAAGATAAAACCCAACATAACAACACAGGGAGTTAAATTACCCGATTTAGTTCCCTATAAAGAGTTGTTCATCCATCTTGATCAAATAAGCACGACGGATAATATTCAACAAGAAAGTCCTTCAACTTTGCTCAGAAGTGTTCCAGTGAAAAATGAAAAATAAAATAGCGGTAGAACGGAATCTTTCTCATCATTACAATATAAAAAATTGAAGCGTGGTATTATTTCAGACCTTAAAATTTCTGTATTAGATGTAAAACACCGACCTGTACATATAGGATACTTAAGTGTAACACTCCATATTAAAAATAATGGTTGATGCATCAGGCCCTGGAACGATAAGACAATGTAATACAATTGCGCTTTCCGATCTCGGAGACACGGAAGGATTCGGTAAACCCGGTACCAATGGTAAGTTATACGCTTTACACTTACACGATAATGTATACAAGCGGAAAGAAGTTACATTCGCGGGTAATCTAGAAGATTTAAGCGATGTCGACGTTAGTAGACTCCTTAAAACCACTCCGTACAATATTATTTACAACAGTGAGAATAAATGGACTATGGTCGAGGCAAACATCAAGTGGCTACTGAATATCGTCATTACCCCACCTTATGCGATGATGGGTAAGGGACATAATTTAACTAAGATAATAAATAGTGGCATCGTACTCGCGGCCTATATCCCGTCAAAACGAAAAAGTGTGTTAGTCACTCCCCTGCCAGAAAAACCAGGTCATATGTTATATAGTCGTCCGGCAATCCAAAATGTTAGTTTAAATTTGGTTACAGAATTTGATGATATTAAACAGAACTTGAGTGCAATACCTAATATTTCTACGCTTATTATTGAAGTCTTGTTCGGAGATGCACCGGTAGATGCCTTCGAAATATTACCAGGTCTATCGATTAAATGGCTCAAGAAACACGAGCGTCAACGTTGCAGTATTATTCATGTCGGTGCATCACCCGTTACATCCCTCGAGGGGGTTCAAATTATTAAAAGTGGTAGTATTTCCCTTTCTAAGATATTCTTGCCGTATAATATACATTTGATAAGGTTGATGTATACTCTCAAAACATTTAAGCAAGACCAATTAAAGACTATTATATATTCGTAATATACACTATGAGTTTATATCCAGCGCTCGATGAAATGATGGAAACTGTTGATGGATTTCGATTACATCAAATAAACGACATAAAACATCGAATAGAAAAGGATAGGGAGTTGAGACTTGGATTGTATAAAAAGTATCGCAGAGTCGTGAATGCTCTGGACGGAGTTGACACCGCTCTTGTAGTAGCTGGCATGGGACTCGGTGTAGCCGGTGTCGGTTTACTATCAACTATAATCGCCGTGCCTATCGTGCTCGGCATGGAAATAGCGGCTGGAGCCTCGGGACTGGCAGGAATAGCGATAAAATTCATTTCTCGTAGGTTGCAAAAGAAAGCATTAAAACACGATAGTATTCGGATACTCGCCGATGCAAAGTTGAACAGCATCGAGGATCATATTTCGACAGCAGTGGCCGATTGTAAGATATCCGAGGAGGAGTTTCGTTTAGTGCTGTCGGAACTCACCAAATACAATGAAATGAAGCAGGAGATTCGATCAAAATCTCGTAAGACCAGTGGTATTAGCGAAGACGATAACAAAAAGTTCATAGAACAAGGGAGGCAACAAGCGCGTCAATTATTCCGTGCCAAAACCAAAGAACTGGTTGGAGATTAAAAATATCGTGTGATTACATTTAGACAAATGCTTACATAAATATATAATAATGGAAAAAACTATTAAATGGAGAGAATTACCACAAGGTTTTTATTATATCAGTGATGTCAAACCAACCAAATACGGTAATCAATTGTTTCTTATCAATTTACAAAAAGAGTGTAGTTATATAGTCTGGTCTCCTAGTAAAATGAAGGAAGAACTTAATAAAAATGTTGAATATCGCTTTATCGATAAAAATAATGAATAATATTTTTATTACCATTTAGACTCATCTAAAGCAATGATTGGACCCAGTTATTGGTGAGCTGGAGTTTAATCTTATGACTATCGTTGAATCGCATAGTCATTTACGCATAAAAAATTCCCCCTGTAGTAGCAGTATAGGTATACAAATCCAGCTCCAGTGGAAGTGAGCCAGAACCCCTATTACCTATACTACTTGCAGTGATCTAGACTTGCCAAACATTATAGACTTGCATGGGCTGTAATTGATATATATTTGTATCAGGGTCTGTAAGACAGACTAGAATACAGTCATAGCTCACATGTTATTCCCAAACACACGAGCAGTTTGAATATCCCGCGTTATGATCACATCACAACACTGAAATGTCAGCGTAACCTGAGCTCGCAGCACGTGGTTGGCTGTGTATACAAACAAAGTCACGTGCGCCGATTGACATTCAGCGATTTTCGCTGAGATTTCTGTAGGACAGCCGTTCAACTTACCTTGTTAATTATCTTCAAATTTCATTTTAGGGTGGCGTTCCATCCATAGATCCTTTCCATGCTTGACATAGCTTGTAATTCGACTTTTATTCGTGGCTGCGTAACTTTGCGCGTTGCGCTTGGTCGCCATTTTATCTTCGTGCTTCCCGTGTCACGAGTTTGCGCGTTAATGGTTTTTTTTGCTATAATTTTCTTAAACTATTGGTGAATCTCTCATTTATTTTGTTGATTATGGCTTTCTTTTGACATAATTCCTATTAATTAGGCGTCTTATGTTTTTGAATTGCACATTGTGTTGTGGTTGTGTGTTTGTGCGCTTTGTTCACATATTGTCCAGTAACATGGTTTACTTCATATGTGTTTCTGCTTGTTACACAGACACTTATGTGTTGTTTTGATATTTTGCAGAATGTATTCTATGCGTTGTGCTTTATGTAAAAGGCCCAAGTCGGGGAAAGACCCACATCATCTTTGCCCCTACTGCAAGCCTGCGTGCTCGTTTGATCATCGCTGCTCTGCTTGCGCTCTGATGTAACAATTACAGACTTTAATTAATACAGAAAGGCTCTTCTTCGTTGCCAGAAATAACTTGCTTACAGAAGGAAGATGCCCGATACTTCGCCCTCACCAACCTCTCCCTCCCCGGATCCGACTACGCCGACGATGGTTCCTTCGGGTGCTCCTCCCCAATCTACACCATCTGCGCTGCTTGATTTTATGAATTCTACGGCCTTTCGTACTTCGGGAGTTACTCCTTCAGTATCGTCCAGGCGACCTGCTTTTGCCCCCCCGTCAGTTCCGTCCGGGTCGTCGTCGTCCGTTCGAAAACTTTGTCCGCGCGATTTCTCTTAAACTATTCAATGGGTTCATCTCAAACTTAGTACATATAATATGTGTCATATGGATGGGTGCAGTCAAAAGAAAAATCATGTTTTTATTAATTTACCATTTTTTTTATAAATTTTTCAAACCCAAACCCTATCCTAGCTATTTAATTTGAAACTACTGACACACTAGGCGGGTCAGGGGTGAGCCATGCTCAATTTGTTTCTTATTATTAATAATCGACTGTCAGTAATATGCTCAAATCGGACAACATCATACACAAGCACGAGAGGAACAATACAGGATTTTGGGCCAATACGGCTGTACCAGGTCAATGTGGCTTCTGTGCATGAATGCATTTCTTAAATAGCAATTGCAACAAGGCGATAAACTGTCGTCACACTTCTGTCAAGAGCGTGGATCCTGTTTTCTTGTATGCGTTTCTTGATTTCCTTGACTGAAAATGTGGCATAATATTTGTTTGTTGTTTCACGCCGCACTCAGCAATATTCCAGCTATATGACAGCGGTCTGTAAATAATCGAGTCTGGACCAGACCATCCAATGATTGACATCTTATCCCAATTGCGTAGATCGATGCTCATGATGTCAATCACTGGATTGTCTGGTCCAGAATTCATTATTTACAGACCGCCGTCATATAGCTGGAATATTGCTGTGTGCAGCGTTAAACAACAAACAAACAAACAAACATTGAAGTTGGAGAAACACCTACAGCGTTATAGGTTAGAGTACAATACTTGGGGGCATATATAGATCATACTCGATTATTTACATACCGCCGTCATAGGGCTGGAATATTGCTGAGTACGGCGTTAAACAACAAACAAACAATAAACAAACATAGATCATAATCATAATGAAATATGTTGTAATCATTGAGTGAGTGAGTGAGTGAGTATGGTTTTACGCCGCTTTTAGCAATATTCCAGCAATATCACGGCGGGGGACACCAGAAATGGGCTTCACACATTGTACCCATGTCGGGAATCGAACCCGGGTCTTTGGCGTGACGAGCGACATTGAGTGAATGAGTAATGAACTATGTGCATATTTGTATCATTTCTGGTGTCTCTGATATTGCTGAAATCGGCTTAAGACCATCCAGTGATTGACATCGTATCCCAATTGCGTAGATCGATGCTCATAATGTCAATCACTGGACCGTTTGGTCCAGACTCGATTATTTACAGACTGCTGTCATCTAGCTGGAAATTTGCTGAGTGTGGGGTTAGACAACAAACAAACAAACAAACAAACAAACAAAACCTACAGCTTATAAGTTGGGTACCTGGAGGCATAATGACGTACCATGTTGAACTGAGTACCGTGAGTAATTTCTGGTGTCTGGCGTAAAATCACACTCACTCCTATTTTTGTGAGTGGTGGTAGCTAGTTTGTATTTGGTGAGACAGTGGATAGAATGTTTATTTTCTTCCCAGTGTCATATCAGAACCTTGTCGTCAGAGGCGATTAACGGGATCGGGTGGTCAGGCTCGCTGACTTGGTTGAAGCATGTCATCGATCCCAATTGTGTGGATCGATGCTCATGATATCAATCACTGGATTGTCTGGTCCAGACTCGATTATTTACAGACCGCCATCATATAGCTGGAATATTGCTGAGTGTGGTGTAAAACAACAAACCAAACCAAACTAATACTAGAACCTGTCAGGTTAGAATTGGTTGCAAGATGACTTAGTTGTCTTTGCACCCCGAAAACATTATAAGTTGTCAACCAATCTGGAGGGGTATGTGGTGTGATGTACCCTGCGTGTGAGCACATGTACCCTGACCATCATACAGACATGGAATATACGTCCGAAGTTTCACCGAGAAAAACGCTTTCATTCAACCATTTTCACCGATAGCAGATGACGCAAACCGAATTACTTCCCTTTACCTAATGCATCGGATAAACATTGGTTCATTTCAGCTCAACAGTACTAAGAGTTATTAGAGAGGTGTGTTCAGATATATTTCTCAGCAGGGTATGTAAGCGGCCAACACAGAAAATAATTGCCCACGTCTTAAATAATCAGAACCTAGTATTTTAATGTTAGGGGAGATAATAGATGTGACTCATAATATCAATCACTGGACTGTCTGGTCCAGATACTTTTACAGCCCAGGAACACAGTCGGAATATTGCCGAGTGTGGTATTAAACAACAAACAGGATTATCTCAGCAGCTCCTGTCCCTCATTGAGTTTGCTGATGACATGTCACTATTAAGCTGCATATCTGTGTAAATATAATAAATTCACCGGTACACAATTTATTTTTAAATTACTTGCATACAAATCTGCATCACCACCTCCGTGGTCTAGTGGATAGAGCATCTGACTGGGCATACAAATATGCATCACTACCTCCGTGGTCTAGTGGATAGAGCATCTGACTGGGCATACAAATATGCATCACCGCCTCCGTGGTCTAGTGGATAGAGCATCTGACTGGGCATACAAATATGCATCACTACCTCCGTGGTCTAGTGGATAGGGAACCTGACTGGGCATACAAATATGCATCACTACCTCCGTGGTCTAGTGGATAGAGCATCTCACTGGGCATACAAATATGCATCACCGCCTCCGTGGTCTAGTGGATAGAGCATCTGACTGGGCATACAAATATGCATCACCACCTCTGTGGTCTAGTGGATAGAGCATCTGACTGGGCATACAAATATGCATCACCACCTCTGTGGTCTAGTGGATAGAGCATCTGACTGGGCATACAAATATGCATCACCGCCTCCGTGGTCTAGTGGATAGAGCATCTGATTGGACATACAAATATGCATCACTACCTCCGTGGTCTAGTGGATAGAGCATCTGACTGGGCATACAAATATGCATCACTACCTCCGTGGTCTAGTGGATAGAGCATCTGACTGGGCATACAAATATGCATCACTACCTCCATGGTCTAGTGGATAGAGCATCTGACTGGGCATACAAATATGCATCACCACCTCCGTGGTCTAGTGGATAGAGCATCTGACTGGGCATACAAATATGCATCACTACCTCCGTGGTCTAGCGGATAGAGCATCTGACTGGACATACAAATATGCATCACCACCTCCGTGGTGTAGTTGATAGAGCATCTGACTGGGCATACAAATATGCATCACTACCTCCGTGGTCTAGTGGATAGAGCATCTGACTGGGCATACAAATATGCATCACTACCTCCGTGGTCTAGTGGATAGAGCATCTGACTGGGCATACAAATATGCATCACCACCTCCGTGGTCTAGTGGATAGAGCATCTGACTGGGCATACAAATATGCATCACCACCTCCGTGGTGTAGTTGATAGAGCATCTGACTGGGCATACAAATATGCATCACTACCTCCGTGGTCTAGTGGATAGAGCATCTGACTGGGCATACAAATATGCATCACTACCTCCGTGGTCTAGTGGATAGAGCATCTGACTGGGCATACAAATCTGCATCACCACCTCCGTGGTCTAGTGGATAGGGAACCTAAACTGGGCATACAAATATGCATCACTACCTCCGTGGTCTAGTGGATAGAGCATCTGACTGGGCATACAAATATGCATCACCATCTCCGTGGTCTAGTAGATAGAGCATCTGACTGGACATACAAATATGCATCTCTCCGTGGTCTAGTGGATAGAGCATCTGACTGGGCATACAAATATGCATCACTACCTCCGTGGTCTAGTGGAGAGAGCATCTGACTGGGCATACAAATATGCATCACCACCTCCGTGGTCTAGTGGATAGAGCATCTGACTGGGCATACAAATATGCATCACCACCTCCGTGGTCAAGTGGATAGAGCATCTGACTGGACATACAAATATGCATCACTACCTCCGTGGTCTAGTGGATAGAGCATCTGACTGGGCATACAAATATGTATCACTACCTCCGTGGTCAAGTGGATAGGGAACCTGACTGGGCATACAAATATGCATCACTACCTCCATGGTCTAGTGGATAGAGCATCTGACTGGGCATACAAATATGCATCACTACCTCCGTGGTCTAGTGGATAGAGCATCTGACTGGGAATACAAATATGCATCACTACCTCCGTGGTCTAGTGGATAGAGCATCTGACTGGGCATACAAATATGCATCACTACCTCCGTGGTCTAGTGGATAGGGAACCTGACTGAGCATACAAATATGCATCACTACCTCCATGGTCTAGTGGATAGAGCATCTGACTGGGCATACAAATATGCATCACTACCTCCATGGTCTAGTGGATAGAGCATCTGACTGGGCATACAAATATGCATCACTACCTCGGTGGTCTAGTGGATAGAGCATCTGACATATATAGTCACCTTTTACAGCAAGCATTGGTTGCTGAAGACCTATTCTACCCTTGCCACATCAAGCCCACTTTCCTGTGCTAAATATGATTGGGCTATCGCACATATCAATAGTCCAATCATAGAACATTTCACAAAATCAACGTAAACTCCCACAAGCTCAATAATAAACACTCTGAGGGGATTCCGGGTCAGCACGAGTCCCCAGCAATCTATGCTGGTTGTAAGAGGCGACCAACTGGATCAGGTGGTCAGGGTTGGTGACTTCGCTCAATATGTGTTGTCTTACCCTGACAATGTGGATCCTTTTTCACAATATTTGTCACTGGACTGTCTGGTCCAGACATGATTGTTTACTGGGCACCATCATATAACATACAAACAATAGGAAACCATAAACAAACAAAACCAAAGCTGCCAAATATATTTATTGAAGGGGGCTTACAAAAGACCATAACATAGAAATTCCATAAATCATATTTTAAGCAAACCCAATACATTTCTTGATTTTGTTTCACAGATCCTTTCAACAGCTGCATTTAATTTTTAAGTAATCAAAAATTGTCCCATTCTATCAATATAAATCAGTTCAACATCAACTCAACATACATCTTGAGCCTGCTATTTTAGGCACAAGGATCTGCAAAGCAAAATGTCAGTCTTGCCTTTCAAAACGATCTGAGTATTTGTTGACGAAAACAAAGCACAAACAGAAACCTTGTCAACTCACATACTCGACTAGCTGCAATATCACAGCTGTGTACAAGCTTCTCGCAAGGCTAGCCCGTTCATGGAGTTCTCTATACAATCACTGCTACCAGTCAAAACTCCCACTGTGATAGGTGGCCACAACCATGCTTGGAGTTGAACTTGCAACCGAATGACCGTTATGTTTACAAACAAGTGACGACTGTCGTGACGCCGAATACACTTACCCCTGCTAAATTACTTTCTTTCTTTGTCAAATTGAATTTCTATTTCATTAAAACTATCATGTAATTGATATAGTAAGAATGTAAGGGAGAAATTGGTTGATTTTCTGTTCTCGAAATCACTCTGATTACATAAACAAAGTAAATTTATCTGGAAAACATGGTCCGTCGTTAACCTTTTCAAAATGAACTATGATGGCATTCCCAAAGACATAAACAAAAGTATGAACATTACTACATTTGGGGTTAGAGGCCAAAGTTCAAGATTCTTGTAATGGCCGCGCCCAGACTGGTGGCAGCGATGTTACCGAGAGTGTAACGAAGGTGTCACACGCTGGGAAGGAGCTTGAGCTATGTACTGAGCAGACTATCCAACGTCTACTGGTCACTAAGACATCACAGATTTTATTTTCGTTTCACCACCACCCCAACTTAAAAGCAGCCAGTCTAAGAAAGAAACATCAAAATATTTATTTTCTCCCTCTAGTAATATAGCGAGTTTTGGTTTTACGCCGCTTTTAGCAATATTCACGGCGGGGGACCCCAGAAATGGGCTTCACATATTGTACCCATGTCGGGAATCGAACCCGGGTCTTCGGCATGACGAGCGAACGCTTTAAACACTAGGCTACCCGACCGCCCTAGTAATACAGACTCTCTTTAACAACAATAAAGGTTTAATATAAATTCCATGTATACATCACGTGATTCAAGAGGCCATCGGCAAATCCACAGCAGAAGGATTTTCTTATAAGTGAATAAATAATTAACGTTTATTTTTATTTTTATTTTGACCAACCTTGTGTTGCAAAGCTGGAATAAATCCGTGAAAGATAAGATTAAAAAATGTGACCTAATATACACCTGGGAATAATTAATCTGTTTTTATACAAAAAAGGCGACTTTGCTTGTTGTAAGAGGCGACTAACGGGATTGGGTGGTCAGGCTCACTGACTTTGTTGATGCATGTCATCGATCCCAATTGCGTGGATCGATGCTCATGATATCAATCACTGGACAGTCTGGTCCAGACTCAATTATTTACAGACCTCCGTCATATAAATGGAATATTGCTGAGTGCGGCGTTAAACAACAAACCAACCAACCAACCATTGCCAGTTGAAATGGTCTCCAGGAACATCTGCTGGACAAGAGGCAATGAAATGGATCAGGTGGTTTGAGGTCAAACTGTTGACTTGTTTCATCGAGTGTCTTCATAACCAGTTGGTGTGGATCATTGTTAACAATATCAGTCACTGGATTGTCTGGTAAAGATTCTATGATTTACAGACTGCTGTCATATATCCAGACTACTGCGGAATGTGACGTTAAATACACAGACATGACCCAGCACAATCTAGAAGAATAAACAGTGTTCTTGTACCATCTGTTGGAACATAGTGTTCTTGTGCCATCTGTAGGAACATACAGTGTTCTTGTACCACCTGTAGGAACATAGTGTTCTTGTGCCATCTGTAGGAACATAGTGTTCTTGTACCACCTGTAGGAACATAGTGTTCTTGTACCATCTGTAGGAACATAGTGTTCTTGTACCATCTGTAGGAACATAGTGTTCTTGTACCACCTGTAGGAACATAGTGTTCTTGTACCACCTGTAGGAACATAGTGTTCTTGTACCATCTGTAGGAACATACAGTGTTCTTGTACCATCTGTAGGAACATAGTGTTCTTGTACCACCTGTAGGAACATAGTGTTCTTGTGCCATCTGTAGGAACATAGTGTTCTTGTGCCATCTGTAGGAACATAGTGTTCTTGTACCACCTGTAGGAACATAGTGTTCTTGTACCACCTGTAGGAACATAGTGTTCTTGTACCATCTGTAGGAACATACAGTGTTCTTGTACCATCTGTAGGAACATACAGTGTTCTTGTGCCATCTGTAGGAACATAGTGTTCTTGTACCACCTGTAGGAACATAGTGTTCTTGTGCCACCTGTAGGAACATAGTGTTCTTGTGCCATCTGTAGGAACACACAGTGTTCTTGTACCACCTGTAGGAACACACAGATAAGTAAGAAAATAAAAACAGCGTTTAACTTTTTCCCAGGTGTATATTTGATGGTCCCAGAAAGTTGAGAGTTAACAAGATATAATTGTATTCAGAATCCTCAACAAAAATTGAAAACAAATACTTTCAAGCAATATGTTCATAGAAACATTATGACAAAGACAACAATATCTTAAAATTTAATTATAACATTATAATAATCTTATTAAAATCCGATCCTCTTCTTAGATTTGATACTTCTCTGCCCAACTGTGATGGCCTAGTCAAAATCAAGGATGTGTTTTGGCGCCAGTAATATTTCTGTCTTCTAAAGCAATTCAGTTTTTTATTGTTCACCACCTTTGTCATCGATTCTGAAATTTCGGTCAGAAGAAAACGAAATTCACATAAAGGTTCCCTCGGTTGTGCAACCTCTAGGCTGTATTTTCCTAAAAATACCTAAAAATACTGTACAGACAAAGTTCAAAAGTACAGGATTTCTTTCATTCGTTGGTTTACGGAATTTTCTTGTAGTGAGTGAGTTGGGTTTACCACCACTTTTAACAGCATTCCAGTTATATCACGGCGTGTCAGCTTTATGTGGGAGGAAAGCCGGAAGTGATAAGGTCTCAGACGTTTACCACTTCGGTGAAACCCACGAACATGGGTATGGTGCTGTCAAACCTAGAAACATAATCGGGGCGAACCGGGATTCAAACCCACAACCACAGGTTTCTGGTGTGCCCAAGGGACGCAACTCTGCACAGTGAATAGCGGCGCCTTTGACGACTGGGCCACACGGGCCCCCGATATTTCTTGGATGGTCTTGACAGTCAAAATAGAATTATTAACAATAGAGTCCGTAGGATGTGAAAATGAAATATATTATTTTTGCACTCAACCTAAATCTGCACGGCAGTATACAAACCAGATGTTGATTTCATTGCGTGATATTGATTGGACTATGCATATGACTCGGAAATTACAGCCTAGTCTGGCAAGGGTGGAAACTGGACTTCTGTAGTAAGTTAACTCCCTTGCCTCTGGAAGATGAAACAACTAGTCCGATATATCACTCACTAAAATAATGGAGATTAACAGGCTCCGTGATAGTTAAAAAAATCTAGAGTTTGGCAAGGGTGGTAACTGGACTATTGTAGTAAGTTAACTCCTTTGCCTCTGGAAGATGAAACAACTAGTCCGATATATTACCCACTAAAATAATGGAGATTAACAGGCTCTGTGAGAGTTAAAAAATTTTTTTTTCCTCATTTCTGACTTTTAGGGTTGATGGGTCCGTAAACCAAGTAATGAAACATAAGACATCAAAAATACAAATGGTTGACTGTGACACAGAATCGAGAACTAACAACAGAATATAAAACATCAAAAATACAACTGTAAGCTGTTACAGAGCTGAGAAGTACAAAAAGAATATAAAATGTTATCCAAAAACATGCACTTTAGCGCAGAGATGTCATATACATAAGCTGATGAAGCTTAATACATCATCATCATCATAATAATAATAAGTCTTAACAGACTAAGAAGCAATTGGTTCAGTCATCAAAAGAAGCAGGAGGATTTTTCATTACTTTGATCAACTAAGAGGTGTGCATAACAAAATTCAGATAAAATTTCAGCTAGGGTCATTTGATAATCTTTAGTCCTAACAAAATTTTGGAAGCCAACAGTCTAGAGGAACGTACAGTGTTCTTGTAACGTCTGGAGGAACGTAGTTTTCTTGTAACGTATGGAGGAACGTAGTGTTCTTGTAATGTCTGGAGCAACGTAATGTTCTTGTAATGTCTGGTGGAACATAATGTTCTTGTAATGTCTGGAGGAGGAACGTAATGTTCTTGTAATGTCTGGAGGAACGTAATGTTCTTGTAATGTCTGGAGGAATGTAGTGTTCTTGTAATGTCTGGAGGAGGAACGTAATGTTCTTGTAATGTCTGGAGGAACGTAATGTTCTTGTAATGTCTGGAGGAACATACAGTGTTCTTGCAACATCTGGAGGAACGTACAGTGTTCTTGTAGCGTCTGGAGGAACGTACTGTGTTCTTGTAGCGACTGGAGGAACGTAGTGTTCTTGTAGCGTCTGGAGGAACGTACAGTGTTCTTGTACAAAGGTATCAATGGTATCTAAGACATTTCTAAAAATGACTCAATGTCATATGTAGGTCGTTCAAAATGATACATGGAAGTCACGAATACATAAAAAAGAAAGAAGTGGTGCTTAACTTTTTTCAAGGTGTATATAATAGTATTACGTTGAGAGACTCAGTAGTATTACAAAAAAAACCTGAATCCGCATCCGCATCTTAACAGCATCACTTTTGTATTCTCCCACAATAATGGTGCATCGAGCAGCCATTTCACTGACAGCTTGAATGTAAAAAATAAACAGACACTAAACAATGTTTACAAAATTTAATTGTTATTTTCAGAGACGGGTTTAATCAAGATGTTGTGCTGTTGTGTGAGCAAAAACAGAACTCCATTGTGACATTAAGGTCACATGAGACTTTAATTCTTCAAGTCTTTTAGTATGGCTTGATGACTACCTCTAAATTGAAAAGCATGATATAACTAAAGCTGAAAGCAGAATAAACCCAACTAAACCAACCATTAACATAATTTCAACTGATGCACAACAATTCTACACCAAACCTTTTCTCTATACATTGTTTGGAAAGGACAGAGATGATATACACATTTCAAGCTATCAACAAACAGCAGGAGGTCAATTGATGGCAGCGGAGAGAATCACTTGGAACTTTCTGCAGGTTCCGTGGTCTGTGTTTTCAGTTCTATCACACACTCTGTGCCTGGGTAGGCAGGAAGATTGAGACTGTAGCGTTGTTCCAGCGTCTTCGGCACGAAGCGGCCGCCCAGGTAGTGGTGTTTGCCCCTGAAGTGGCGGGCACACAGTTTGGGTGCCGTCAGCGAGATGAGCAGCTCTGGGTGGATGCCATCGGGGTCGCCGCTTTCTACATCCCATCCTGAAAATAGTGAGTGATGGAGTGAGTTGGGTTTAATGCTCTAACCCAGACTCTCCACAGACTATGTTACCTGAAGGTACATCAATACTTGGACCAGCTCTAACCCAGACTCTCCACTGACTATTTTACCTGAAGGTACATCAACACTTGGACCAGCTCTAACCCAGACTCTCCACAGACTATGTTACCTGAAGGTACATCAATACTTGGACCAGCTCTAACCCAGACTCTCCACAGACTATGTTACCTGAAGGTACATCAATACTTGGACCAGCTCTAACCCAGACTCTCCACAGACTATGTTACCTGAAGGTACATCAATACTTGGACCAGCTCTAACCCAGACTCTCCATAGGCTATGTTACCTGAAGGTACATCAATACTTGGACCAGCTCTAACCCAGACTCCCCACAGACTATGTTACCTGAAGGTACATCAATACTTGGACCAGCTCTAACCCAGACTCTCTCCAGACTATGTTACCTGAAGGTACATCAATACTTGGACCAGCTCTAAACCAGGCACTCCATCAAGGTACATCAATTAGTGTATCGTGATATGTATTGGATCTCACAGTTAGTGTATGGTCCCAGCCCTACTATTTACCCGAAGGTACATCAATTAGTATGTCGTCCCAGCCCTACCATTTACCTGAAGGTACATCAATTAGTGTATGGTCCCAGCCCTACTATTTACCTGAAGGTACATCAATTAGTGTATCGTCCCAGCCCTACTATTTACCTGAAGGTACATCAATTAGTGTACCGTCCCAGCCCTACTATTTACCCGAAGGTACATCAATTAGTATGTCGTCCCAGCCCTACCATTTACCTGAAGGTACATCAATTAGTGTATGGTCCCAGCCCTACCATTTACCTGAAGGTACATCAATTAGTGTATGGTCCCAGCCCTACTATTTACCTGAAGGTACATCAATTAGTGTATCGTCCCAGCCCTACTATTTACCTGAAGGTACATCAATTAGTGTATCGTCCCAGCCCTACTATTTACCTGAAGGTACATCAATTAGTATGTCGTCCCAGCCCTACTATTTACCTGAAGGTACATCAATTAGTGTATCGTCCCAGCCCTACTATTTACCTGAAGGTACATCAATTAGTGTACCGTCCCAGCCCTACTATTTACCTGAAGGTTCATCAATTAGTGTATCGTCCCAGCCCTACTATTTACCTGAAGGTTCATCAATTAGTGTATCGTCCCAGCCCTACTATTTACCTGAAGGTTCATCAATTAGTGTACCGTCCCAGCCCTACTATTTACCTGAAGGTTCATCAATTAGTGTATCGTCCCAGCCCTACCATTTACCTGAAGGTACATCAATTAGTGTATCGTCCCAGCTCTACCATTTACCTGAAGGTACATCAATTAGTGTACCGTCCCAGCCCTACTATTTACCTGAAGGTACATCAATTAGTGTACCGTCCAAGCCCTACTATTTACCTGAAGGTACATCAATTAGTGCATCGTCCCAGCCCTACCATTTACCTGAAGGTACATCAATTAGTGCATCGTTCCAGCCCTACCATTTACCTGAAGGTACATCAAGTAGTGTATCGTCCCAGCCCTACTATTTACCTGAAGGTACATCAATTAGTGTACCGTCCCAGCCCTACTATTTACCTGAAGGTACATCAATTAGTGTACCGTCCCAGCCCTACTATTTACCTGAAGGGACATCAATGCTGCAGATGTGGACATCGTCTTGTATCTTCTTCAACTTCTCCAAGATGGAGGCAAACTCGGGGCGGGCAGGTCCCTTGAAGCTGAATCCGAACAGCGCATCTACGATGAGGTTATAGGAGTCTTTGATGAGCTGGGGGTCGGAGGGGAAGAAGGACAAGAAGGGCATGTCCATCCCCTCACACTGGCGACGCAGACTCTCAAACAGGGGCTTGTTGGGCTGCTTCGGGTAGAAGATGGAAGGCTTGAAGCCCTGCAAGTCAGAGTATGGAGTTGGTGAGAGGGGGATATTGAGTGTTATAGCTAAAATGGATAGAGCGGGCCACAGTAACTTGATAACACCCTCATATTGCTTGACGACGGGCCATTATCACGCCCGTTGTTAGGTGACGTCATTGTTTGTTAGTTTGTTGTTTAACGCCGCACCCAGCAATATTCCAGCTATATGACGGCGGTCTGTAAATAATCGAGTCGGGACCAGACAATCCAGTGATTTGCATCATGAACAGCGATCCATGCAATTTGGATTGATATTGTGCATCAACCAAATCAGCAAGCCTGACCACCCGATCCTGTTTGTCGCCTTTTACGACAAGCATAGTAGCCTTTGATAGGGACAGGTGACGTATATAGCATCAAGGCTTGAAACCCTGCAAGTCAGTGTATGGAGTTGGTGAGAGGGTGATATTGAGTGTTGATCAAAATTAATTTGCTTGTAGGTTAACGTTGCAGTCGACAATATATAGACTATGACATTAAATAATCCAGTCTGGACCAGACAATCTTGTGATTGACATCATGAGCATCGATCTGTGCAAATACGATACGATGACATGCATCACCTTAGTCAGCGAGTCTGACAACCCGATCCCGTTAGTTACAACAAGCATGGGTTGCTTACGACCTATTCTAACCTGGATCTCCACGGGGGTGTAATGTTATGAGAAAACCCAGTTGTGTTACGATTTCTTGAGTTGTGCAGTTTTTTTAACAATGCTGGGCTAGTAAATACAACCAGTAATTATCTGTCAAAGTAATAGTTTTTTGGTGAAAGTACCAGTAAAGGGAAAAAGTGAACTGAGCTCAAGACGGGGGTCCAAAGAGACAATACATCCAACAGTTGCAGATAGAGACTATCCATCTAACAGGTGCACATTGAGACCATCTATTTAACAGTTTCACATTGAGACTATCCATTTAACAGGTGCATATTGAGACTATCCATTTATCAGGTGCACATTGAGAATTTCCTTTTAACAGGTGCACATTGACACTATCCATTTAACAGGTGCACATTGAGACTATCCATTTATCAGGTGCAGATAGAGACTATCTATCTAACAGGTGCACATTGAGACCATCTATTTAACAGTTTCACATTGAGACTATCCATTTATCAGGTGTACATTGAGACTTTCCTTTTATCAGGTGCACATTGAGACTATCCATTTAACAGGTGCAGATAGATATTATCCATTTATCAGGTGCACATTAAGACTATCCATTTAACAGGTGCAGATAGATACTATCCATTTATCAGGTGCACATTAAGACTATCCATTTAACAGGTGCAGATAGATATTATCAATTTATCAGGTGCACATTGACACTATCCATTTAACAGGTGCACATTGAGACTATCCATTTATCAGGTGCAGATAGAGACTATCTATCTAACAGGTGCACATTGAGACCATCTATTTAACAGGTGCACATTGAGACTATCCATTTAACAGGTGCACATTGAGACTATCCATTTATCAGGTGCACATTGAGACTTTCCATTTAAAAGGTGCACATTGAGACTATCCATTTATCAGGTGCACATTGAGACTTTCCATTTAAAAGGTGCACATTGAGACTATCCATTTAACAGGTGCAGATAGATACTATCCATTTATCAGGTGCACATTGAGACTATCCATTTAACAGGTGCAGATAGATATTATCCATTTATCAGGTGCACATTGAGACTATCCATTTAACAGGTGCAGATAGATACTATCCATTTATCAGGTGCACATTAAGACTATCCATTTAACAGGTGCAGATAGATATTATCAATTTATCAGGTGCACATTGAGACTTTCCATTTAACAGGTGCACACAGATGCTATCCATTTAAGAGGTGCACTGAAAAAGGTTTGAATTGTGACTCACAAAGAGTTTGAGATGCCTGGCACAGACAAGGCCGTCCCCACCATTGTTGCCAGGCCCACAACACACCAGCACTGCACCGTTGTCCTTGGACATGTTGTCTATTGGGAAACACTGCAACAAGACACAATGTAGATACACTGCAACAAGACACACTCTATAGATACACTGCAACAAGACACACTCTATAGATATATACAACACACCAGCACTGCACCGTTGTCCTTGGACATGTTGTCTATTGGGAAACACTGCAACAAGACACATTCTGTAGATATATACAACACACCAGCACTGCACTGTTGTCCTTGGACATGTTGTCTATTGGGAAACACTGCAACAAGACACACTCTGTAGATATATACAACACACCAGCACTGCACCGTTGTCCTTGGACATGTTGTCTATTGGGAAACACTGCAACAAGACACACTCTGTAGATATATACAACACACCAGCACTGCACCGTTGTCCTTGGGCATGTTGTCTATTGGGAAACACTGCAACAAGACACACTCTGTAGATACACTACAACACACCAGCACTGCACCGTTGTCCTTGGACATGTTGTCTATTGGGAAACACTGCAACAAGACACTCTGTAGATATATACAACAAGACACACTCTGTAGATATACACAACACACCAGCACTGCACCGTTGTCCTTGGACATGTTGTCTATTGGGAAACACTGCAACAAGACACACTCTGTAGAAACACTGCAACAAGACACTCTGTAGATATATACAACACACCAGCACTGCACCGTTGTCCTTGGACATGTTGTCTATTGGGAAACACTGCAACAAGACACACTCTGTAGAAACACTGCAACAAGACACACTGTAGATACACTGCAACAAGACACTCTGTAGATACACTGCAACAAGATACACTCTGTAGAAACACTGCAACAAGACACACTCTGTAGATACACTGCAACAAGACACACTCTGTAGATACACGGCAACAAGACACTCTGTAGATATATATACAACACACCAGCACTGCACCGTTGTCCTTAGACCTCGAGACCAAATTGTGCTGTCATGTTTTGGACAAGCACCTGTTCTGTGGTGTTTGAGAATATGTTTACAGATAACCTCAAGGGCTTCCAGCCACCAGGCAAGGACATGAGGTCACTTGTCTTTCATTCAGGTGAGCTAACAATTTTTAAAATGATCATTTTCCAGCTTTCAAGGTCACATTTTTATAAATTCTCCTCACCAATTCGAGACAAGTTGAAAAGTTTTTCACCTTGTGTTTTTGGAAGTAACAAAACAATAACATAAATCATTTTGAAGTTTTCCATGGCTATGTTTTTTTCAACAACTAAAACTGGTGACTGATGCCTGACTGATGCCTGACTGACCCTGGCGATGGCGACGGCGCAGCTGTACCCGGCCAGCTCCATCAGCTGTTCCACGCTGAAGGAGTAGTCCTCAAACAGCTCCTGGTCGATCTTCTGGGCCTCATCCTGGCTGAAACACATAACATGGAGGTTCAGTCAACTCTCATCCAAATGGAGCCCCCAACAAGGCTTAATTTCAAGCTGAGGAAATCTAGACTTGCAAAGTCATTCTAGACTTGAGTTGGACTCCTTTTTCAATTTATTCTCCAGGGTCTGTACTGAAGTGAAACGTAATCAGGTGAATATGGGATTTAAAAAGAATGTCATGGGATTCTGTCACACCTAAGGGAGGCAACTCTGCATGACTGGGGTCCTAATTCACCATTGCCTGACATCCTTTAATAATAATTTGATGGAAATTGTAGTTCTTCCAGATACTTGACCATTGATGAGTGTGTGTCATTATTCTGACAGCGTGGATGCAGTTAATAGAATCACTGTATTGTCTGGTCCAGACTCAATTATTTACAGACTGCCATCACAAGCAAAATATAAATAACAAACAAACAAGTAACAAACATTGCTATTTTGTTTATTTTAAGTCAACTAGATTATCATTTCTTAATTTGAGGAAATTATGGTACCAACAATAACCAGAGTAATTTGTTTTATGGTAGACATGTGGAGGAAATTCCAAATTTGTTGTATATGTGACAAAAGTGATGTCTGACACAATTCCCTATTTTGACTTGTACCATATGTTTTTCAGGTGAACAGTTGACCTGCCTTTGCATGTGTTTGTGACAGGTGCCACCAGTGTGGCAGGACAGCTCACCTTTTTGCAAACAGCTGGTGTCATCACTATTTCACAGTGATTTATTAACACATGCTTTTGATATAGTCTGAGTACAATCAACTCTGCTTGTTTGTGTGGTCTTTAACAACAACTCTTTTAACAGTATTACAGTTATATCACGGCGTGTCAGCTTAATGTGGGAGGTAAGCCTAAAGTGATGCAGGTCTAAGACGTTTACCACTTCGGTGAAACCCACGAGCACGGGTATGGTGCTGACAAACCTAGAAACATAATCGGGTCTAACTGGGATTCGAACCCACAATCATAGGTTTCCGGCATGTCCAAGGGACGCAACTCTGCACAGCGAAACGCGGCACCTTAGATGACTGGGCCACCCATGCCCTCTGTAACTAAATATAGAACTTGATATAGTCCCTACCTAGTCACAGGGAGATGAGACATTTCTTTAACAGTCAGGCTTTCAGGGAAACTTTTGACCACTCACAGAGTACTATTTGATTGTGTGTTTGTTTGTTTGTGTGGTCTTTAACAACTGGCGCTTTAGCCATTATTGGTTACTTATATAGTTTAAATAGGAGACCTTCAATTGTATCGTCCTTAACTGAGTGACCCTTCAATAGTACTTGTATAAATATTTCTAAGTGACATTGAAGAATGTTTGACTCTGATTGGTGAAAAGGAGGTGTTCTTTTAGCTATGGAAACCCCTTATATATATATTTTAACACACAAAAAGGGTAAATCACTTGCTTCCAAAGTAAAATAAGAGGTATCTACTCTACAGTGTGACTAAATCAAACTTCAAAACAAAGAAGGTTTATCTCCATAAACAAAGGGTAAACTAATCACGAGGTCACGAGAGCTCCAGACAAGCTTCGTATTTGAGTAAAATGGGTAAAATAAATTATTATAATGCAAAATTGGGAAGAAAAAACTATAACTTCTCTAATACTATGCGTAATGGGTGATCTTTTTGTTCCAAAGGGCAATAACTCTCCTTTTGAAAATACATAAGCTACGGTCCAACCTGTCGCTTCTGGTCTGGTTTTCGGATCTATGAACACTGCGACAACTAGTAACATGTAGAGACGGTGCCAAGCTAAAGCGTTACCCTGTTGCACCTTCAGTCAAAAATTACAGAGATTTGTCCAGCCAAACAAGAAATCACACTGAGTGAGTGAGTGAGTTGGGTTTAATGCCGCTTTTAACAGCATTCCAGTAATATCATGGCATGTCAGCTTAATGTGGGAGAAAAGCCCAAAGTGATGCAGGTCTCAGACGTTTACCACTTCGGTGAAACCCAGGAGCATGGGTATGGTGCTGACAAACCTAGAAACACTTGGGGCGAACCGGGCTTTGAACCCACAACCATAGGTTTTTTGCCTGCCCAAGGGACGCAACTCTGCACAGCGAATTGCGGCGCCTTAGACGACTGGGCCACCTGTGCCCCTCTACCCCACAAGACGTGTATGATACGCAAATAAATGTAAATCATACTTGTATCTTTGTTTAAGTAACATAATATTTATCATTATGTTGACAGAATTCCCTTACAACCCAAAAACTATCCTGCTGTAGCTATGTATCCTGATTTTCATTCAACAGTACTTCAAGACACCTGCAGTATGAAGTCTATTTATTAGATACAATTATCATATAGTAAATATGATTTTAGAAAGTTTACAATCAAATATTCTGATGATGACATAAATGCAAATTTAACCCCACAATCATTTCATGTAGATGAATTTATTTATGTTATTTGTTTTTGCATATAACAGATTATACTTATATATGTTACAGTCGTCTCTATAATCAGGCATATGCATATTGACTGAAAATTTAAGTCAATATGTATATTGACTGAATCACTCAAGCAATGTATATATTGTCTCACTCTTTCAGTCAGTATAGATATTACTGAAATGACTCCTTAATTATTGTTGTTGTTGGTTTGTTGTTTAACGCCGCACTCAGCAATATTACAGCTATATGACGGCGGTCTGTAAATAATCGAGTCTGTAAATAATCGAGTCTGGACCAGACAATCCAGTGATTAATGTCATGAGCATCGATCCACACAATTGGGATCGATGACATGCATCAACCAAGTCAGCGAGCCTGACCACCCGATCCCGTTAGTTGCCTTTTACGACAAGCATAGTCACCTTTTAAGGCAAGCATGGGTTGCTGAAGACCTATTCTACCCCGGAATCTTCACGGGTCGACTCCTTAATTGAATCTCAATTTTTTTATATCTATTTTGATCTTACAAAGATCTAAGTAACTTATGTAAGTAATTGAATATGTTCCCACTTTGAATTGAGACTGAACTGCATGTTATGACAAAAAAGATGAGTATACTCGAGTCCTTTTTTATGTTACTCATCTTTATTGACATAACATGCACTTCAGTAACTGATCATGACTGCTAAAAAGTCATGCATGTGTAATCTAATACTAGCACAAGTATTCCATTATATTAAATAAAATAACAACAGTCATTGTGCAATGCAGATATTTGTTGGTGTGAGAAAAAAGAATAACATTAATAATTTGTTTATGTGGGAATTTGAGACATCAGTTTAGAACAAGGAAATGTAAAGAGCAAGGCCTTATGAAGTTAAGAATGAGCTCTATCTGATGATTGTCAAAGCAAACTGGATGTAGACACTGCAATGTTAATACAATCATCATTATAGAGATTGAAAATCAGTATGAATTAATTGTGCCTATTTATATTTATTGTAATTATAGTTGGTATGAAAACCTTTGAATATGTATTTAAACTAATATATATAGTGTCTTCTGTGTCTGAAAAAATTATAATTTTCGACTTTTTAAAATTAAAACATTAATATATATATCTTTTAAAAATTTATCATATTGAAATATAATCATGGTAGTTTTTGGCCCAAAAAACACAGACACCATTCATCCATAAAATCTTTTCATACAACATGCACCAACTAACCATTAAATAACGATAAGAATTTATGGATGAACAACTTCTTTATTACATATTAGAAAGTTGTTTCCGTGTAGCTTCCTGCTTGATAACGGTGTTAGAACCTACACCGAAACATAGCTCTTATTTGTAATAAAGAAGTTGTTCATCCATAAATTCTTATCCTTACTTAGTACTCCAACTTCTAAATGCCTAGTGAAGAAGTTAACTGTTTAATATCAAAATAGATTTCAGAGATTTCCATTTCTATCTAGAGGTTAAGGTGGTCAGCGCACCTAGTGGGTGAAGGGAAGATAAATTGAAAAAGATCTCCCATTACCCAATGTAGCCTTCTCAGCCTGCATTCAAAAATATCCTTATTTGTATTTAAATACAGATTGCATGTAGTGCTTCACTTATACAAAAACTCTACTTGAGTGAACACCTGTAAACGCAAATGGGTCTCAATCACTGCGACTCGTTGTGGAAAACAGGCGGATGTGACGTCAGTGATGCCGTACCTGCAAGGTGAGTAAACATTGTCTGTCCCTGTCCTGCTGTGATTCATACAGATAATAAAGACTGATAACTAAATATAGCTAAAGTAATACATTAGGTAACTTTAGCTGGTCGTATAGTGTATCTAGATTCTTATTCTCAAGTACTAGGAAGATTAATGACACCAATACAAAGATCACTGTATCCTCATCAAGAAAGCAGAAACAAAATGGCGGATACCAGTAGTGGGACAGAATGTTTCCCCTGACTACTTTGAACATAATCATTCAGAAAATGGCATGCAAATCAACAATATGCTATTCAAATAACTAACAGTTGAAAATATCTTGGTTTCAGGTGATACAAAGGAACCATCTAAGAATGAGATATCATTACAGAGTAAAAATCAAGCCACTCAAGGTAAGTCATTCATCACTCAAGAGGCTGACCATTTTATATTCTGGGATTTCAAAATCAAAACAATAGTTATCATTGTTCATAATTCTAAGAATACTACCTCTGTTGCATAATTTCAATAATCCTGTATTTGGGTTGTAATATCACTATAGCTAAAGTTTTAGATTTTCAACAGAAGTCGTTTTCTCTGTCAACTATATATTAAGAGTTGTTACCGTAAAAAGGAAAATTCATACAGCTCTTCCTTGTACAAAGGCGGGAAAGTTCTCACTTCAACAATATGATTGAATGTTTAAAAACATGAACTATCACGCCAATGTCATTTTCAATACCACAGTTCAGGAAGTTTCCACTATCAGAAATGAGAAGTAAAAAGCAATAAGTATGAGTCAGGATTAGATAAAATTATAGAAATGTACTTTAATTCCGGTCATTTTCAGTCACTGGGTTAAGAAATTAAAGATCAAAATGTTTGGAATTTGTCATCATAATAAAATAAATGGACAGATATTTCAGTCAATTTGTAAAATACTGAATATTTAGGCATTTAATAAATTGTCTTTTACACATTGACTATGACATATACACACGATAAAATAAGCTATGCTCAGGTGAAATATTTAGTTTGTGTTAAATTAGTCAAAATAGTGTAAACAAAAATCGCACAATACCAGGCAAGTGACTTTTCAAAACTTTGACACCAAAGATACCTACATTTCTTTATTATTTCCAAGACATAACTATTATTTTTATTTTGTTGATCAATGTGATGATACGATCTTATACTATCAGTAAAAGCGACACATGTGCCTTCTGTCATAGGTCACAAACTAGTCAAGATTTCTGGTATATCATCCGGGTACTCAATGGAAAATACAATAAAGGCAACAACCAGACCCGGGCCATTGCTGTAGATCAGTGCCCCTTTAGAGTTAATTGGAGTGGTACCTAAATTGCTCACAAGCCCAAAAGTCCATATAATCTTCCACATACATACACATATGACCTGAGCAGACACAAGAGGCAATGTGATATTCTTCTTAATTTCTTCTGTATCTTATTGTAGGTTAATCCTTTGAAGAAAGTAGGTTGTTTATACATTAGAACTTCACGCCCAAATATGGGTGTATTCCGTCTGCTTTAGTAAAACTACATATATAAACACTTACTTTTGGCAAATCCACTGTGCAAGATAACAGTGATTAATCAATCAATGATTTTCGATTAATATTTTCATGGTCTCTTTTTTGTAACTGGTCCTTACGCTCTTGCTGCAATGTCATACAAAAAGGTAGTCAGCAAATCGACTTACCCCACCTGGTGAGCCCAAGTGGGTTAGGGTTATACAGCTGGGTAGAAGCCAGAGATTAGAGCCCCTTTAAGAATCGCTTGAAAAGGGGCATTTGGATATCAGAGACAACTGAAAGTTTCAGAAGATAGCTAATGTCATAAAAATGTAGTTTCAAAAATGGATAAAGTGAAAAAAGAAAAGAAAAGAAACAACGTTGCCAATCAGAACCAGAAACATATCACTATACATAGCCTAACAGTCACACATTGCCTGTTTCAGAGAGTGAGAACTCATCCAATCGGCAAAGGTCAGAACTTGTCACAAGCAACACCACTGGTGAGTAATAGTCCACTTAACTTTTCAAAAGGAAGACAAAAGTGTTTCATATATTTTCCCTCTTAGAAAAACATATTCCAAGTTGTGAATAGTTGGTGAACACTGTCACTATCAGATGTATCATGGCCTTGTAATATGTACTGGAGTTTTATGGAGTGGCCTGGTGACTTCTTAATATTCATCATGTCCAGACTGTCAAAACTGGGTAGGAATATATATCACCATTGTATCTGAATGGTCAGTATTGTATTCAAGATTCTGAAACTATCTTTGACTAACAATGTGATGAAAAAGAGAATACTACACTCATTCTCCTAAGATACTAACAAACCAAAACACCAGAGACCTATATTCTCGCCTAACAGTCATACGTTACTTTTTTCAGATCGTGATGACGCTCAAGATCAGCCAAGGGGAGAACTTCTCCGCAATCCTTCTACTGGTAAGTCCAGACTATCCTAACTTGGTAGGAATATATATCACCATTGTATCTGAATGGTCAGTATTGTATTCAAGATTCTGAAACTATCTTTGACTAACAATGTGATGAAAAAGAGAATACTACACTCATTCTCCTAAGATACTAACAAACCAAAACACCAGAGACCTATATTCTCGCCTAACAGTCATACGTTACCTTTTTCAGATCGTGATGACGCTCAAGATCAGCCAAGGGGAGAACTTCTCCGCAATCCTTCTACTGGTAAGTCCAGACTGTCCTAACTTGGTAGGAATATATATCACCATTGTATCTGAATGGTCAGTATTGTATTCAAGATTCTGAAACTATCTTTGACTAACAATGTGATGAAAAAGAGAATACTACACTCATTCTCCTAAGATACTAACAAACCAAAACACCAGAGACCTATATTCTCGCCTAACAGTCATACGTTACCTTTTTCAGATCGTGATGACGCACAACATCAGCCAAGGGGAGAACTTGACCCCAATCCATCTACTGGTAAGTCCAGACTGTCCTAACTTGGTAGGAATATATATCACCATTGTATCTGAATGGTCAGTATTGTATTCAAGATACTGAAACTATCTTTGACTAACAATGTGATGAAATAGAGAATACTACACTCATTCTAATAAAGATACTAAGAAACCATAACACCAGAGACCTATATTCTCGCCTAACAGGCATACGTTACCTTTTTCAGATCGTGATGACGCTCAAGATCAGCCAAGGGGAGAACTTCTCCGCAATCCTTCTACTGGTAAGTCCAGACTGTCCTAACTTGGTAGGAATATATATCACCATTGTATCTGAATGGTCAGTATTGTATTCAAGATTCTGAAACTATCTTTGACTAACAATGTGATGAAAAAGAGAATACTACACTCATTCTCCTAAGATACTAACAAACCAAAACACCAGAGACCTATATTCTCGCCTAACAGTCATACGTTACCTTTTTCAGATCGTGATGACGCTCAAGATCAGCCAAGGGGAGAACTTCTCCGGAATCCTTCTACTGGTAAGTCCAGACTGTCCTAACTTGGTAGGAATATATATCACCATTGTATCTGAATGGTCAGTATTGTATTCAAGATTCTGAAACTATCTTTGACTAACAATGTGATGAAAAAGAGAATACTACACTCATTCTCCTAAGATACTAACAAACCAAAACACCAGAGACCTATATTCTCGCCTAACAGTCATACGTTACCTTTTTCAGATCGTGATGACGCACAACATCAGCCAAGGGGAGAACTTGACCCCAATCCATCTACTGGTAAGTCCAGACTGTCCTAACTTGGTAGGAATATATATCACCATTGTATCTGAATGGTCAGTATTGTATTCAAGATACTGAAACTATCTTTGACTAACAATGTGATGAAATAGAGAATACTACACTCATTCTAATAAAGATACTAAGAAACCATAACACCAGAGACCTATATTCTCGCCTAACAGGCATACGTTACCTTTTTCCAGATCGTGATGACGCACAAGATCAGCACAGGGGAGAACTTCACGGCAATCCTTCTACTAGTAAGTAGTATTCTACTCAACTTTGAAAAAGCAAGATTTGACTGTTTTAATTCAAAATTATTTATTTTCCCTGTTATAAAAATAATGTTCCTTGTTGTGATATTGTCACTTTGAGACATATCAGGACTTTGGACCAACCTATAATGGAGTTTTATGGAGTGGGCTGGTGACTTCTTAATATTCATCATGTCAACACTGTCCTAACTTGGTAGGAATATATATCACCATTGTATCTGAATGGTCAGTATTGTATTCAACATTCTGAAACTATCTTTGACTAACAATGTCATGAAACATGCATATCATATGTGTCACTTTGTTCTAACATAAAGTCTGGGCACTTCGATCATGGGTTAAAATCCCAGATTCGCCCTGATTATGTTTCTAGGTTTGTCACCATACCTGCGCTTGTTGGTTTCACCAAAGTGGTAATGTCCAACACCTACATCTCTTCGGGCTTTCCGTCCACATTAAGCTGGAACACTGTTTGAAGGGATGTAAAGCCAACTCACTCACTTGGTCAAAGTCATTTCTTTAATGTTCATCTCGTATGCATAATTCTTTCTTTCTGTTGACAGGTCTCTCGCATTCTCTTCGGTAAGAAACTTATCTTTATCTCACAGAGTTTTCTAAAGACCGGGGATGGTTCTCTTCTTAGTATGTTCATTATGTGAAGACCAATTTAATTTCTTGCTGCTGTCACCTTCAAAATAATAAAATCCACGACAGGAAAAGAAACCTTTCGGCTCAAACTTTACAAAAACACTGAGTCACTGACTATGTTTGTTCTCTACTGTGTGCACAGTCTAGAATATTATAATTCTCTTCCGTAAAAGGATAAACCCCCCAAAAGTGGGTCTACTAGGCACAAGAAAATACTGTAATAGGCAAAATGCACTTGAGTTTTTCATTTTAAAAACCCATTTTTTTGAATACACAATGCCATTTAGAATGTGGTCAAATGTAACAAATGTTATATTTGGGATAATAAATGTCATTGTGTATTCATAGATTTCGGCCATGGGAGCCGTGCCAATTTACACATGTCAGAGGGGTACTATATTGATGTATAAATATCACAGAAAATTAGATATTTTCATACTAAGTTAGGTTCTTGATCTGTTGGTCAGGATGATATATACTGAATTGTGATTCTAATAATATGGTTTACAGACCTGTCAACCCTCCTGCATTTTGCAGGAGACTCCCTCAATTTGATGAAATCTCCCAGTCTCCCGCATGATGGACTTTTTCTCCCCCAAACAGAATTCCTCATTATTTTTAAAAAATTGCCTCCATTGTCCCTTGAGTAAAAACAAAGAACTGGATTAGTGACTCTTATCACAGCCACCACAGTGGGACCCAGATTAACTTTTGTCTGGTAATCAACTGGTAAATAAATTCATGTGGTGAACGATTTAACCATGTAAACTGTAAAGAAAACTCAGATAGTCTGAAGGTGCCTGAAGGGTTGAACTTTAAATGAATAATCAGCTAAGTATTCATCACTTCCTGAAATGAACTGTTGTCTTCATGTTCTTAGAGTGTTTATTACTTTGTTGCTTATCAGATTCGTCAGAAACTTTGTTAAACATCAACATACTTCAAAGTTAAGTCATTTAACTCTCGGAAATGAAAACAAAATATGATCTGCAAGCGCCGTCTTCAGAAACAACACTATGCATGATTGGTTGATTCGGTAGTCGAAATAACAATGAGTTACACGATCAGGCTTCCTCATAGCTTGGGATTCAAAGTCAAAGTTTAAAGTGAAACTTATAAATTTCCTATTGACTGACATCGTGACTTGTGTGCACACAGAAATATCAACACATAGGACTTTATCAAATTTCACAAGAATGTATCATGTGATTATTTTACATGATTTGATTGGCTAATAGTTTGCTAGCGTCCCAGGGCCCCGTTCCACAGAGTGATCGTAGCAATAAGAAGATCGTAACCCCCATACTTTAACATAGACTTACGACAGTCATAGCGCTACAATCGCTTTGTGGAACGGCCCCAGATCGGCAATCTAATTTCCATACAACAGTACTTGTCAACCAATGAGATTAATACACCTCAAGGTCAGAAAGGTCAACAACGACGAGACTCATTTCATTCATAAATTGTGGTAAAACGTAATAGTACTTCCAAATATCGATACATTTCTTGGAATGGAATAACGTGAACATCTCTAGGAAACTTAAGAAGCGAAGTAATGGGACTGTCAGCAGACTACCGCCGACAGAAAAAAAACAATATATCTTATTGAAATTAGGGGCCTTCACGTTGCATCAGGATTAATGCAGTTGATATTTCTTTGGCGTTTTTTGTAACCCAAATCGCGCCAAATACTTAGAAAACCTGCATCAAAACGAAGCCTGCCAACTGGTTGACAGGCCTGGGTTTAAGTCACTCATTTCTGTATTACAAACATATCTGAAGAAACAAATCATTAACAAAATAAACAACTATTATTTGTAAGATGACAGCAAAATATTGTGCAATACAGGTTTTTATCTCTCTTTTTACTGTACAAAAACAACAGTGTCGAGAAAATCATTTGAGAACTTTGTGTTTTAATCCATGCTGATCATACTGATGTGTGAGGAATTGTAATTTTCTAAGGATGCTTTTTTTATATTTACTTGGTTACACATCAGCCAAATTTAAATTCACAAATGAGGAATAACTTTCCACAATAATTGTTTTTTATTCCACAAAGTCAGGTTATATATTACACTTAGAAAAAAAGATAATAGTGGCACAGGCACAGGCCCCATGTTCGTGGCATACATGAGATTGCATGTGTAATAATTGTAACTGACTCTACTTTTTAGTGACCACTTATTTTAAATATTATTCTGAGATATTAATTATTATTGTCTTCATATTTCAATCACTGAGCCTGCAGTTTTAAGAAAAATCTGTAAACCAAATAATTAATAAATAAAAGGCCTAAGTGTGACACTAAATCATACCTATGATTTTTATATAATTTATTAATTTGCAGTTTCCACACTGAAAATGAAGAAATGGTACACAGGTTTCCTCAACATGAAGATGGTGTCGCTGGAACAAACCATGATAAAATATCGAGGCCTGATGTGGCCGCTAGTATAATAACTAGTTTTGAAGATTCATGTTTGAAAAGAGCTGATGGTTCTAATCCTAGACATCCTGGCATTGATGGCTCCAAATACCATATTTTGGGCAGTTATTTTGAAAATTCATTACAACTTTGGGATCTACAAATGCCTGTAGCCATTTTTTTATCATGCGGTGGCAATCACTCCATTGTTGGTATAATCAAGAAATTCATAAAGCCCTCACTTTCTAACCTTTATGATGTAAATCTATTACCACTTAGGCACATTAAATTATTAGCCATTAATGCTACTATCAAACTTGGGGATCTACAAATGCAAGCCATGTTTCTATCATATGGTGGCAATCTCTCCACTGTTGATATAATCAAGAAATTCAAAAAGCACTTACCGGCCCTCCTGAACCTACCAGTCCCCCCGAACCTACCGGCCCCCGAACCTAACCGCCCTGCTATTTTCTCTATTTTTACTGATTCTTGTTGGAAAAGAGAAGATGGATCCGGTATTGGGGGATACTTGAAGGTTGACTCCAAATATTATATTATATTTAGTGCTGGCTTTGAAAATGGATTAAAACTTCATAATAATGATTTAGAAATGTTGGCCATTTTGGTTGCTCTCATACTTTGGGTTTTACTAATGCATGGTAAGAAAGTTCTTGTACACTGTGACAATCAGTGCACTGTTCATGCAATTAATGGAAGCAAAAAGCAAAAAAAAAGTAAAGCTCAAAAAAAGATGTTAGAGATAATTAGGGATGTAACACAATTTAACAACATTCATCTAACATGTGTATACATGAAGGGTAAAGAAAATGTAAAAGCAGACACGTTATCAAGACATCCTATTGAAAAATTTACAGGAAAGTTCCCTCAGATCTCTACATATGAAGTATGTAATACACGTACAACTTCTATTTTACAAGAAATTTTAGACATTTTAAAGATCAACCAGGAAAAAAAGTGAGCGTGTCTACAGAGGTGTTGGTAAGCCTCACTGGTTTTTAGAATGTCCTTTTCAAGATCCGTATGCCAGCAACATGGAAAGTATGTTCGAAACATAAAAATGTTGGTAATGTTGTTTTAAGTTTCTTTTTTCGGTTTATAAGTATGGAAAAACACTTTCCCTCGGTTTTCCCCAGGCATGCTCTGTCTACCAAAACGTCGTGAGCGTGTTTTCTCCAATACTTAATTGTTTTTCACGAGGGATGGAGAGCCTTATGTTATCTACACATAAAGAATTGTGTATACATGATTGTTATTTTATCTAGTAGTATAGGTAATGATGGTTCTGGCTCACTTCCACTGGAGCGGGATTCATATACCTATACTGCTACTACAGGTAGCATTTTTTATGTGTAAATGACTATGCGATTCAACGATAGTCATGATTTGTATTAAACGAAACATCAATATTAATTAATAATGAATAAAATTTACTATAGCCCACGAGGATATTGGAAAGGTGTAGGAGCAATAAAAAAATTAGCCACCGCGGCTAAGGTATCTAAAGATGTGGCCAAGGATTGGTTAAAGAAACAAGCGTTGTGGCAAATATATTTACCGGCACTTTCATGATCTGGTAACCGAAGCTTAGATTGGTCGGATGAATGGTCATTCTGACGTGACCCGTAATGGGATGTCCTGAGATCTGAATTTAATGAGAATTGTGAAGCGTTAGATGACTGGGCCACCCATGACCCCCAATTGCCTTGTAGAACAGCGGTAAATCTGTATATATTGGCATATATATGGTATATAAAGAATTGTGTACTGTTGATTGTTAGTTTATTTGATGACAATGCTTGTCTGATACTGTAAACCCTCCAGTAGAGGTAGCGCTGCATACGTTGAGGGAACACGGTTCCAGAGTTTTTTCACAAATGTTTTTTTCTCTGGTTTTACGTGTCGGGCTTCAGCTACCTTCAGACCATTTCATCTGTACATCTGTACACAGAGATGCCAACCGTTATGGTTTGACGTAATAGCCTAAAATTACACAAATCCCATAAATTACGATTTTTGTCATTTGTTTAACGAATTATTTAGATTCATGAAATATCCTGGAGAGCAAATTGTTAAAGCATCGCTGATTACTGATTACTGCCCTGATTACTCCGAAAGATTCAGTTTTGGTTGGCATCTCTGTAGATATATTTATGATGATGAAGATGGTGTCTGTTTTTATGTTTTAAGCTGAATTGGAATTGTTTCATGTCGGAAGCATTAATAAAAAAAAGCTGCGTGCCACACAGTTGTATTTGGTTTCATGTTGTTGATTATGGGTCAATTTGGACAGTCTAGGAAATTTTCAAAAGAGAAAGGTAGGGCCAGACAAAGATTGTCCAGGTTTTAAGTGTTGTTACAGAAGTCATGAAACAGTGAACTTCTGCAGTACTGTACTCTCTGCAAGCCAAGTACATCTCTGTATGAAGACAACAATTCTGCAAAATATATTCCATGACTGCGAAATCCACTTGTTTTCACTTGTGATTGAAAGTTGTTTTATGCCAGTCAGCAATATTAACAACAACAAGGCTATCCATTTTTGTTGTAATATAGTTCCACACTACCAAGGGCTGTAAACGCTACATTTATATTACAATGGATCAGTGTCCACTTGACTTTCATTCTCAGCTCCCTGGGGAGTGTTCAAGTTTCATCACAACTTCTGGATCTGTCAACCCAGTGGTTAATAGCATGCACACCACCATGACATCGGGCTATGATGACACACAATAAACCCACTCACACTACGACCACCAATTCCTTTTAGAGACCAACCATTTAGTTTTCTTGGTGGGGGCTGAGATTTTTGTTGGACACATAATATGTTTTGAGTCACTGCTTCAAGACTTTGTTTCTCTGAAAGTAGAGGTTATTTTTTTACCCATTTCCAGCACAACTCTCAACAATCCCTCTGTTGGTATTCTGGGAAAGTCTGTATACATGGCAACTCTCAACAATCCACCTGTTGGAATTAGGGGAAAGTCTGTATACATGGCAACTCTAAACAATCCCTCTGTTGGTATTCTGGGAAAGTCTGTATACATGGCAACTCTCAACAATCCCTCTGTTGGAATTACGGGAAAGTCTGTATACATGGCGACTCTCAACAATCCATCTGTTGGAATTACGGGAAAGTCTGTATGCATGGCAACTCTCAACAATCACTCTGTTGGAATTACGGGAAAGTCTGTATGCATGGCAACTCTCAACAATCCATCTGTAGGAATTACGGGAAAGTCTGTATGCATGGAAACTCTCAACAATCCATCTGTAGGAATTACGGGAAAGTCTGTATGCATGGCAACTCTCAACAATCCCTCTGTTGGAATTACGGGAAAGTCTGTATGCATGGCAACTCTCAACAATCCATCTGTAGGAATTACGGGAAAGTCTGTATACATGGCGACTCTCAACAATCCCTCTGTTGGAATTACGGGAAAGTCTGTATACATGGTAACTCTCAACAATCCACCTGTTGGAATTAGGGGAAAGTCTGTATACATGGCGACTCTCAACAATCCCTCTGTAGGAATTACAGGAAAGTCTGTATGCATGGCGACTCTCAACAATCCCTCTGTTGGAATTACGGGAAAGTCCGTATATATGGCGACTCTCAACAATCCACCTGTTGGAATTAGGGGAAAGTCTGTATACATGGCAACTCTCAACAATCCCTCTGTTGGAATTACTGGAAAGTCTGTATACATGGCGACTCTCAACAATCCCTCTGTTGAAATTACGGGAAAGTCTGTATACATGGGGATTACGGGAAAGTTTGTATATACAGATGACTCTCATGCTAAAAAACAATCCACCTGAGGGCATACTGGGTAATGATATTCATCCACAGAGGCAACTAAATGGATTGGGTGCTCAGGCTTGATGACCATGATGTGAGCCACTGGATTGTCTGCTCCAGACTCGTTTATTTACAGACCACTGTCAAGTAGCTGGAATCTTACTGGTTGCGGTGTTAAACAACAAACAAACAAACAGTGCACTATGTTTTGATGATGAGTCTTATGATAGAAGGGAGACAACTCTCAGTCTCTTGGCTAAGGTTCCAGAGTCCAGTGATCTGATAGACTGAGGTGAGGTGAGGTGAGGTGAGGTGAGGTGAGGTGAGGTGAGGTGAGGTGAAATTGGGTTTAATGTCGCGTCCAAGATAATTGCACTTATTTAGCGACGTGCATGTGTAGCAGCCATAAAATTTCCGAGTCCCGTGATGGGATTCGAACCACGGACCTTCTGATCCGAGGTCAGACGCCTTGTCCACATGACCAAAGAGGTTAACCCCGTCAGCAAGCTGACAAGGTGAGGATGTCATCTGTAGAATGACTCCAAGCCCTGCTACATACTCCCCCGTCAACAGAAGGCAAGTCCCGGGCCGCATAGTAGGGCACAGAGGCTTATTTTGCTCAAATTTAATATGAACGTGCTCAGCCCCGCTTGGGCGCCAATGTAGCCCCCATAAAATTTCCGAGTCCCGTGATGGGATTCGAACCACGGACCGTCTGATCCGAGGTCAGACGACTTGTCCACATGACCGAAGAGCTTAACCCCGTCAGCAAGCTGACAAGTTAAGGATGTCATCTATAGGATGACTCCACGCCCTGCTACACATGCATGTGTGTGGCTGCTTGTACTAGTCTGGAATGATGCCGATTTATAGTGCTAGCTCACTGAGATACCATGCCACAGTTGGCTAAGTACCAAGTAACAAGTACCATCTTACAGTCAGCTACAGCTAAAGACAGCGTGTTGACAGAAGTCAGAGACTACATAAGTCAAGTTAATAGTCAAGCAATACAACATTAGACATACAGAGAGGAATTGACATGTCTGGATGGTTTAGTGTTTAAAGGACACCTACTGGTGGTACCAAATAGTAGCAGCAAAAGAAATGCTTGAGAGAATTCATAGTTCACACCCGGGAGGACACACCCTGGTCGAACGGAAGTTCACATTTACTAACTGTTGATTATTTCTCCAACTGGCCAGAAATGGTTCGGCTAGAAGATACAACCTGTCAAAGAGTTATTCTTCACCTGGAGAGCCAGTTCGGCAGGTATGGCATTCCAGATATCGTCATGAGCGATAGGGCCACAGTAGTCAATTTTGGAATTAAAGAAATTCGCCGCAGAATACGACTTCAGGGTCGAAACTAACAGTTTTTGTCCACTAGTCCTTATGATGATAACATATAGCAAAACCCTTAAAACAGGCCAATTTCTACTAGTCCTTAGGATACCTTTACTATTGGGCAGTTTGGTAAGGACTACAGGACTAGTGCCAATTTCTAACGCTGGACTTCGAACAAATCACTTCTAACAGACAAGCAGAGAGAGAAAGCATCTGATCCTTAAAGTCCTATCAAGGGATAGGAAAGTCTCCAGCTCAATTACTCTTGGGGAGGAGATTGAGAGGAACTGTACCAATGTCAAACTCATTACTAAGCACTGAACATACAGAGCAAGACAGCAACCTACTCCAGAAGAGACAAGTCAGTCAACACAAACATTACAAAGGTAACACTGATCTGAAACCACTAAATTGGTTGTATTATCGTCCATATAATGCGAAACATACGTCGTCGCAACGTTTTCATTAAATGTTTAAACAACGTAAGAAATAGATGTTGTGACAACGTTCTGCATTGGTTGTATTATCGTCAATATAATGCGAAACATACGTCGTCGCAACGTTTTCATTAAATGTTTAAACAACGTAAGAAATAGATGTTGTGACAACGTTCTGCATTGGTTGTATTATCGTCCATATAATGCGAAACATACGTCGTCGCAACGTTTTCATTAAACGTTTAAACAACATAAGAAATAGACGTTGTGACAACGTTCTGCATTGGTTGTATTATCGTCCATATAATGCGAAACATATGTCGTCGCAACATTTTCATAAAACCTTATCACAACGTAAGAAATAGACGTTGTGACAACATTCTGCATTGGTTGTATTTTGGTTTACACACAACGTCGTAGCAACCTTTCTGGTAGTCTACAGAATCACGTTGTGACAACGTAACATCACACATTGTAGCAACGAAAAGTAAACGTTGTAACAACGTAGAATTGTTTGCTGGGTGAGCGGTTTGCAGACTGAGGTCCAGGCACCATGAGGGTTAAATGTCACTGTAGGAATACAGTTAGACTAACATATAGTCTCTGAAATGAACATATCGTACATAAAAAAACAGTTGTTCAGTTATCTTAATAAAAATATAATAAAAAGGAGCCCAGTGACTCTCTTCATTTTCAGATACTGCAGTGATCTAGACTTGCCAAACATTATAGACTTGCATGGGCTGTATTTGATATATATTTGTATCAGGGTCTGTAAGACAGACTAGAATACAGTAATAGCTCACATGTTATTCCAAAACACACGAGCAGTTTGAATATCCCGCGTTATGATCACATCACACCACTGAAATGTCAGCGTAACCTGAGCTCGCAGCACGTGGCTGTGTATACAAACAAAGCACAGGCCCCTGAAGCAGGATAGTAATATTACTGAAACACCGGACCCATATATATAAATAGACAAGGTACGTCACTCGCCATCTTGGCCGATGTTGACTTACACTGAATCGTTTAAAATAAAGGGAAATTAACGTATGTCATGTTCACAGTACCCTCCCCCCACCCCCACCCCCCCCCCCCCCCCCCAAACCTCCACATACGCACTGCAAGTCACAAACCTTCACTTTTTTGCAATTTATTGCCTATATCGCGTGATTTTATCGAGATATTGGCTCAATCGCCTCTGTCGGTAACGGAAGTAAACAAAATCTCCGCGCTATATGGCGTCGAGCGCTCTGATTGGTCGGCGCGAAAACCACAACAAACGCACGTGCTGGTATTCAAAAAGCAAAACAAACGAAGATAACGTGTCAGCATCTGAAAGAAGACCCAAAATGACTGAAAACAAATTAATTTCTTGCAAAGTATAAACTTAAAAAAATTATTGGTTAAAGAAAATACCATACACATCACACAAATATGCATGTACATATTTTGAATACATTTTAAAATGTTTATAAAATCTGATACCTGACCAGTGCAATGTAACTATTCATAACAATGAGTAATATTACTATCCTGCTTCAGGGGCCTGTGAAACAAAGTCACGTGCGCCGATTGACATTCAGCGATTTTCGCTGATATTTCTGTAGGACAGCCGTTCAACTTATACCTTGTTAATTATCTTCAAATTTCGTTTTAGGATGGCGTTCCATCCATATATCCTTTCCATAGCTTGTAATTCGATTTTCATTCGTGGCTTCGTAACTTTGAGCGTTTCGCTTACGTACTTACTTATACTAGGAGATTTTACGTGCGCGTTTCGCGCCTTGGTCGCCATTTTATCGTCGTGCTTCGATCACGTGTCACGAGTTTGCACGTTAATGTCCTTTTTTTTGCTATAGTTTTCTTAAACCATTGGTGATTCTCTCATTTATTTTGTTGATTATGACTTTCTCTTGACATAATTCCAATTAATTAGGCGTATTATGTTTTTGAATTGTTTCAAGTCCCCGGCTCCCTATGCGCGTCGCACACACTCTGCTACCCAGAGTTCCATGCGGCCTGCTTTTGCCCCCCGTCAGCTAGGATCTTGCCAGTTCCCGCCGGGTCGTCGTCCGTTCGAAAACTTTGTCCGCGCGATTTCTCTTAAACTATTCAGTGGGTTCATCTCAAACTTAGTACATACAAGAAAACATTGATGCAGAGCATCAAAGTTCCCCGCCATATGTGATGCCTCACAAACGCATAATTATGATGTTACTGAAAGGCATGAAGGAGCATAATTATATTAACCACAAATAACAAAACGCTGTTGTGGAAAAAAATATTATTTATTTTGAGTATTGGGCAATACAGTTGATACATTTGCATAGGGTAGGTCTATTTAAAAATAGTTTCTTGTTTAACGCCGCACTCAGCATTATTCCAGCCATATGACGGAGGTCTGTAAATAATCCAGTCTGGACCAGATCATCCAGTGATTGACACCAAGAGCATCGAACTACGCAATTGGAATATGATGTTTTGCATCGACCAAATCGGCGAGCCTGACTACCCAATCCTGTTCGTCGCCTCTTACGGCAAGCATAGGTTGCTGAAGACCTATTCTTACCTGGGTCTTTATTTAAAAAGTAGATCGAAGGAAATGGAAGCAATTTCTGGCACAAATGTAAACATGTGGAAATAGTATCAAAACTGCCAACAACATTGGCAGATGCACATACTCAAAAAATAGATCACATTCTTTTTACACTTAGCATTTGGTTATAATAATGTAAATGAAAATACTAAGGGCTCCATATGGCAAAAAAAAGTCATACTAGATAAGGTCTTTTTGTCACAACCACAGATGCACATACTCAAAATATTATCACGTAGTTGGAGAACATTTCAATACAGGGACTAATCAATAACGGAGATTCCTCGTCTCTTGTTTTACGTTTTTTGGTCAGTTTTTTTTTGTATTTCTTTCTTTCAAAGAATAGTAATTGTGATCATGATGAGTTGAGTTACTTGGGTTTTTTCTATATACTGTTTTTTATCCAGTGTCAGTAACTGTTGTGGAATGTGGTTTAATATGATGATGATTGATTGGTTTGTCGTTTAACGCCGCACTCGGCAATATCCCAGCTATATGACGTCGGTCTGTAAATAATCCAGTCTGGACCAGACAATCCAGTGCCTAATATCATGAGCATCGATCCACGCAATTGGGATCGACGCCTCTGTACTGCAGGCAACGAAGACTTCCACAATACCAGATGACCTTGACATTGCCCCAAGTCTAGTCTCCTACAACAGTAAACAGAAGATGGGAGTTGATGTTTACATCTGTAATGTCACCACCAGGACCGTTTCTATACCACCCAATGCAATACTTTGTGAAGTACAGCCAGTCACCATTGAAGACATACCCCAGACATCTACCACTAGTGATGGACCATTGATTGAGAAGATGGACTTTGAAGAAGCTGCTGTGACTCCTGATGAACTGGCCAGAGGCAAAGATGTTATTAGACAGCACTTGGACATCTTCTCAACTGGGGATACAGATGTTGGTTATACTGACAGGGTGGTGCATAGGATTAAGCTGACTGATGAGCATCCCTTCAAACAGCGACACAGACGGATCCCACCACCGATGTATCAGGAAGTGAGAGACCATCTTCAACAACTTTTACTGAGTGGGATCATTCGTAAATCCTATTCACCATGGTCGTCTAATGTTGTGCTCGCAAGGAAGAAGAATGGCAAACTTAGAATGTGTGTGGACTTCCGCCAGCTCAACAACAGGACTATCAAGGACAGCTATTCTTTGCCGAGAGTGGAAGAGATGTTTGATGCTCTGGTTGGATCCAAATTCTTCACGACTTTGGATATGAAGAGTGGGTATCACCAGGTGGAGTTAGCTGAAGAACATAAAGAGAGAACAGCTTTCACAGTAGGACCACTCGGATTTTACGAGTACACCAGGATGCCCTTTGGTTTGTGTAACAGTCCAGCAACGTACCAGAGATTAATGAACGAGTGTTTTGATGGGCTTCATCTCAAGATCTGCCTAATCTACATAGATGACATCATTATCTTCTCGGACACATATGAAGAACACTTGGAACGACTTGACCGAGTTTTCGAGAGAATCAGAGAGTGTGGCCTGAAGTTAACACCAGATAAATGTTCTTTCTTCAAGGAGAAGATAAAGTTTCTTGGACATGTTGTGTCATCGAAAGGAGTTGAAGCAGATCCAGATAAAGTACAACGTATCAAGGATTGGCCACGTCCTATAACACCAGAGCAAGTTCGCCAGTTCTTGGGCTTCGCTGGGTATTATCGTAAATTTGTGAAGGACTTTGCCAGAATTGCTCAACCACTCTCAAGCCTCATGCCAGCTCCCAAGGAATGCAAGAGGACCAAGAAGAAGACATACGTTTGTAAGCCATGGTCTTGGGGTCCAGAACAAGAGTCAGCTTTTCAGACATTGAAGGATGTTCTTTCATCACCACCAGTCCTAGGATACCCAGACTACACGAGGAGTTTTGAACTTCATACAGATGCTAGTACTCACGGACTTGGCGCAGTTCTATACCAGAAGACAGACGACGGGAAGAAGCAAGTGATTTGTTATGGAAGTCGCGGGTTGAGTAAGTCAGAGAGGAATTACTCTGCACACCGGTTGGAGTTCTTGGCCCTCAAGTGGGCAGTGACTGAGAAATTCCGGGATTACTTGTACGGCAATACCTTCACTGTATTTACTGACAACAACCCACTGACTTACGTGCTCACCACTGCCAAACTCGATGCTACTGGCCATCGTTGGTTAGCTGCACTTGCAGCTTATAACTTCGACATTATGTATCGCCCAGGTCAGAGTAATGCAGATGCAGATGGATTGTCCAGGCTTCCAGGATTGTCAAGAAAGGAAGAGGAAGGATCACAGGTTCCTATAGAATCTGTCAAAGCTGTTTGTAATGTAATCCATTCTCAACCCTTTGTAGAAACCCTGTGCCTATCAGCTGAGGTCATAGATATCGAATTAGACCAAGGACAAGACATCCGCCTCATGACTGACAGAGACTGGAGGAAAACACAGTATCAAGATCCGACTCTCAGGCCATGGATAGCCAATGTGCGAGCTGGTCTCAAACCAAAAAAAGACATGATTCCATCAACAAAGACGGATGCAACTCTGTTCAAGGCTTTTGACAGACTCATCCTGAAGAATGGAGTCCTTTATCGACAGGTCACCATAGGAGAAGAAAAGAGACTACAGCTGGTTCTCCCTGCCTCCTGTGTAGAAAGAGCCATGATAGGATGCCATGACGAAGTGGGACACCCTGGAAGAGACCGCACTCTATCACTTCTGCGAGACCGATTTTTCTGGCCAGGGATGTCCAAAGATACTGAAGCGTGGGTACATGCTTGTGGAAGATGCCTCAGAAGGAAGTCTCCTACCAACGCCAGAGCACCTCTTGTGAGCATCAACACCAGCCAACCTCTGGAGTTAGTGTGCATGGACTTCCTTTCACTGGAATCATCCCAAGGCTACGAGAATGTGTTGGTAATTACAGACCACTTTACCAGGTATGCCATGGCCATTCCCACACGGAACCAGACAGCCAAGACAACTGCAGAGGCTTTCTACACCCACTTTGTTCAACACTATGGAATGCCACAGCGTCTCCACACCGACCAAGGAGCAAACTTTGAGGGCAAGCTCGTGAAGGAATTATGTGACTTACTGAACATCAAGAAGTCAAGGACCACTCCATACCACCCTATGGGCAACGGCATGTGTGAGAGATTTAATAGGACCCTCTGTGACATGCTTGGCACCCTATCGCCTGACAAGAAACGGGACTGGAAGAATTATGTGGGACCTTTAGTTCATGCTTATAACTGCATCCGCCACGAGACCACTGGCCAGACACCCTTCTTCCTTATGTTTGGACGTGAACCCAGATTACCAATCGACCTTGCTTTTGGACTGGAGCTCAACAGAGAGAAGAAATCAGTGTTTCAGTACACCAAGGCCCTTAGGGAACGACTCCGGAGTGCTTATGAGCAGGCAGCCAAGACCACACAAGATGCTCAAGGTCGACAGAAGGCAGGTTATGACCTGAAGGTTAGAGGCGGAACCATAGAGGTCGGAGACAGAGTGCTGGTCAAAGCTTTGGCTTTCGATGGACGACATAAACTAGCAGACCGATGGGAAGAGGATGTTAATGTAGTTCTGGAACAGCCAAATTTAGACATTCCTGTGTTTGTGGTCCAGAAGGAATTTGGTGAAGGACGGAAGAGGACCTTGCACCGGAACCATCTCCTGCCCATTGGAGCCATTTCACAGTCAAAGGATGCCAAGGTCAAGCAGAGGCCAACTCCAGCTCCTAGACGAAGGACATCAACTGTGTTATCCCCAGCATACACTCAAGACGCGACATCAGAGATGTCTACTGGAAATGAAGATATCATGGAGATAGGAACATTTACAGTGCCTGTTCAGACGTCCCAAGATACAGCAGACGTTCATGGCTCCACAGTGATGAACGCAGAATCTGCAGAGAGGGATGAGGAATCTACCCAAGCAAAGACTGGTGACGACCAAGAACTTCTTGAGGTAGAGGGATCTTCTTCTGGTGGCGACGGTCACTCGTCAGTGTTGTCAGAGGAACAGCAGGACACAGAAGAGACCCGTGAAGAAGAAATACAGGAACTTGATGAGGACGAAACTGAACAGGAGGAACCTGGGGCTCAGACCGCTTCAGGGATAGATGACGAAACATCTGCTGCTGCAACTGCATCGATATTTCCAACTGCATCTGCACCTAGACGTTCAGGAAGAGACTCAAAGAAGCCTTCTTGGATGACATCAGGGGAGTACTTGATGAGTCACAGAGTGACAGGTTCAGAGGCTACTATGGACAGAAGATCTAGAGCAATCCAGGAACTTGCAGCTAGTGGTGTTTTAAAGCATATTAGTGAGAGTTTATCCCAGGCTTTTATTTCTATTCTGGATGGAACTTCCAAATGACGAGGACGTCATTTCTGGGGGAGGGGAAGTATGTGGCCAAGTCATGTTTTAAGTATTTGTACATATAAGTTAGATATTTTAGATGTTTCATTTTAGCTTTAAACTTTACATACAGTACCCTACAAACAAACCTTTAGAGTTATACAAGCCCTCAATACAATAAGCCTATCCCTGCACCCTGCATTTAACAATAGCCACCTTACTGGGTCAGGCCAGGTTCTGACCCATGCGTATGCACACTGCACAAGTTTCTTTTGTCTGTCTGCTTTAGTTTCTGTGGTCAGCTTACTATCTATTGTGTATGTAGATTTAAAGGTTTCTGTCCGGCATATCCTGTTGGCAGTTGTACACAATTATTCAAGGAGGTCACTTAGATTTGTATTAGATCGTTTTCCTTCATATCAGCCCCTTGCTGATTGTGGATGTTGAACATTGTACATTCAGGGAACTCGATGTTTGTGTATGGAGGATTTCATTATCCAGGTTAGTTTCTATGGGCTTAGTATTTCATCTATTGTATATATGGTCTTGTACATATTGTATTACTTAAGAGGTGTTAAATTAATGCATCAGTGTATAAGTAAACCTAGCTGGTAGTTAAAGTAAAGTAGGTATTTCAACTATCATTACAGTTGGTTGTATGTAGAATTTATTTAATTTCAATCTAAAATGTATCATATTGCATCTTTACAGTATGTTATCTTCTTAAATACTGCATTACTAGTATACACTTTACTAAACTAAATTATTATTTAAACATGTTCTTAAACCTATAACTGTCTGAACGTGGTATGAAATAAGAACGTATGTATGGGAGATCGGTTGTTTTTATATCTTATTTTATATGGCCATTATTAGTATTGTCAAGGTTGTATTTCAACTTGTTATAGAATGATGTGACCGTAAACAACATTGAACGTGACTGCGAACCACTGAGATAAGCTCATTGCCACACAGTGGTAAGTAGGGAGCATAATTATATATATATGGTTCAAACTAATAACTAGTATATGGTTATTCTTCTAAATTAATGTTTTGTGTGAATTTAATGTATTCTCAAAGTATTTACAAATGGAAATTTTATATAGTTATTCAGAAATAGTTTACAACCTGCTATTTATATTTAAGGATTTATTCATGCTAGTGCTAATGTGCTAGCTGATAAGATGAAGTCTTGTAATTGTGTTTAATCTCCATGTTCTGCTACAAAAATACTTATGATGTTTGCATTATATTTTCAGGGTTTAATATGATTAGTATCTACTCTCGGAATAAAGATGGTTGTCATGTGAACTGACGAGTAGCGTCGTGTTGTGTGTGCCCCACCAACATCCACCCCTTACCCGCTACTACATTTTGGAGCCCCCAGTGAGGAGTGACAACCAGAGAGTGATACCCGTCCCCTGGAGACAGACACCGTGAGAGACACCATGTTATGTGGTGATATGTGAGCCAGTGACTATATGATTTTTGTGACATCTGACTGTATTCGGTGCTAGTGCCACTGACTATGATATAAGTGGGAGTATATTGGTGCTTGTGCCATTCAGTGACTCTGATCTGCAAGACTACAAGTGGGACTACCATGCATTAGCCCAAGTGACTTTGGGCCAGAGTCTTTGTGCTACAGACTTTCGTGTGATTTATAGGCTTCATATGTTCATGTAATTTATATTTTGATAACTATTTTGATAACTAGATCATTGCCATAAATACATATTTGACCTGTTTTCATTTCGCGCCGTTGCCATGATTTGTTGTCGCGCTGATGTTGCGATAATATTGTTGCAGGCCTTTGGTTTTCCAGATTTTGTCGCGACTGTTTAGCCTTATATTGTCGCAGTACTGCCACGACTCGCTATTGTCGCGGTAATTTATTATGTAACCAAGCGTTCATCTTGAAGTGTTTTTTTTGTCACTTCATTTGATTTTGATTGATTGATATCATGTGATTGAGTTTGCATGGTGTGAGTTTGTGTTTATTAATAAACAGGGAATCAATAAAGTATATAATTACTTACTATTAAATAAATTTTAGTAATGTAGGATTTACGTCCAGTAGATAATTTCAATTACGTGTTAAGGTGCATAGTCTAATGCTTTATTATCATAAATATAGATATTAGTATTTAGTTGTTAGTACTTAGCATTTAGTTTAAAGGGGTTGATATCTCGTTCGACTAGGTTTTAGTGTGTTGATCCTTTCTTCGGTTAATTGGTTTAAGTAGTTTGTCTTTATTGCAGTTGGATTTCTTCAGTGTTCTCCTGTTTCACCTATCATTTGCGCTTGCGTTGCACCTGCATAAGTTAAGCATGAAATTTGTACTAACCTGAGCACTTAGCCTACACATAATTGATCATACATAAATTCCCCAGTATCCTATTGCAAATATCAATGTATACACTGTATAGTGTACCCAGTATATTTACCTGAAGTATATATTATACTTGTATACTCGCCTGAAGTATACAACATACCTGACTCAAGTAGATAGTATACATACCTGCAGTATATACTCTAGCTGTTTTTGTGTTCCTTCTTAGTTGTGTTACTACTCAATTTTTGTGCTTTTTACCAGTCGACAACAAGTATGTCTTCCTAAACAAGTTTACTGCTTATTCTTCCGCCAACATGTATATTACTTAGGGCACAATTTTGTGTTTGACTTTGCTGAGTCATCATCAGATAGTACATTTGGTGAGAAGTGTTACCATTTTTCATTTTCTATCTACTAGTTTGTTTACTTATTCATTATGGAGCCAGATGGTATGACTGAAGAGGAGATAGACCAGCTTGTGTCTACTCTCAATACACTCAAGATGCGCCCCAAGTTGGGTTCCCCAGAAGACTTTATGGCCTGGATGCGTGAGTGTTCTGGTACTTCACAGGTAAAGACCGAATCTAAGCATTCAGAATTACCATTTGAGACAGGCACTCATGAGACCCCTGGAGTTCTTACTGGTACAGAGACGGTTCTAAAGGTGGCAGAGGTACCTCGCCTACCATTTTTTTCTGGGGAAGGTAACAAGGATGCCAGTTATGACATTTGGCGATATGAAGTGAAGTGTCTATATCAGGATAAGTTACACTCGGAGGACAACATCAAGCAAGCCATCAGGAGATCACTGAAGGGACCTGCTGCCAGAGTATTACTTAGGTTAGGCCCACACGTTGATGGAAGCTCTATTTTAGCCAAAATGGACAGCGTCTTTGGCGATGTGGATGCGACGGAGACACTTTTAGCCAAGTTCTATTCCGCCAAACAGACCAAGACTGAGTCAGTAGCTACCTGGGCTGTGCGTCTAGAAGACCTCTTGGGACAGGCCATAGATGCCGGAGAAGTGGAAGCTAACAAGCAAGACCGAATGCTTAAATCCATGCTATGGACAGGACTTCTGCCTGACTTAAAGGACATTTCCGGCCACAAGTACGACCAGAGCCTCACCTTCAGCGATCTTCTAATCAGCCTCAGAAGAATAGAACAGGAATTAAAGACACGTGAAGGGCCCCTGTCTTTTACTCCCAATTCTACTGTTACTAAGAAGAATCCTATTCCTGGTATGGCGGCTGTCTCCAAGGAGAACAAGGAATTGGCAGAGATCAAGGGGATGATCAGAAAACTTTCAGGTGAAGTAGCTGATCTCAAGAAGAAGTGCGACAATACCTCTCAAGCACAGACACGACCCGCCATTGATTTTGCAGGTGCCTGGTATCCACCATTTCAGGGAGTCCAAGAGATGCCACGGCACCCTCAGGGTCCTCCAGTTCGGTTTTCATCCCCTGCTTCTATTCAGGCTCAAAACAACAATGCACGGGGACAGCAAGCCTTTCATCCAAGGACAGTTCGGCCAAGGCAGGGGTGGACAACTGATGCATATGGACAGCCTACCCCCATCTGCTACCGCTGTGGACAACCTGGACACGTCAGCTACAAGTGTACAGTTAGGATGGACCACAGTTGGAATCCGTTAAACTGAGGAGAATCCATAAGGTGGGACATGTTATGGATTTCAGTGTACAGGGTCCCAAAGATGATGATATAACTGGCCTTGTGGGTACTGCATCAGAAGTGGAAGTTGCCGTTCATGGAGTGAACACTAAAGCCCTACTGGATACCGGAGCTACAGTTTCAACCATGAGCGAGTCCTTCCATCGAGATCACCTGTCCCACCTCCCTATACAGCCACTTGAAGGTATCCTGCATGTAGAGTGTGCTGATGGTAAGCCATTACCATATCTTGGATATGTAGAGACACCGCTTCAGGTAACTGGTATGTCACCAGCTGACCAGCAAGGATTATTTCTTGTTGTCCCTGACAGTGACTACAATGAGACTGTACCTATTCTTATGGGCACAAACATTTTGAATGCGCTTATGGTTAATTGTAAGGAGCATCATGGGAACAGATTTTTACAGTGTGCTAATCTCTTTACCCCGTGGTACCTTGCCTTCAGATGTCTCGTACTTAGGGAGAAGGAGCTAGTCAAGCGCCACAATAGGTTAGCTTTAGTGAAGAGCGCCGAGTTCAAGAGATTTATCATCCCACCAAATAGTGAAGTAAAGATTCATGGATATCTTGATAAACCTCTTGAGTACCACTCGACTTGTGCTGTACTGCAGGCAACGAAGACTTCCACAATACCAGATGACCTTGACATTGCCCCAAGTCTAGTCTCCTACAACAGTAAACAGAAGATGGGAGTTGATGTTTACATCTGTAATGTCACCACCAGGACCGTTTCTATACCACCCAATGCAATACTTTGTGAAGTACAGCCAGTCACCATTGAAGACATACCCCAGACATCTACCACTAGTGATGGACCATTGATTGAGAAGATGGACTTTGAAGAAGCTGCTGTGACTCCTGATGAACTGGCCAGAGGCAAAGATGTTATTAGACAGCACTTGGACATCTTCTCAACTGGGGATACAGATGTTGGTTATACTGACAGGGTGGTGCATAGGATTAAGCTGACTGATGAGCATCCCTTCAAACAGCGACACAGACGGATCCCACCACCGATGTATCAGGAAGTGAGAGACCATCTTCAACAACTTTTACTGAGTGGGATCATTCGTAAATCCTATTCACCATGGTCGTCTAATGTTGTGCTCGCAAGGAAGAAGAATGGCAAACTTAGAATGTGTGTGGACTTCCGCCAGCTCAACAACAGGACTATCAAGGACAGCTATTCTTTGCCGAGAGTGGAAGAGATGTTTGATGCTCTGGTTGGATCCAAATTCTTCACGACTTTGGATATGAAGAGTGGGTATCACCAGGTGGAGTTAGCTGAAGAACATAAAGAGAGAACAGCTTTCACAGTAGGACCACTCGGATTTTACGAGTACACCAGGATGCCCTTTGGTTTGTGTAACAGTCCAGCAACGTACCAGAGATTAATGAACGAGTGTTTTGATGGGCTTCATCTCAAGATCTGCCTAATCTACATAGATGACATCATTATCTTCTCGGACACATATGAAGAACACTTGGAACGACTTGACCGAGTTTTCGAGAGAATCAGAGAGTGTGGCCTGAAGTTAACACCAGATAAATGTTCTTTCTTCAAGGAGAAGATAAAGTTTCTTGGACATGTTGTGTCATCGAAAGGAGTTGAAGCAGATCCAGATAAAGTACAACGTATCAAGGATTGGCCACGTCCTATAACACCAGAGCAAGTTCGCCAGTTCTTGGGCTTCGCTGGGTATTATCGTAAATTTGTGAAGGACTTTGCCAGAATTGCTCAACCACTCTCAAGCCTCATGCCAGCTCCCAAGGAATGCAAGAGGACCAAGAAGAAGACATACGTTTGTAAGCCATGGTCTTGGGGTCCAGAACAAGAGTCAGCTTTTCAGACATTGAAGGATGTTCTTTCATCACCACCAGTCCTAGGATACCCAGACTACACGAGGAGTTTTGAACTTCATACAGATGCTAGTACTCACGGACTTGGCGCAGTTCTATACCAGAAGACAGACGACGGGAAGAAGCAAGTGATTTGTTATGGAAGTCGCGGGTTGAGTAAGTCAGAGAGGAATTACTCTGCACACCGGTTGGAGTTCTTGGCCCTCAAGTGGGCAGTGACTGAGAAATTCCGGGATTACTTGTACGGCAATACCTTCACTGTATTTACTGACAACAACCCACTGACTTACGTGCTCACCACTGCCAAACTCGATGCTACTGGCCATCGTTGGTTAGCTGCACTTGCAGCTTATAACTTCGACATTATGTATCGCCCAGGTCAGAGTAATGCAGATGCAGATGGATTGTCCAGGCTTCCAGGATTGTCAAGAAAGGAAGAGGAAGGATCACAGGTTCCTATAGAATCTGTCAAAGCTGTTTGTAATGTAATCCATTCTCAACCCTTTGTAGAAACCCTGTGCCTATCAGCTGAGGTCATAGATATCGAATTAGACCAAGGACAAGACATCCGCCTCATGACTGACAGAGACTGGAGGAAAACACAGTATCAAGATCCGACTCTCAGGCCATGGATAGCCAATGTGCGAGCTGGTCTCAAACCAAAAAAAGACATGATTCCATCAACAAAGACGGATGCAACTCTGTTCAAGGCTTTTGACAGACTCATCCTGAAGAATGGAGTCCTTTATCGACAGGTCACCATAGGAGAAGAAAAGAGACTACAGCTGGTTCTCCCTGCCTCCTGTGTAGAAAGAGCCATGATAGGATGCCATGACGAAGTGGGACACCCTGGAAGAGACCGCACTCTATCACTTCTGCGAGACCGATTTTTCTGGCCAGGGATGTCCAAAGATACTGAAGCGTGGGTACATGCTTGTGGAAGATGCCTCAGAAGGAAGTCTCCTACCAACGCCAGAGCACCTCTTGTGAGCATCAACACCAGCCAACCTCTGGAGTTAGTGTGCATGGACTTCCTTTCACTGGAATCATCCCAAGGCTACGAGAATGTGTTGGTAATTACAGACCACTTTACCAGGTATGCCATGGCCATTCCCACACGGAACCAGACAGCCAAGACAACTGCAGAGGCTTTCTACACCCACTTTGTTCAACACTATGGAATGCCACAGCGTCTCCACACCGACCAAGGAGCAAACTTTGAGGGCAAGCTCGTGAAGGAATTATGTGACTTACTGAACATCAAGAAGTCAAGGACCACTCCATACCACCCTATGGGCAACGGCATGTGTGAGAGATTTAATAGGACCCTCTGTGACATGCTTGGCACCCTATCGCCTGACAAGAAACGGGACTGGAAGAATTATGTGGGACCTTTAGTTCATGCTTATAACTGCATCCGCCACGAGACCACTGGCCAGACACCCTTCTTCCTTATGTTTGGACGTGAACCCAGATTACCAATCGACCTTGCTTTTGGACTGGAGCTCAACAGAGAGAAGAAATCAGTGTTTCAGTACACCAAGGCCCTTAGGGAACGACTCCGGAGTGCTTATGAGCAGGCAGCCAAGACCACACAAGATGCTCAAGGTCGACAGAAGGCAGGTTATGACCTGAAGGTTAGAGGCGGAACCATAGAGGTCGGAGACAGAGTGCTGGTCAAAGCTTTGGCTTTCGATGGACGACATAAACTAGCAGACCGATGGGAAGAGGATGTTAATGTAGTTCTGGAACAGCCAAATTTAGACATTCCTGTGTTTGTGGTCCAGAAGGAATTTGGTGAAGGACGGAAGAGGACCTTGCACCGGAACCATCTCCTGCCCATTGGAGCCATTTCACAGTCAAAGGATGCCAAGGTCAAGCAGAGGCCAACTCCAGCTCCTAGACGAAGGACATCAACTGTGTTATCCCCAGCATACACTCAAGACGCGACATCAGAGATGTCTACTGGAAATGAAGATATCATGGAGATAGGAACATTTACAGTGCCTGTTCAGACGTCCCAAGATACAGCAGACGTTCATGGCTCCACAGTGATGAACGCAGAATCTGCAGAGAGGGATGAGGAATCTACCCAAGCAAAGACTGGTGACGACCAAGAACTTCTTGAGGTAGAGGGATCTTCTTCTGGTGGCGACGGTCACTCGTCAGTGTTGTCAGAGGAACAGCAGGACACAGAAGAGACCCGTGAAGAAGAAATACAGGAACTTGATGAGGACGAAACTGAACAGGAGGAACCTGGGGCTCAGACCGCTTCAGGGATAGATGACGAAACATCTGCTGCTGCAACTGCATCGATATTTCCAACTGCATCTGCACCTAGACGTTCAGGAAGAGACTCAAAGAAGCCTTCTTGGATGACATCAGGGGAGTACTTGATGAGTCACAGAGTGACAGGTTCAGAGGCTACTATGGACAGAAGATCTAGAGCAATCCAGGAACTTGCAGCTAGTGGTGTTTTAAAGCATATTAGTGAGAGTTTATCCCAGGCTTTTATTTCTATTCTGGATGGAACTTCCAAATGACGAGGACGTCATTTCTGGGGGAGGGGAAGTATGTGGCCAAGTCATGTTTTAAGTATTTGTACATATAAGTTAGATATTTTAGATGTTTCATTTTAGCTTTAAACTTTACATACAGTACCCTACAAACAAACCTTTAGAGTTATACAAGCCCTCAATACAATAAGCCTATCCCTGCACCCTGCATTTAACAATAGCCACCTTACTGGGTCAGGCCAGGTTCTGACCCATGCGTATGCACACTGCACAAGTTTCTTTTGTCTGTCTGCTTTAGTTTCTGTGGTCAGCTTACTATCTATTGTGTATGTAGATTTAAAGGTTTCTGTCCGGCATATCCTGTTGGCAGTTGTACACAATTATTCAAGGAGGTCACTTAGATTTGTATTAGATCGTTTTCCTTCATATCAGCCCCTTGCTGATTGTGGATGTTGAACATTGTACATTCAGGGAACTCGATGTTTGTGTATGGAGGATTTCATTATCCAGGTTAGTTTCTATGGGCTTAGTATTTCATCTATTGTATATATGGTCTTGTACATATTGTATTACTTAAGAGGTGTTAAATTAATGCATCAGTGTATAAGTAAACCTAGCTGGTAGTTAAAGTAAAGTAGGTATTTCAACTATCATTACAGTTGGTTGTATGTAGAATTTATTTAATTTCAATCTAAAATGTATCATATTGCATCTTTACAGTATGTTATCTTCTTAAATACTGCATTACTAGTATACACTTTACTAAACTAAATTATTATTTAAACATGTTCTTAAACCTATAACTGTCTGAACGTGGTATGAAATAAGAACGTATGTATGGGAGATCGGTTGTTTTTATATCTTATTTTATATGGCCATTATTAGTATTGTCAAGGTTGTATTTCAACTTGTTATAGAATGATGTGACCGTAAACAACATTGAACGTGACTGCGAACCACTGAGATAAGCTCATTGCCACACAGTGGTAAGTAGGGAGCATAATTATATATATATGGTTCAAACTAATAACTAGTATATGGTTATTCTTCTAAATTAATGTTTTGTGTGAATTTAATGTATTCTCAAAGTATTTACAAATGGAAATTTTATATAGTTATTCAGAAATAGTTTACAACCTGCTATTTATATTTAAGGATTTATTCATGCTAGTGCTAATGTGCTAGCTGATAAGATGAAGTCTTGTAATTGTGTTTAATCTCCATGTTCTGCTACAAAAATACTTATGATGTTTGCATTATATTTTCAGGGTTTAATATGATTAGTATCTACTCTCGGAATAAAGATGGTTGTCATGTGAACTGACGAGTAGCGTCGTGTTGTGTGTGCCCCACCAACATCCACCCCTTACCCGCTACTACATTACGACAAGCATAGTAGCCTGATATATATATATACTGTTAAGATGTAACATGACAATTCATCCATACTACTAAACAGAAGTAAAACCGCTTGTCCACTCGGATCAATCTGACCAAGACCATTCCGCTGATGACAGTCAAATAATGCATACGAATCGAAATCCGTAAAAATTGCAATGGAGACATCAGTAAAAGTTACCAAAAGTGACGGGGATATCAATATTGCTTTTTGAAATGATTCTATGAAATTTGTTTTCCCTGCTTCAATTTTTGGAGCACCTGTGACGGAGCCATAAAACTGATCTGTTATGTAGACAATATCGCTTGAGGCAGTGGCTGCTGGGAACTGATTATGACCTAAATACTCCTCATAGCCTTCGGTGTTAACTTTGTGGCTGTAGAGACTTGTGCCTTCATCCAACAGATTATCGAGGTCAGTGGAACACGGTACAGACGCAAATAGGTTTGAGCTATGGGACACAAAATATATGAATGACCAGAGCTACGGCTGTACATTGAATTCCATTAAACGGTTGAAAAATACTACAGCCTTGATGCAAATTCGCTGACACACTACTCCGATTTTGCTTTGATCATGACTTTGCTACCAAACGTTTCGCATGTGGCTATGTGCGGTGCACTGATTAATAAACACACACGGGGAACTGGGTTAATTCAAAATACGGAATATAACTATTCCAAATATTTCCAGTGAACATGAGCATCCAAACAATCAAAAGTGTGGTATGTAGATTATGGAATTCAGCCATATTACATTTAAATTGAGATGTCGTCGTTGTTCATGAATAAGCATATTCAGAACATAATTTTTATTATGCTGTTATTTACGATCTCCGGAGCACAGTTCTTCTTTTGTATACACCGTGAAAATCAGAAAGTTAGTCCTTGAGGAAAAAAGGACATCGGATTACACACGAATGGTTTAATAATGTCACCTAATGACCAGAAACGGTCAGATACATCAATTAACTACATAAAGACGATTTTGAAGTATCTCTTATTGCTGGAAAAGAATAGCATCAACATTCGACGCACATGATTTGTATGTTTTGTTTCCGTAAATGCGTGGCTTGAAATTTCAAATAAACCAACATGTCGACATACATGCCACAAATTTAACGTTTCCCGTATACTTCCCCGCCTGAAGGGCGGGGAAGAATAATCTGTGTCATATGGAGGGGTGCAGTCAAAAGAAAAAACATGTTTTTATTAATTTTCCATTTTTTAAATTAATTTTTCAAACCCTAACCCTATCCTAGCTATTTAATTTGAAATTACTGACACACTAGGAGGGTCGGGGGTGAGCCACGCTCATTTCTTTTTCTTGTTATTAATAATCGACTGTCAGTAATATGCTCAAATCGGTCAACATCATATACAAGCACGAGAGGAACAATACAGGATTTCGGGCCAATACGGCTGTACCAGGCCAATGTGGCTTCAGTGCATGAATGCATTTTTATATACCAATCGCAACAAGGCGATAAACTGTCATCACACTTCTGTCAAGAGCGTGGATCCTGTTTTCTTGTATGTGTTTTCTTGATTTCCTCCAGCAGAAAATGTGGCATGATATTTGTTTGTTGTTTCACGCCGCACTCAGTAATATTCCAGCTTTATGACAGCGGTCTGTAAATAATCAAGTCTGGACCAGACCATCCAGTGATTGACATCGTATCCCAATTGCGTAGATCGATGCTCATAATGTCAATCACTGGATTGTTTGGTCCAGAATTCATTATTTACAGACAGCCGTCATTTAGCTGGAATATTGCTGTGTGCGGCGGTAAACAACAAACATACAAACAAACATTGAAGTTGGAGAAAAACCTACAGCGTTTTAGGTTTAGAGTACAATACTTGGGGGCATATATAGATCATACTCGATTATTTACACACTGCGGTCATATGGCTGGAATATTGCTGAGTACGGCGTTAAACAACAAACAAACAATAAACAAACATAGATCATAATCATAATGAAATATGTTGTAATCATTGAGTGAATGAGTAATGAACTATGTGCATATTTGTATCATTTCTGGTGTCTCTGATATTGCTGGAATCGGCTTAAGACCATCCAGTGATTGACATCGTATCCCAATTGCGTAGATCGATGCTCATAATGTCAATCACTGGATTGTTTGGTCCAGACTCGATTATTTACAGACTGCTGTCATCTAGCTGGAATTTTGCTGAGTGTGGGGTTAGACAACAAACAAACAAACAAACAAACAAACAAAACCTACAGCTTATAAGTTGATTACCTGGAGGCATAATGACATACCATGTTGAACTGAGTACCGTGAGTAATTTCTGGTGTCTGTTATGTTGCTGGAATATTGCTGAAAGCAGCGTAAAATCATACTCACTCCTATTTTTGTGAGTGGTGGTAGCTAGTTTGTATTTGGTGAAACAGTGGATAGAATGTTTATTTTCTTCCCAGTGTCATATCAGAACCTTGTCGTCAGAGGCGACTAACGGGATCGGGTTGGTCAGACTCGCTGACTTGGTTGAAGCATGTCATCGATCCCATTTGCGTGGATCGATGCTCATGATATCAATCACTGGATTGTCTGGTCCAGAATCTATTATTTAGAGACCACCATCATATAGCTGGAATATTGCTGAGTGCGGCGTAAAACAACAAATCAAACCAAACTAATATCAGAACCTGTCAGGTTAGAATTGGTTGCAAGATGACTTGGTTGTCTTTGTACCCCAAAAACATTAGAAGTTGTCAACCAATCTGGAGGGGTATGTGGTGTGATGTACCCTGCGTGTGAGCATATGTACCCCATCATACAGACATGGAATATACGTCCGAAGTTTCACCGAGAAAAACGCTTTCATTCAACCATTTTCACCGATAGCAGATGACGCAAACCGAATTACTTCCCTTTACCTAATGCATTCGGATAAACATTGGTTCATTTCAGCTCAACAGTACTAAGAGTTATTAGAGAGGTGTGTTCAGATATATTTCTCAGCAGGGTATGTAAGCGGCCAACACGGAAAATAATTGCCCACGTCTTAAATAATCAGAACCTAGTATTTTAATGTTAGGGGAGATAATAGATGTGACTCATAATATCAATCACTGGACTGTCTGGTCCAGATACTTTTACAGCCCAGCAACACATAGCCAGAATATTGCCGAGTGTGGTATTAAACAACAAACAGGATTATCTCAGCAGCTCCTGTCCCTCATTGAGTTTGCTGATGACATGTCACTATTAAGCTGCATATCTGTGTAAATATAATAAATTCACCGGTACACAATTTATTTTTAAATTACTTGCATACAAATCTGCATCACCACCTCCGTGGTCTAGTGGATAGAGCATCTGACTGGGCATACAAATATGCATCACTACCTCCGTGGTCTAGTGGATAGGGAACCTCACTGGGCATACAAATATGCATCACTACCTCCATGGTCTAGTGGATAGAGCATCTGACTGGGCATACAAATATGCATCACTACCTCCGTAGTCTAGTGGATAGAGCATCTGACTGGGCATACAAATATGCATCACCACCTCCGTGGTCTAGTGGATAGAGCATCTGACTGGGCATACAAATATGCATCACTACCTCCGTAGTCTAGTGGATAGAGCATCTGACTGGGCATACAAATATGCATCACCACCTCCGTGGTCTAGTGGATAGAGCATCTGACTGGGCATACAAATATGCATCACTACCTCCGTGGTCTATTAGATAGCATCTGACTGGACATACAAATATGCATCAACACCTCCGTGGTCTAGTTGATAGAGCATCTGACTGGGCATACAAATATGCATCACCGCCTCCGGGGTCTAGTGGATAGAGCATCTGACTGGGCATACAAATATGCATCACCACCTCCGTGGTCTAGTGGATAGAGCATCTGACTGGGCATACAAATATGCATCACTACCTCCGTGGTCTAGTGGATAGAGCATCTGACTGGGAATACAAATATGGATCACTACCTCCGTGGTCTAGTGGATAGAGCATCTGACTGGGCATACAAATATGCATCACCACCTCCGTGGTCAAGTGGATAGGGAACCTGACTGGGCATACAAATATGCATCACTACCTCCATGGTCTAGTGGATAGAGCATCTGACTGGGCATACAAATATGCATCACCACCTCCGTGGTCTAGTGGATAGAGCATCTGACTGGGCATACAAATATGCATCACCACCTCCGTGGTCTAGTGGATAGAGCATCTGACTGGGCATACAAATATGCATCACCACCTCCGTGGTCTAGTGGATAGAGCATCTGACTTGGCATACAAATATGCATCACTACCTCCGTGGTCTAGTGGATAGAGCATCTGACTGGGCATACAAATATGCATCACTACCTCCGTAGTCTAGTGGATAGAGCATCTGACTGGGCATACAAATATGCATCACTACCTCCGTGGTCTAGTGGATAGAGCATCTGACTGGGAATACAAATATGCATCACCGCCTCCGTGGTCTAGTGGATAGAGCATCTGACTGGGCATATAAATTTGCATCACCACCTCCGTGGTCTAGTGGATAGATCATCTGACTGGGCATACAAATATGCATCACTACCTCCGTGGTCTAGTGGATAGAGCATCTGACTGGGCATACAAATATGCATCACCACCTCCGTGGTCTAGTGGATAGAGCATCTGACTGGGCATACAAATATGCATCACCGCCTCCGTGGTCTAGTGGATAGAGCATCTGACTGGGCATACAAATATGCATCACTACCTCCGTGGTCTAGTGGATAGAGCATCTGACTGGGCATACAAATATGCATCACCACCTCCGTGGTCTAGTGGAAAGAGCATCTGAATGGGCATACAAATATGCATCACTACCTCCGTGGTCTAGTGGATAGAGCATCTGACTGGGGATACAAATATGCATCACCGTCTCCGTGGTGTAGTTGATAAAGCATCTGACTGGGCATACAAATATGCATCACTACCTCCGTGGTCTAGTGGATAGAGCATCTGACCTGGCATACAAATATGCATCACCACCTCTGTGGTCTAGTGGATAGAGCATCTGACTTGGCATACAAATATGCATCACTACCTCCATGGTCTAGTGGATAGAGCATCTTACTGGGCATACAAATATGCATCACTACCTCGGTGGTCTAGTGGATAGAGCATCTGACATATATAGTCACCTTTTACAGCAAGCATTGGTTGCTGAAGACCTATTCTACCCATGCCACATCAAGCCCACTTTTCTGTGCTAAATATGATTGGACTATCGCACATATCAATAGTCCAATCAAAGAACGTTTCACAAAATCAACATAAACTCCCACAAGCTCAATAATAAACACTCTGAGGGGATTCCGGGTCAGCACGAGTCCCCAGCAATCTATGCTGGTTGTAAGAGGCGACCAACTGGATCAGGTGGTCAGGGTTTGTGACTTCTCTCAATATGTGTCATCTTACCCTGACGATGTAGATCCTTTTTCACAATATTTGGTCCAGACTTGATTATTTACTGGGCACCATCATATAGCTGCAAATTGCTGTGTGTGGCATTAAACATACAAACAATAGGAAACCATAAACAAACAAAACCAAAGCTGCCAAATATATTTATTGAAGGGGGCTTACAAAAGACCATAACATAGAAATTCCATAAATCATATTTTAAGAAAACCCAATACATTTCTTGATTTTGTTTCACAGATCCTTTCAACAGCTGCATTTAATTTTTAAGTAATCAAAAATTGTCACATTCTATCAATGTTAATCAGTTCAACATCAACTCAACATACATCTTTAGCCTGCTATTTTAGGCACAAGGATCTGCAAAGCAAAATGTCAGTCTTGCCTTTCAAAACATTCTGAGTATTTGTTGACGAACACAAAGCACAAACAGAAACCTTGTCAACTCACATACTCGACTACCTGCAATATCACAGCTGTGTACAAGCTCCTCGCAAGGCTAGCCCGTTCATGGAGGTCTCTATACAATCACTGCTACCAGTCAAAACTCCTCACTGTGATAGGTGGCGACAACCATGCTTGGAGTTGAACTTGCAACCGAATGACCGTTATGTTTACAAACAAGTGACGACTGTCGACTGTCGTTACGCCGAATACACTTACCGCTGATAAATTACATTCTTTCTCAGTCAATTTGAATTTCTATTTCATTAAAACTATCATGTAATTGATATAGTTAGAATGTAAGGGAGAAATTGGTTGATTTTCTGTTCTCGAACCACTCTGATTACATAAACAAAGTAAATTCATCTGGAAAACATGGTCCGTCGTTAACCTTTCAAAATGAACCATAATAACATTCCCAAAGACATAAACAAAAGGCTGAACGTTTCTACATTTGGGGTTAGAGGCCAAATTTCAAGATTCTTGTAATGGCCGCACCCACACTGGTGGCAGCGATGTTACTGAGAGTGTAAAGAAGGTGTCACATGCTGGGAAGGAGCTTGAGCTATGTACTATGCCGACTATCCATTGTCTACTGGTCACTAAGGCCGCGCCCACACTGGTGGCAGCAATGTTACCGAAGGTGTCACATGCTGGGAAGGAGCTTGAGCTATGTACTGTGCAGACTATCCAACGTCTACTGGTCACTAAGACATCACAGATTTTATTTTCGTTTCACCACCACCCCAACTTAAAAGCAGCCAGTCTAAGAAATAAACATAAAAATATTTATTTTCTCCCTCTAGTAATATAGCGAGTTTTGGTTTTACGCCGCTTTTAGCAATATTTACGGCGGGGGACCCCAGAAATGGGCTTCACACATTGTACCCATGTCGGGAATCGAACCCAGGTCTTCAGCGTGACAAGCGAACACTTTAAACACTAGGCTACCCGACCGCCCTAGTAATATAGACTCTCGTAAACAACAATAAATGTTTGATATAAATTCCATGTATACATCACGTAATTCAAGAGGCCATCGGCAAATCCACAGCAGAAGGATTTTCTTATAAATGAATAAATAATTGACGTTTATTTTTATTTTTATTTTGACCGACTTGTGTTGCAAAGTTGGAATAAATCCGTGAAAAAATGTGGCTTAATATACACCTGGGAATAATTAATCTCTGTTTTTATAAAAAAAAAGGCGACTATGCTTGTCGTAAGAGGCGACTAACGGGATCGGGTGGTCAGGCTCGCTGACTTTGTTGATGCCTGTCATCGATCCCAATTGCATGGATCGATGCTCATGATATCAATCACTAGACTGTCTGGTCCAGACTTGATTATTTACAGACCTCCGTCATATAGATGGAATATTGCTGAGTGCGGCGTTAAACAACAAACCAACAAACCAACCATGGCAGTTGGTATTGGATTCCAGGTTAGAAATGGTCTCCAGGAACATCTGCTGGTCAAGAGGCAACGAAATGAATCAGGTGGTCTGAGGTCAAACTGTTGACTTGTTTCATCGAGTGTCTTCATAACCAGATGGTGTGGATCGTTGTTAACAATATCAGTCAATGGATTGTCTGGTAAAGATTCTATGATTTACAGACTGCTGTCATATATCAGGACTACTGCGGAATGTGACGTTAAACACACAGACATGACCAAGCAACAATCTAGAAGAATACACAGTGTTCTTGTACCACCTGTAGGAACATAGTGTTCTTGTACCATCAGTAGGAACATAGTGTTCTTGTACCACCTGTAGGAACATAGTGTTCTTGTGCCATCTGTAGGAACATAGTGTTCTTGTGCCATCTGTAGGAACATATGGTGTTCTTGTTCCATCTGTAGGAACAGTGTTCTTGTGCCATCTGTAGGAACATACCGTGTTCTTGTACCATCTGTAGGAACATAGTGTTCTTGTACCACCTGAAGGAACATACCATGTTCTTGTACCATCTGTAGGAACATAGTGTTCTTGTACCACCTGAAGGAACATACCATGTTCTTGTACCATCTGTAGGAACATAGTGTTCTTGTACCACCTGAAGGAACATAGTGTTCTTGTGCCATCTGTAGGAACATACAGTGTTCTTGAACCATCTATAGGAACATAAACAGTGTTCTTGTACCATCTGTAGGAACATACAGTGTTCTTGTACCATCTGTAGGAACATACAGTGTTCTTGTACCATCTGTTGAAACATACAGTGTCCTTGTACCATCTGTAGGAATATAAACAGTGTTCTTGTACCATCTGTAGGAACATAAACAGTGTTCTTGTACCATCTGTAGGAACATACAGTGTTCTTGTACCATCTGTAGGAACATACAGTGTTCTTGTACCATCTGTAGGAACAGTGTTCTTGTTCCATCTGTAGGAACAGTGTTCTTGTACCACCTGTAGGAACATACAATGTTCTTGTGCCATCTGTAGGAACATACCGTGTTCTTGTACCATCTGTAGGAACATACAGTGTTCTTGTACCACCTGTAGGAACATAGTGTTCTTGTGCCATCTGTAGGAAGATAGTGTTCTTGTGCCATCTGTAGGAACATAGTGTTCTTGTACCACCTGAAGGAACATACAGTGTTCTTGTACCATCTGTAGGAACATAGTGTTCTTGTGCCATCTGTAGGAACATACAGTGTTCTTGTACCACCTGTAGGAACATAGTGTTCTTGTACCATCTGTAGGAACATAGTGTTCTTGTGCCATCTGTAGGAACATACCGTGTTCTTGTACCATGTGTTGGAACATACAGTGTTCTTGTACCACCTGAAGGAACAAACCGTGCTCTTGTACCATCTGTAGGAACATACAGTGTTCTTGTACCACCTGTAGGAACATACAGTGTTCTTGTACCATCTGTAGGAAAATTGTATTCTTTACCATCGTGGGACATTTATCAGATGCGATCAGTTTCATAAGTATTTCCAAGAAGGACATGGAAGTTCGGGAGATAAGTAAGAAAAAAACAACAGCGCTTAACTTTTTCCCAGGTGTATATCTGATGATCCCAGAAAGTTGGGAGTTAACAAGATATAATTGTATCCAGAATACTCAACAAAAATTGAAAACAAATACTTTCAAGCAATATGTTCATATAAACATTATGACAAAGACAACAACTTCTTAAAATTTAATTCAAGTAACATTATATAATCTTATTAAAATCAGATCCTCTACTCAGATTATATACCTCTCTGCCCAAGTGTGATGGGCCAGATGAAATCAAGGATGTGTTTTGGCGCCAATGATATTTCTGTCTTCTAAAGCAATTCAGCTTTTTATCGTTCACCACCTTTGTCATCGATTCTGAACTTTCGGTCAGAAGAAAACGAAATCCACATAAAGGTTCCCTCGGTTGTGCAACCTTTTGGCTGTATTTTCCATTACACTAAAATATAACGGGATGTAAAACATCAACAACATATAGCGTGGTTATTATTTTCTCCATTCCGAACTGCATGGTTACATAGTCTTTTACACATACAAAAATCTGATATGCAGATCCAAATGGTTCTGAACTTCTGAAGAAATAGACTGATTGGAGGCTTTCTCAGATTTTAATGGAAAGAGGTTTTGATTCAGAGTCAAAATTGGACCTTTTTACAGTTAAAACCCTGTTAATCCAGACAGTTCTTTTCCCAGTGAAAATATTCAGATTAACAAATGTCTGGGTTAACGAATCGTGGGTACAATAGTGAAACTTCGGTTATATAAAGACTTTGCAATAGGAATAATCCAAAATGAACAACACAGATTATGATGACAATTGGTGTGAGAAACTGAATTAACAGAATTAGGAAATCTGGTTTCGGGACAAATTTTGGTTTTAAACAACAACTTTTATATCCTCTTCACTTGTCCAACAGCTTGATTTATTAGTAAGAGAAAGATACAGTACACTCAATGTGACAAAAATGCATCTTTATACTAATGTTGTGATATATATATATATGTGACACTAATATACCATTTTGTATCGACTGAGTCTCACGACACCTACAAGGATCTTGACTACAGATTATTGCAATATGTCCAAATTCCTTGATTGGTCACACTCAACATAAACAGTGATTACAATTTATTACCATTACGTTCAACTTAATGTTACAACAGCAAATTATTTTCCCGAAGTCAGTTCTGATCATGCGACAAAGGACACGTTAAAGAACAAAATGGCTGCTGTCAAACTCATGTCATGGTGACATCACAATAAGAACATGGAAACTACATCATCTGATCACCAGCTCGGTATGGACACAGAATAGGAGTTCTGCAGTATGCAGACAGGAGTTCAGCAGTAAGCAGACAGGAGTTCTGCAGTATGCAGACAGGAGTTCAGCAGTAAGCAGACAGGAGTTCTGCAGTATGCAGACAGGAGGAGTTCTGCAGTATGCAGACAGGAGGAGTTCTGCAGTATGCAGACAGAAGGAGTTCTGCAGTATGCAGACAGGTTCAAACGTGTCTAAGCAGGTTTTCCCAAGTCAGCTACGGAATGGAGGCCATTTTGTAATTAAGGCGTGTCCTGTGTCACATGATCAGCAACAGTTAGAAACGGAATATGGTTAATTGGAACCGGATATTGACAAGATTTATTACTGGTATTTCACTCACAACAATTTTCAAAGATAAATTTGCAGAACAACACCTAAAAACACTGTACAGACACAGTTCAAAAGTACAGGATTTCTTTCATTAGTTGGTTTACAGAATTTTCTTGGAGTGAAGGAGTTGGGTTTAGCGCCGCTTTTAACAGCATTCCAGTTATATCGTGGCATGTCACCTTTATGTGGGAGGAAATTGGAAGTGATGCAGGTCTCAGACGTTTACATCTTCGGTGAAACCCACGAACATGGGTATGGTGCTGTCAAACCTAGAAACATAATCGGGGCGAACCGGGATTCAAACCCACAACCACAGGTTTCTGGCGTGCCCAAGGGACGCAACTCTGCACAGTGAATAGCAACACCTTAGACGACTGGGCCACACGTGCCCCTGATATTTCTTGGATGGTCTTGACAGTCAAAATAGAATTATTAACAATAGAGTCCGTAGGATGTGAAAATGAAATATATTATTTTTGCACTCAACCTAAATCTGCACGGCAGTATACAAACCGGATGTTGATTTCATTGCGTGATATTGATTGGACAATGCATATGACTCGGAAATTACAGCCTAGTTTGGCAAGGGTGGTAACTGGACTTTTGTAGTAAGTTAACTCCCTTGCCTCTGGAAGATGAAACAACTAGTCCGATATATTACTCACTAAAATAATGGAGATTAACAGGCTCTGTGAGAGTTAAAAAATTTTTTTTTCCTCATTTCTGACTTTTAGGGTTGATGGGTCCGTAAACCAAGTAATGAAACATAAGACATCAAAAATACAAATGGTTGACTGTGACACAGAATCGAGAACTAACAACAGAATATAAAACATCAAAAATACAACTGTAAGCTGTTACAGAGCTGAGAAGTACAAAAAGAATATAAAATGTTATCCAAAAACATGCACTTTAGCGCAGAGATGTCATATACATAAGCTGATGAAGCTTAATACATCATCATCATCATCATCATCATCATAATAAGTCTTAACAGACTAAGAAGCAATTGGTTCAGTGATCAAAAGAAGCAGGAGGATTTTTCATTACTTTGATCAACTAAGAGGTGTGCATAACAAAATTCAGATAAAATTTCAGCTAGGGTCATTTGATAATCTTTAGTCCCAACAAAATTTTGGAAGCCAATAGTCTAGAGGAACATACAGTGTTCTTGTAACGTCTGGAGGAACGTAGTGTTCTTGTAACGTATGGAGGAACGTAGTGTTCTTGTAATGTCTGGAGGAATGTAGTGTTCTTGTAATGTCTGGAGGAGGAACGTAATGTTCTTGTAATGTCTGGAGGAACGTAATGTTCTTGTAATGTCTGGAGGAACGTACAGTGTTCTTGCAACATCTGGAGGAACGTACAGTGTTCTTGTAGCGTCTGGAGGAACGTACTGTGTTCTTGTAGCGACTGGAGGAACGTAGTGTTCTTGTAGCGTCTGGAGGAACGTACAGTGTTCTTGTACAAAGGTATTAATGGTATCTAAGACATTTCTAAAAATGACTCAATGTCATATGTAGGTCGTTCAAAATGATACATGGAAGTCACGAATACATAAAAAAGAAAGAAGTGGTGCTTAACTTTTTTCAGGTGTATATAATAGGATTACGTTGAGAGACTCAGTAGTATTACAAAAAAAACAGAATCCGCATCCACATCTTAAAATCTTTAAAAAAAACCCAGCATCACTTTTGTATTCTCCCACAATAATGGTGCATCGAGCAGCCATTTCACTGACAGCTTGAATGTAAAAAATAAACAGACACTAAACAATGTTTACAAAATTTAATTGTTATTTTCAGCGACGGGTTTAATCAAGATGTTGTGCTGTTGTGTGAGCAAAAACAGAACTCCATTCTGACATTCAGGTCACATGAGACTTTAATTCTTCAAGTCTTTTAGTATGGCTTGATGACTACCTCTAAATTGAAAAGCATGATATAACTAAAGCTGAAAGCAGAATAAACCCAACTAAACCAACCATTAACATAATTTCAACTGATGCACAACAATTCTACACCAAACCTTTTCTCTATACATTGTTTGGAAAGGACAGAGATGATATACACATTTCAAGCTATCAACAAACAGCAGGAGGTCAATTGATGGCAGCGGAGAGAATCACTTGGAACTTTCTGCAGGTTCCGTGGTCTGTGTTTTCAGTTCTATCACACACTCTGTGCCTGGGTAGGCAGGAAGATTGAGACTGTAGCGTTGTTCCAGCGTCTTCGGCACGAAGCGGCCGCCCAGGTAGTGGTGTTTGCCCCTGAAGTGGCGGGCACACAGTTTGGGTGCCGTCAGCGAGATGAGCAGCTCTGGGTGGATGCCGTCGGGGTCGCCGCTTTCTACATCCCATCCTGAAAATAGTGAGTGATGGAGTGAGTTGGGTTTAATGCTGCTTTGACTGTGTGGCTTAAAGTGAGTGTGTGAGTGAGTGAGTTGGGTTTTGCTGCTGTTAACATTATTTGAGTTATATCACGGCGTGTTAGCTTAATGTGGGAGGAAAGCCCGAAGTGATGCAGGTCTCAGACGTTTACCACTTCAGTGAAACCCACGAGCACAGGTATGGTGCTGACAAACCTAGAAACATAATCGGGGCGAACCAGGATTTGAACCCACAATCATAGGTTTCTGGCGTGTCAAAGGGATGAAACCCTGCACTACGAATCGCGGCGCCTTAGACGACTGGGCCAGCCATGCTTACAGTGAGACAAATGCCTAAAGTGAGGCAGGTAATAGACGTTTTCAAATTGGTGACACTCATGACTATGGGCGTGGTGTTTATTTTACCATCAGATCCTCGAACACCTAAGGGCCATAACTCTGCCAACAACTCTGCAGAAATCCATGATTACCTGTATGGGTCTGGCAAACAAAGCATTTATCAAACACACAATATTTATCTGATCAACAAAATTAAAATTAAAAATTAAAATTAAAATTGAAATTAACCATTCACACAATCTGGTTGAACACAAATGAAGCTGGCTTGTAATTAATCAAGTCTGGATGAGACAAACAAGTGATTGATATTGTGAGCAACATCACACACTGTCTGGGTCCGATGACATGCATTCAACCACGTCCCCAAATCATTTAGTCATGAATAAGTTCTTTGGGACCAACTCTAACACAGACTCACCACTGACTATGTTACCTGAAGGTACATCAATACTTGGACCAGCTCTAACCCAGACTCGCCACAGACTATGTTACCTGAAGGTACATCAATACTTGGATCAGCTCTAACCCAGACTCTCCACAGACTATGTTACCTGAAGGTACATCAATACTTGGACCAGCTCTAACCCAGACTCTCCACAGACTATGTTACCTGAAGGTACATCAATACTTGGACCAGCTCTAACCCAGACTCGCCACAGACTATGTTACCTGAAGGTACATCAATACTTGGACCAGGTCTAACCCAGACCCTACACAGACTATGTTACCTGAAGGTACATCAATACTTGGACCAGCTCTAACCCAGACTCTCCACAGACTATGTTACCTGAAGGTACATCAATACTTGGACCAGCTCTAACCCATACTCCCCACAGACTATGTTACCTGAAGGTACATAAATACTTGGACCAGCTATAACCCAGACTCTCCACAGACTATGTTACCTGAAGGTACATCAATACTTGGACCAGCTCTAACCCAGACTCTCCACAGACTATGTTACCTGAAGGTACATCAATACTTGGATCAGCTCTAACCCAGACTCTCCACACACTATGCTACCTGAAGGTACATCAATACTTGGACCAGCTCTAACCCAGACACTCCACAGACTATGTTACCTGAAGGTACATCAATACTTGGACCAGCTCTAACCCACACTCTCCACAGACTATGTTACCTGAAGGTACATCAATACTTGGACCAGCTCTAACCCAGACTCTCCACAGACTATGTTACCTGAAGGTACATCAATACTTGGACCAGCTCTAACCCAGATTCTCCAGAGACTATGTTACCTGAAGGTACATCAATACTTGGACCAGCTCTAACCCAGATTCTCCACAGACTATGTTACCTGAAGGTACATCAATACTTGGACAAGCTCTAACCCAGACTCTCCACAGACTATGTTACCTGAAGGTACATCAATACTTGGACCAGCTCTAACCCAGACTCGCCACAGGCTATGTTACCTGAAGGTACATCAATACTTGGACCAGCTCTAACCCAGACTCTCCACATACTATGTTACCTGAAGGTACATCAATACTTGGACCAGCTCTAACCCAGACTCGCCACACTATGTTACCTGAAGGTACATTAATACTTGGACCAGCTCTAACCCAGACTCCCCACAGACTATGTTACCTGGAGGTACATCAATACTTGGACCAGCTCTAACCCAAACTCTCCACAGACTATGTTACCTGAAGGTACATCAATACTTGGACCAGCTCTAACCCAGACTCTCCACAGACTATGTTACCTGAAGGTACATCAATACTTGGACCAGCTCTAACCCAGACTCTCCACAGACTATGTTACCTGAAGGTACATCAATACTTGGACCAGCTCTAACCCAGAATCTCTCCACAGACTATGTTACCTGAAGGTACATCAATACTTGGACCAGCTCTAACCCAGACTTCCAACAGACTATGTTACCTGGAGGTACATCAATACTTGGACCAGCTCTAACCCAGACTTCCCACAGACTATGTTACCTGGAGGTACATCAATACTTGGACCAGCTCTAACCCAGACTCTCCACAGACTATGTTACCTGAAGGTACATCAATACTTGGACCAGCTCTAACCCAGACTCTCCACAGACTATGTTACCTGAAGGTACATCAATACTTGGACCAGCTCTAAACCAGGCACTCCATCAAGGTACATCAATAAGTGTATCGTGATACGTATTGGATCTCACAGTTTGTGTATCGTCCTAGCCCTACTATTTACCTGAAGGGACATCAATTAGTGTACCGTCCCAGCCCTACTATTTACCTGAAGGTACATCAATTAGTGTACCGTCCCAGCCCTACTATTTACCTGAAGGGACATCAATTAGTGTATCGTCCCAGCCATACTATTTACCTGAAGGTACATCAATTAGTGTACCGTCCCAGCCATACTATTTACCTGAAGGGACATCAATTAGTGTACCGTCCCAGCCATACTATTTACCCGAAGGTACATCAATTAGTGTACCGTCCCAGCCCTACTATTTACCTGAAGGTACATTAATTAGTGTATCGTCCCAGCCCTACTATTTACCTGAAGGTACATCAATTAGTGTACCGTCTCAGCCCTACTTTTTACCTGAAGGGACATCAATGCTGCAGATGTGGACATCGTCTTGTATCTTCTTCAACTTCTCCAAGATTGAGGCAAACTCGGGGCGGGCAGGTCCCTTGAAGCTGAATCCGAACAGCGCATCTACGATGAGGTTATAGGAGTCTTTGATGAGCTGGGGGTCGGAGGGGAAGAAGGACAAGAAGGGCATGTCCATCCCCTCACACTGGCGACGCAGGCTCTCAAACAGGGGCTTGTTGGGTTGCTTCGGGTAGAAGATGGAAGGCTTGAAGCCCTGCAAGTCAGAGTATGGAGTTGGTGAGAGGGGGATATTGAGTGTTATAGCTAAAATGGATAGAGCAGGCCACTGTAACTTGATAACACCCTCATATTGCTTGACGACGGGCCATTATCACGCCCGTTGTTAGGTGACGTCATTGTTTGTTTGTTTGTTTGTTGTTTAACGCTGCACCAAGCAATAATCCAGCTATATGACGGCGGTCTGTAAATAATCGAGTCTGGACCAGACAATCCAGTGATTTGCATCATGAACATCGATCCATGCAATTGGGATTGATGATGTGCATCAACCAAGTCAGTGAGCTTGACCACCCGATCCTGTTTGTCGCCTTTTACGACCAGGATAGTAGCCTTTGATAGGGACAGGGGACGTATATAGCATTAAGGCTTGAAACCCTGCAAGTCAGTGTATGGAGTTGGTGAGACGATGATATTGAGTGTTGATCAAAATTAATTTGCTTGTAGGTTAACATTGCAGTCGACAATATATAGGCTATGACATTAAATAATCCAGTCTGGACCAGACAATCTTGTGATTGACATCATGAGCATCGATCTGTGCAAATGGGATACGATGACATGCGTCACCTATGTCAGCGAGTCTGACAACCCGATCCCGTTAGTTACAACAAGCATGGGTTGCTGAATACCAAAGAGACAATACATTTAACAGTTGCAGATAGAGACTATCCATCTAACAGTTGCAGATAGAGACTATCCATCTAACAGGTGCACATTGAGACCATCTATTTAACAGGTTCACATTGAGACTATCCATTTAACAGATGCATATTGAGACTATCCATTTAACAGATGCACATTGAGACTTTCCTTTAAACAGGTGCACACTGAGACTATCCATTTATCAGGTGCATATTGAGACTATCCATTTAACAGATGCACATTGAGACTTTCCTTTAAACAGGTGCACATTGAGCCTATCCATTTATCAGGTGCAAATTGAGACTATCCATTTGACAGGTGCACATAGAGACTATCCATTTAACAGATGCACATTGAGACTATCCATTTAACAGAGGCACATTGAGACTATCCATTTAACAGGTGCACATTGAGACTATCCATTTATCAGGTGCACATTGAGACTATCCATTTAACAGGTGCACACTGAGACTATCCATTTAACAGGTGCACTAAAAAAGGTTTGAATTGTGACTCACAAATAGTTTGAGATGTCTGGCACAGACAAGGCCGTCCCCACCATTGTTGCCAGGCCCACAACACACCAGCACTGCACCGTTGTCCTTGGACATGTTGTCTATTGGGAAACACTGCAACAAGACACACTCTGTAGAAACACTTCAACAAGACACACTCTGTAGATACACTGCAACAAGACACACTCTGTAGATATTTACAACCCACCAGCACTGTACCGTTGTCCTTGGACATGTTGTCTATTGGGAAACACTGCAACAAGACACACTCTGTAGATACACTGCAACAAGACACACTCTGTAGATATATACAACACACCAGCACTGCACTGTTGTCCTGAAACCTCTAGACCAAATTGTGCTGTCATGTTTTGGACAAGCACCTGTTCTGTGGTGTTTGAGAATATGTTTACAGATGACCTCAAGGACTTCCAGCCACCAGGCTAAGACATGAGGTCACATGTCTTTCATTCAGGTGAGCTAACTAGTTTTAAAATTATCATTTTCCACTTTTCAAGGTCACATTTTTATAAATTCTCCTCACTAATTCGAGACAAGTTGAAAAGTTTTTACACCTTGTGTGTGTTTTGGAAGTAACAAAACAATAACATAAATCATTTTGCAGTTTTCCATGGCTATGTTTTTTTCAACAACAAAAACTGGTGACTGGTGACTGATGCCTGACTGACCCTGGCGATGGCGACGGCGCAGCTGTACCCGGCCAGCTCCATCAGCTGTTCCACGCTGAAGGAGTAGTCCTCAAACAGCTCCTGGTCGATCTTCTGGGCCTCATCCTGGCTGAAACACACAACATGGAGGTTCAGTCAACTCTCATCCAAATGAAGCCCCGAACAAGGCTTAATTTCAAGCTGAGGAAATCTAGACTTGCAATGTCATTCTAGACTTGAGTTGGACTCCTTTTTCAATTTATTCTCCAGGGTCTGAAACATAATCAGGTGCATCAGGGATTTAAAAAGAATATCATAGGATTCTGGTACACCTAAGGGAGGCAACTCTGCATGACTGGGGTCCTAATTCACCATTGCCTGACATCATTTAACAGTAATTTGATGGAAACTGTAGTTCTTCCAGATACTTGACCATTGATGAGTGTGTGTCATTATTCCGACAGAATGGATAAAATCACTGTTTTGTCTGGTCCAGACTCAATTATTTACAGGGGCACGGGTGGCCCAGTCGTCTACGGCGCCGCGATTTGCTGTGCAGAGTTGCGTCCGTTGGGCACGCCAGAAACCTATGACTGTGGGTTCGAATCCTGGTTTGCCCCAATTATGTTTCTAGGTTTGTCAGCACCATACCCTTGCTCATGGGTTTCACCAAAGTGGTAAACGTCTGAGACCTGCATCACTTCAGGCTTTCCTCCCACATTAAGCTCATGATATAGTCGGAGTACAATTACAGGGGTAACTCTGCTTTTGGCAGAGGTTTTAAATGAATATATACTAGCCACATAAAGAAACTGTGCAAGTAGAAAATATAAGGGCACACCGTCCACATATGAAATATAGGTTTGAACACAGCAATTATTGGAGACATTCAAACGCTCATGCACATGCCATGCGATATGACGTCATTGATGGGGGCCGATGGACGTGCAATGTGTTACTACACGTGCATCCTGTGCAGCTGTAAACAGCATGTGCAACTCAAAATTCGCTCTCACTTTGGAAAGCATGATCTGTGGTCATTCAAAAATTCAAAACTTCTCAGGCACAGACACAAGCATATCACAAGCAAATCATGCCAAGATTGACAGCTGCACAGCGTCATGAAGCCATTGGAATGATCCAAGCGGGAATGAGGCAACAACAGGTGGCAACACATTTCCAATGCCATCGTAACACGATATCGGCATTGGTGAGGCGTTATCAGAACACAAATGACGTTTCCGACCACCCACGTTCAGGACGTCCCCGAGTAACGACGCCAAGACAGGACAGATGGATTCGAGTTACACATCTCCGACACAGGTTCCAAACGGCAGTAACAACGTCCCAGACAATTCCTGGACTGCGCCGTATCCATCCCAACACTGTCAGGAATCGTTTACGTCAGTACGGGATTTTGACCACGACGCCCTGCCATACGTCCCATCCTGACACACCGTCATCGAGTCAACCGTCTAAGATGGTGTCGAAATCATGTTCACCAACCTCGAATATGGTGGAGAAATGATGTCTTTACAGATGAATCGATGTTCAACATTTCCCACAGTGACGGGCGCCAACGTGTCTACAGGCGTTTGGGAGAACGTTATGCACGCAACTGTATTGTGGAGAGGAATCGTTTTGGAGGTGGCTCTGTGATGATTTGGGGTGGGATAACAGCACGGCACCGAACCCCTTTGGTGGTTGTTCAGGGCAATCTGACCGGTGTTGGCTACAGAGATCAGATTCTGAGGCCTGTGGTCATTCCTTTCCTGCAACGTCATGGCCTGGGATTGACATTTCAACAGGACAACGCTCGTCCTCACACGGCTAGGGTCGCAATGGATTTCCTTCACCACAACAATGTCATGTTACTTCCATGGCCTGCAAATTCTCCAGATCTCTCCCCAATAGAGCATGTGTGGGATGAAATGGAGCGCCGTCTGCGTCGTCTTCCACATCCTCCAGATAACGTCCGTGACTTGGCACAGGATTTGAGGAGGATATGGCAGGCCATTCCCCAGGCCTACCATGCCCATTTGGTGGACTCCATGCGTCGCCAGTGCACTGCTGTGATTCACGCACAGGGTGGTCATACCCGTTATTGACTTTGTGACTTTGTCGTTTGACCCCCTACTCCATTTTGATCTTCTGACGTCAACATAACAGATGTTGTTCAGGTCCCGTTGACATTTTCTTATGGTCCGATCATTCAGCTGCTACAGCGTCTGCATCATTTTGTTCTTGCTGTGTTGTATTTCAATCCAGAATATATTTTCTCCGTGCACAGTTTCTTTATGTGGCCAGTATAGAAAGGGTTTGGTTACTTTTAATTGATTATAACTATATATAGATTATATTAGGTGAGGTGAAATGGGGTTTAACGTCGCGTCCAAGATTATTGCACATATAGCGATGTGCATGTACATGTGTGTGTGTGTGTGTGTGTGTGTGTGTCTGCTTGTACTAGTCCGGACTGATGCCGATTTATAGTGCTAGCTCACTGAGATACCATGCCACAGTTTAACATGAATACACCACTCAGACACAGTATACTGACTCCGAGGCAACCAGTCCTTATTTTAGCCCCTTAATGCCGACGCAAGACAGTGTAACAAGAAGTACCATCTTTTAATGTCTTTTGGTATGACGCGGACGGGGATTGAACCCCGGACCTTCCGCTCTCTGGTCGGACACTCTACCACTAGACCACGGAGGCGGTCTTAGATTATATTAAAAATATAAACATTATGACTCATGTATTGTACAAGGCCTTGGAGCCTGGAGTCCACATCCCACAGATGACATCTTTACCTAGCGTGCAAGCAGGGTAATCTCTTTGGTGGACAAGATGTCCGACCTCGGATCAGAAGGTCCGTGGTTCGAATCCCATCACTTGATCATAAAGATAGCAAGTAAAACCTGCACCCAGGTCATGGTTCATTTACTTCTACAGACTTGTGACCTGCCAAAGTGATGCAGGTCTCAGACATTTCACTTTATCACTTTGGTGAAACCCACAAGCATGGTATTGTGTGACAAATCTAGAAACATAATCGGGGCTAACTGGGATTCGAACTCACAATCATAGGCTTCTGGTGTGCCCAAGAGACGCAACTCTGCACAGCGAAGTGCGGCACCTTAGACGACTGGGCCACCCCTGCCCCCTGTAAGAAAACTCCCTCCCTTCCAAGTCACGGGCAGATGAGACATTTCTTTAACTGGCAGGAGGTTAGTCAGGCTCTCGGGGAAACTTGACCATTCACAGAGTAAGATTTGCTTGTGTGTTTGTTTGTTTGTTTGTTTGTTTAACGCCGCACTCAGCAATATTACAGCTATATGATGGCGGTCTGAAAATAATTGAGTCTGGACAAGACAACCCAGTGATTGACATCATGAGCATCAATTCACGCAATTGGGATATGATGACATGCATCAGCTACCCTGACCACCCAATCTCGTTAGTCGCCTCTTCCGACAAGCATAGTCGCCTTTTATGGTTGGTTGGTTGGTTGGTGGGTTTGTTGTTTAACGCTGCACTCAGCAATATTCAGGCTATATGATGGCAGTCTGTACATAATCGAGTCTGGACCAGACAATACAGTGATTGACATCACAGGCATCGATTCACGCAATTAGGATCGATGACATGAATCAACCAAGTCAGCGAGCCTGACCACCCGATCCCGATAGTCGCCTTTTATGACAAGCGTAGTCGCCTTTTACAGCAAGCATAGGTTGCTGAAGACCTATTCTACCCCGGATCTTAAACAACAAACAAACAGACAGACAGACTTCTCGATGCAAGTATTGATCATGGAGTCGCACACCAAGTAAAAAATATCTATTCCTACTTTATAAAACTGTTATACCACTAATTAGTAGTGAAAATAAGTAATGAAAATAAGTAGTGAAAACGTAAGTATTTTCATCCACTGCTCCACACTTGAGACTGTCATCTGTAAATCGTTAGTGTGCCAGGTATTTGGCCATCCTGTCTTTAAAAAACAAGAGTCATCAGAAGATGACAAATCCCCCTGGGCCCCACAAATTTGAAAGAACAAATCATTTGAGTGTTACTCTAAGTCCAACTTGATGAGAGAACTTCTACCTGATCTGTCTGTCTGTATACAAGAGTAGTTATTGAGCTATCAAAAAAATACCTGGAATTGGGATTCGGAACTTTGATTTTCTATGTCAGGCACACACCACTATGGTCAAATCAAACTTGTTGCCATGGGAATTTTTTTTTTTTTTTTCTAAAAATCCCTGAATAGCAAAAGGCACCAGTTGAAAACCTGGTCTTTGCGTGTTCACAGTTTCAAGAAAGAGTACCTATTAATTTTAGAGATATGATCCAGACAAACACACCATTATGAAAAGTCCTAAAGTCAAACTTGTTGCTATGGAAACAGAAAAAATATAAATTTTAAACACCACTAAGTAGCAAAAGGTCTGTTTGACAAACTGATCTTTGAAAAACCAAGTGAAAAGTGTCATGAGTGAGTGAGTTGGGTTTAACGCCGCTTTTAACAGTATTCCAGTTATATCACGGCATGTCAGCTTAATGTGGGAGGAAAGCCCGAAGTGATGCAGGTCTCAGACGTTTACCACTTCGGTGAAACCCACGAGTGTGGGTATAGTGCTGACAAACCTAGAAACATAATTGGGGCGAACCGGGATTCGAACCCACAATCATAGGTTTCTGGCGTGCCTAAGGGATGCAACTCTGCACAGGTAATATCGGCGCTTAGTGGGGTCTTTAACAACTGGCGCTTTAGACTGATTATTAGTTTAGTTATATTGTTTAAATAGGAGACCTCCATATTGTATCGTCCTTAACTGGGTGACCCTTCAATAGCTGTGTTGAGTGTACTTGTATAACTATTTCTACCGGGACATTGAAGAATGCTTGACTCTGATTGCTTAAAAAGGTGTTCTTTTTGCTACGGAAACACCTTATAAGCCCACAAAAAAAGCCAAAGCACTTGGTTCCAAACTAAAAAAAGAGGTGTCTCTTCTACAGTGGGACTAAATCAAACTTCAAAACACAGAAGGTTTATCTCCTCAACAAAGGGTGAACTAATCACGAGGTCATGAGAGCTCCAGACAAGCTTCATATTTGAGTAAAATGGGTAAAATAAATCATTATAAAATTGACAAGAAAAAACAATAATATAACTACTGTAATACCATGCGTAATGGGCGATCTTTTTGTTCCAAAGGTCAATAAATGTCAAATTTATTATTTTAGTTTGTGCACAAACAACTAGTACCTTAGCCGTAGCTTCTTGTGCTCTATGTGTCCTACAACGTCGTATATTTTTATTATCAACTGTCATCACTTGTACATCGTACTCCATTTTTCTGCTATGGATCAGGTTACACTTTACCTATCCCACAATCCAATACTTTGTCGGCAACGCATGCACAAACCTATGCTTCTGACGTCACTCACTAAAGCCTATTTAACCCTTCACTCACCATCCGTTTGTTCTAGTTTCTCTCAAAGCCATCTCGTTTATGCTTCTCCCACCATCCATCCCCTTCATACCACCTCGTGAGGCTGCCTTGGTTGCTCCATCAGGCAGGGGGTCTGTAGCCCCCAACTGGGCGTGTGTAGCCCCCAACTCATACCATATACCTCTCCCTAACCTAACACACAGGGCTTCACGACCTCCAAGGGTACATCTTTATTAATACTGGGATCCTAGACCCCAGATTAATCCACAACCATATTGGGTTGACGACCCACTAACAAGCTATCAATCCTCGGGGTACTCTTTCTCTATTCCTATCACTCGGTTTTACGACCCACTAGCACCAGCAACCGAGGTAGCCCCCCTTTGTCGCCAAAGTAAATAAATTATGATATTATTATTCAATTGTCTGTTGTTGTTTGCACAAACTCTCCTTTTGAAAATATATAAGCGACGGTCCAACCTGTTGCTTCTGGTCTGGTTTTCGGATCTATGCACACTGCGACAACTAGTAACATGGAGAGATGTAATTACCTTCTCAGCCTGCATACACAAATATCCTTCCTGGTCTATATTTACTGATCGCATGTGAGCTTCACTTATACATAAACTCCACTTGAGTGAATACTTGTAATGCGAAAATGGGTCACATTCAAATCACTGAGCCCTATTCATGCAATGTTATGAGATTTGCAAGATGTTATTCAACTCCGGCATTTTTTTAAATGACATTAATACCCAAAGTAATTAAAAAACGTGTGAGTAAAAAAAAAATACTTGGAGAAAAAGAACATTAAACCTGTCTCATCCAGAAACAATCACATGGGAGATACAATATTTTCCTTACATGAGGACACATTGTGAAATCAAGTGGTTTCTAGAACATTCTGCACGACGTCATGACTGGCCACGTGTCACCTTATACAGAGCAAGATGGCGTACCGTGAAGGTAGGTAGACATTGTCTGTCCCCGTCTAAAACAGTTTCATCCAGAAAGATACTGTATTTTCCTTACACTGAACATTCAATATGTATTTCTGACCTGAGGACACATTGTGAAATCAAGTACTAGGAAGTTTAACGACACCAATACAGAGATACTGTATTCTGATCATGAATGGAGACACAAAATGGCGACGGATACCAGTAGTGGGACATGTTTCTCCCCACCCCTCTACTTTGAACATAATCATTCAGAAAATGGCATGCAAATCAACAATATGCTATTCAAATAACTAACAGTTGAAAATATCTTTTTTTATCATATAATGGGTAGGTTTCTCGGCAGGATATCCGTTGGGGTCATATGCGGATAGAGATGCAAATATCAAAGGTCAAGTAGGGACTACTTTCACTGTTTATAAACAAACATGGCGTCGCCCTTGTCATTCGGTGATCGAGTCAGATTTAACCATCAGGAATCTGGATAAACTACAGAGATAATTGCTTTCATATCAAAAGAACAGTCCAATATACTGAAAATCCGTGTCTTACTGTGATGTAGCTAAGGCATTTTTTGGTAACTTGGAGATAAAAATTTCGACACAATTTTGCGAGGGCACGAGGCCTAGCCAAACGGGATCAGTAGCCATATCTGTGCTTGTAGACCTCTGCGGCTTGAAACCTTCTCCACAAATCAAAATAGTTGGATTTGGCCGAAATATGTTTGAATTGTTACCTTGTTTCGTTTTGTCGCTGTGTGTACATCTGACTACACTTCTTAACGTTATGACAGGACAGACCGACTGTCAACAACGTCTGACCGTGGCCATGACGTCTCATAAACTAGGGTTAGAGTATCTTCCCTTTGACAAAGGGCAGTCACTCTAGCAGACAGACCAATGGATTGCCGTGAAAGGCAATTTAAAACAATTGTTGTTTTGCGTATATGTTGCTTCGCCACTGTATAAGAAACAGATTTCAGTTGGAACTATATTGGCTACTGTCACTGTCCGACTGACACATCACTTACATGGTGATGTAATAAATATTAATGCACGCATCCCAGGAAAACTCACAATGTTTTGGTAATGTTTGTGAGAGAGGGAAAGCGATCTTGAAGCACAGAATTAAAGAATGACATTATATGATAAAGAGGTTATCACGCTTGTGTATTTGAGGATGGTAAATATCCTGTATTAGGAATAAACACTATGTATTTAGCTCGCCAAGGCTCGCTAAATACAATGTTTATTCCTAATGCAGGATATTTACCATCCCCAAACACACTCGCGTGATAACCTCTATATATCAACGATTTTCGATTAATATTTTCATGGATGTTTTTTTTGTAACTGGTCCTTATGCTCTTGCTGCGATGTCATACAAAACATACGCTTCACGTCAACTTGAACTAACAGTTGAAAATATCTTGGTTTCAGATGATACAAACAGACCAGTTGAGAGTAACATATCATTACAGAATCAAATTCATGCCACTCAAGGTAAGTCATCCATCACTCAAGAGGCTGACCATTTTATATTCTGGGATTTCAAAATCAAAACAATAGTTATCATTGTTCATAATTCTAAGAATACTACCTCTGTTGCATAATTTCAATAATCCTGTATTTGGGGTGTAATATCACTATAGCTAAAGTTTTAGATTTTCAACAGAAGTCGTCTTCTCTGTCAACTATATATTAAGAGTTGTTTCCGTAAAAAGGAAAAATCATACAGCTCTTACTTGTACAAAGGCGGGAAAGTTCTCACTTCAACAATATGATTGAATGTTTAAAAACATGAACTATCACGCCAATGTCATTTTCAATACCACAGTTCAGGAAGTTTCCACTATCAGAAATGAGAAGTGAAAAGCAATAAGTATGAGTCAGGATTAGATAAAATTATAGAAATGTACTTTAAATCCTGTCATTTTCAGTCACTTGGTCATGAAATTAAAGATCAAAATGTTTGGAATTTGTCATCATAATAAAATAAATGGACAGATATTTCAGTCAGTTTGTAAAACACTGAATATTTAGGCATTTAATAAATTGTCTTTTACACATTAACTATGACATATAGTCACGATCAAATAAGCAACACTCAGGTGAAATATTTACTTTGTGTTAAAATACATCAAAATAGTGTAAACAAAAATCGCACAATACCAAGCAAGTGACTTTTCAAAACTTTGTCACCAAAGATACCTACATTTCCTTATTATTTCCAAGACAAAACTATTATTTTTATTTTGTTGATCAATGTGATGATACGATCTTATACAATCAGTACAAGTGACAAATGTGCCTTCTGTCATAGGTCACAAATTAGTCAAGATTTCTGGTATATCATCCGGGTACTCAATGGAAAATACAATAAAGGCAACAACCAGACCCGGGCCATTGCTGTAGATCAGTGCCCCCTTAGAGTTAATTGGTGTGATACCTAAATTGCTCACAAGCCAAAAAGTCCATATAATCTTACACACACACACACACATGACCTGAGCAGACACAAGAGGCAATGTGATATTCTTCTTAATTTCTTCTGTAATATATTATTGGTTAATTCTTTGAAGAAAGTATGTTGCTTTTACATTAGAATTTCATGCCCAAATATGGGTGTATTCTGTCTGCTTTAGTAAAACTACATATATAAACACTTACTTTTGGCAAATCCACTGTGCAAGATAACAGTGATTAACCAATCAATGATTTTCAATTAATATTTTCATGGATGTTTTTTTTGTAACTGGTCCTTATGCTCTTGCTGCGATGTCATACAAAACATACGCTTCACGTCAACTTGAACTAACAGTTGAAAATATCTTGGTTTCAGGTGATACAAACAGACCAGTTGAGAGTAACATATCATTACAGAGTCAAATTCAAGCCACTCAAGGTAAGTCATCCATCACTCAAGAGGCTGACCATTTTATATTCTGGGATTTCAAAATCAAAACAATAGTTATCATTGTTCATAATTCTAAGAATACTACCTCTGTTGCATAATTTCAATAATCCTGTATTTGGGTTGTAATAACACTATACCTAAAGTTTTAGATTTTCAACAGAAGTCGTTTTCTCTGTCAACTATATATTAAGAGTTGTTTCCGTAAAAAGGAAAAATCATACAGCTCTTACTTGTACAAAGGCGGGAAAGTTCTCACTTCAACAATATGATTGAATGTTTAAAAACATGAACTATCACGCCAATGTCATTTTCAATACCACAGTTCAGGAAGTTTCCACTATCAGAAATGAGAAGTAAAAAGCAATAAGTATGAGTCAGGATTAGATAAAATTATAGAAATGTACTTTAAATCCTGTCATTTTCAAGCACTGGGTTATGAAATTAAAGATCAAAATGTTTGGAATTTGTCATCATAATAAGATAAATGGACAGATATTTCAGTCAGTTTGTAAAATACTGAATATTTAGGCATTTGATAAATTGTCTTTTACACATTGACTATGACATATAGTCACGATCAAATAAGCAACACTCAGGTGAAATATTTAGTTAGTGTAAAAATACATCAAAATAGTGTAAACAAAAATAGCACAATACCAAGCAAGTGACTTTTCAAAACTTTGTCACCAAAGATACCTACATTTCCTTATTATTTCCAAGAAAAAACTATTATTTTTATTTTGTTGATCAATGTGATGATACGATCTTATACAATCAGTAAACGCGACACATGCGCCTTCTGTCATAGGTCACAAACTAGTCAAGATTTCTGGTATATCATCCGGGTACTCAATGGAAAATACAATAAAGGCAACAACCAGACCTGGGCAATTGCTGTAGATCAGTGCCCCCTTAGAGTTAATTGGAGTGATACCTAAATTGCTCCCAAGCCAAAAAGTCCATATAATCTTACACACACATACACACACAACCTGAGCAGACAAGAGGCAAAGTGATATTCTTCTTAATTTCTTCTGTATTTTATTATAGGTTAATCCTTTGAAGAAAGTAGGTTGCTTTCACATTAGAACTTCACGCCCAAATATGGGTGTATTCCGTCTGCTTTAGTAAACTACTTATATAAACACTTACTTTTGGCAAATCAACTGAGCAAGATAACAGTGATTAACCAATCAATGATTTTCAATTAATATTTTCATGGATGTTTTTTTTGTAACTGGTCCTTACGCTCTTGCTGCGATGTCTTCCACCGTTCTGTTTGTTTAGGTAGAAGAAATTAATTGACATGGGCCCTTTGTACTATCAAAACCTTCACAGATCATGAGTAACCAATGAGTGTTCAGAAATGTGTATAGATATTACCTCAAAGTTTATTTACGCTGTCCTTACAGACAATAGCCCAGTTTCTTGTCAGACTCTTGTCAGACTCTGTTGCGTTAGCGAGCATATCGACTCACGGCACCAAGTAAGCCCTAGTGGGTTAGGGTTAGACAGCCGGGTAGAAGCCAGAGATTAGAGCCCCTTTAAGAATCGCTTGAAAAGGGACATTTTTATATCAGAGACAACGGAATGTTTCAGAAGATAGCTAAGGTCATAAAAAAAAATGTAGTTTAAAAAATGGATAAAGCGAAAAAGAAAAGAAAAGGCACAACGTTGCCAAATCCGAACCAGAAACATATCACTATACATAGCCTAACAGTCACACATTGCCTTTTTCAGAGAGTGTCAACTCATCCCTTCTGCCAGGGGCAGAACTTGTCACAAACCCTACCACTGGTGAGTAATAGTCCACTTAACTTTTCAAAAGGAAGACAAAAGTGTTTCATAAGTTTCCCTCTTAGAAAAACATATTCCAAGTGGTGAATAGTTGGTGACCACTGTCACTATCAGATGTATCATGGCCTTGTAATACGAGTATGTACTGGAGTTTTATGGAGTGGCCTGGTGACTTAATATTCATCATGTCCAGACTGTCCTAACTTGGTAGGAATATATATCACCATTGTATCTGAATGGTCAGTATTGTATTCAAGATTCTGAAACTATCTTTGACTAACAATGTGGTGAAACATGCATATCATATGTGTCACTTTGTTCTAACAAAAAGTTTGGGCACTTTGATCATATGTTAAAATCCCAGATTCGCCCTGATTATGTTTCTAGGTTTGTCACCATACCTGTGCTCGTTGGTTTCACCTGTGTCTCTTCAGGCTTTCTGTCCACATTAAGCTGGAACACTGTTTGAAGGGATGTAAACCCAGCTCACTAACTTGGTCAAAGTCATTTCTTTTATGTTCATCTCATATGCATAATGTACCAACATAACTTATCTTTCTTTCTGTTGACAGGTCTCTCGCATTCTGTTCCCCGTGTTCGGTAAGAAACTTATTTTTATCTCTTGTATTTGTATTTTCTAAAGACCAGGAATGGTGTTCTTAGCATGTTCATTCTCTTAAGACCAATTTAATTACCATCTTCCCGAGGCAAGTAAGTTAACTGACTATAAAAGTCAAGTTTCCACCCTTGCCGAACTAGGCTGGTATTATGGAGTTAGATTTTGGCTGGGCTAACGAGTCTATGCAGTCCAATCATAATCGCGCACCGAAATCGAAATCCGGTTCGTAAAGTGTCATGTAGATTTCGGTCGACTGCAGGATTTGCAAAGCATGTGCACCACTAGCTCGTTGTCAACAGATATTTTCAAAATCTTTTCATGTTTTTAATAAAGGTGCTCACATGATTTGATGCACTTCGCGATGTAAGACTCGTTTTATCACAATATAGATCTTGATCATGGATCAGATCGTCTTGACAGGGCGCCACCATTTTGTTTGAAACAAATGCAAGTGATGCAAGAGGTAGAATCTGATTGGTCCACAGGAGAGGCATTATAGAAGGGACATAACTGGTAATAACCACTGGTGGCGCTACGATCGAGCCCAGGAATTCCAGCCTAGTTCGGCAAGGGTGGAAACCAGACTTTTAAAGTCAGTTAACTCCCTTGCCTCGGGAAGATGTTTAATTACTTGCTGCTGTCACCTTTTAGGCATTTCAAAATAATAAAGTTCAGGAAAAGATTGTCCAGTAACCTTTTGTCTCAAACTTTATAATAACACTGACCATGTTTGTTCTCTACTGCTTGCAGAGTCTAAAATGTATATGTGAAGCTAAATTCTTTTCCCCCAAAGGATAAACCCCCCAAAAGCGGGTATACTAGACACAAGAAAATACTGTAGTAGGAACAACGCACTTGACTTGTTTATTTTAAAAACTCATTTTTATTCTAAGTTCTTTTTCCCTATGTCTCGTGTATTTTGAGAACAAATAATAAAAGTCATTAAGTGGGTATGACAACTATATTAATGTAAAATTATCACGGAAAATTAGATATTTTCATAATAAGCTAGGTTCTTGATCTGTTGGCCAGGCTGATATACTAGTATACTGTATTGTGGTGGTTTAAGTCAATAATTTCTGTATTAAAAATAAATTTAAAGAAATAATCATTAACAAAATAAACAACTATTATTTGAAAGATGACAGCAAAGTATTGTGAAATAAGTGTTTTAAGTTTCAAGCCGTTAAAGGTAAGTCATTCATCACTCAAAAGGCTGACCATTAAGCTGGAACACTGTTTGAAGGGATGTAAACCCAGCTCACTCACTTGGTCAAAGTCATTTCCTTTATGTTCATCTCATATGCATAATGTACCAACATAACTTATCTTTCTTTCTGTTTACAGGTTTCTTGTATTTTGTTCGGTAAGAAACTTATTTGTATCTCTTGTATTTGTATTTGTATTTTCTAAAGACCAGGAATGGTGCTCTTCTTAGCATGTTCATTCTCTTAAGACCAATTTAATTACTTGCTGCTGTCACCACTTAGCCATTTCAAAATAATAAAGTCCAGGAAATGATTGTCCAGTAACCTTTTTGTTAACTTTATAATAATACTGACTATGTTTGTTCTCTACTGCTTGCACAGTCTGAAATGTTTATGTGAAGCTAAATTCTTTTCCCCCAAGGGATAAGCCCCGCAAAAGTGGGTGTACTAGACACAAGAAAATACTGTAATAGGAACAACGCACTTGACTTGTTTATTTTAAAGACTCATTTTCTCTGATCAACTGGCCGATCATTGGAAGGTGATTGTGAAGATGTGTCAAACAGCCACTGAAGTAAATTTATAGATTCTCACTGTCAGTCTAGGCATGTATCAAGTCAATACTATGATAGTTTTGATGTGCATTTCTTCGGTTGGTCACTATTATGTATTGTAGCGAGGATATTCATGAACAGGCAAGCAGTCAAACTCTGACTTTTCTCCATGTATGCTAAAACGCAGAGTATGGGGTTCCCCCAGGAATGCGTAAGTAGTCGGTCAGTGTTTACGTCATTTCAAAAATACAGTCTCGTGAAAACGTATGATCACCAAAATGTGTTTTTCATACGCTTATGAACATCAGTTTCACCGCCATGTCACCAGCTCTTGTCTTGTTTTTTCGGCAAATATAAAAATTCATAAAATCCACTTAGATTCTACCTATTTCTTTTTTATTTTCATTTGTTTACGTTGTTTTAAAAAGAATTACAAATAATATCTGCCGTCACCCATTTCCCAATGATAGTGGGGCTGTCCGCTCACTAATAGAGGAAATACCTCCATTTTCAAAGTTTCGTATGAATAACACATACGTCGAAGGCTGCCATGTCAGTATACATTAAAAAAACTTATATTGTTTCACCGACAAAATCTGCTACAAGATTCGTGATTGGACAAATTTAAGCAGGTGACCTAAGGCAGCCAATCAAATTACAGCAACGGTAATTTTCCAACTTGGGCGAAAGGTTTGGGTTAAATCATGTTATTCTGAACGTTTAAGCATGAGATCGCGATTTATATTAAAAATATGGAACTTTATGGATGCATAGAGCAAGGTTACGAGCTGTGACAAAGATTTCTTATGCATATATTTTGGCATTAAGACATCGTGTCCGAGCCGAGAAATTGAGGCGACGAAAGCCGAGATGTCATTTGACTGACGATTACATGCGATCGAACGAAAAGTTGGAAATAATAACTAAGATATCAGTTTGGCATCTTTTAAAGACATATTTTTGATGATTTTATTACTTTGTAAATAAAGACGTTTCAGCACGTGAAACGTCTTTATTTTGCTGTTTGACAGGTTCGATGAGGACCCGTTGTCGAAGCGCGTTCGAGAATTTTATTTTCAATAACATTGCGGGAAATAGTGTCTAGTGAATACATTTTTAATCTATAGATAAAAAATGATAAAATCAAATGGAATACGTATTTCAGACATTGTGAATGATATGATGATATGACAAGTAGGTTAATATAATTATAAACTATTTTGACGTGCGGTGTGACTTGTGGCTTAGAACGGCCAACAGTGTTGAAATAGTTAAACTGGTCACCACTGCGCTTTGCGTTGACAAGCTTTGATGGTATTAGAGAAGGATCCCAGCAAGAAATATTAGAGTGACTTCCCTTTGCTTTACGCTCGACGAGGAAATGAAATCTTCTTTTGTTTGAACTTTTTGTCGAAAAGATCGGCAGTAATAACAAAAAGGGTAATTTTCATATATTTATTTTTTTAACATTTGGACTTTGAAAGAGCGGCGCATCCGTAAACCAAGAAATAAAAAAATTGTCGCCTAACGTAAAATGGTATAAATGAGAGAAAATGTGTGTAATACTTGTAACCACTGCTTACTGATTGACTTGGGTGATGTCTTTGCTCCGGTATTTTGGGTTTAAATACTGAGTATACAGCGGCTCCTGTCCTACTGACTCTACTATTTAGCTGCCTCTTACTATGAATATTATTCTAAAGGATTATTTTTTTCATTTTGACCAGAGTGGAGGGTCTAGGTGTCTGTTAACAAAATACTGTAATACTAAATTATATGCTTAAGTGTAACAATAACTGATATCATGCATTATTAAGGGATTCATGCAATTGTCCCTGGTGCACTGATCTGGATGTGACCAGAAAGTGAATAAGTCTACATAAACGCATGAATTAATTTCACGATTCAAGAGAGGGACACATGTAGAACCTTGCTGTGGTGAAACATTCTCGGAATTAGGACTAATAGGATAATAATTAATCATTGTTTTTACAAACTTTCAAATTTAGCCATTATTATGAAAAAAATGGAATAAACCTTACTACAGTCCGTTTGATTCCATTTGAGACCGGTGAATTGCTCACTGACTCAAAATCTAATAATTGCAACAAAAACCAAAATGTGCACAGCGACATGAATTGGACAGACCAACTCTGATGGTTTGTCTCATAATTTTGGACACCCGAATAAAAAAATTGTTTAACAAACGATCATCATATTGTTGACATTTTTGGCCATCCCATACCAGGGAGGGCCAGTCGCTCATAGAACAGCCAGGTGGGCGATTTTCATGTGCGAAAGTGACGTAAGGCTTGCTGAGCAAACCATAGACGCGTGATTGCTCTCCCTGAAACATCACTTGACCAGAAGTCAATTATTTGCAACGTCTTCCAAATTTTTAAAAACCAATGTGAAAGAGGTAGACCACAATATGCTTTGAAAAAGTATCTTTTAAGAACGGCATGTGGAGTTGGGATAACAGAAGGAAAGTTAAAAACAATGTTAAAAAAGTGTACTGATTCAACCTGCAGTGACACACCTGAGGGGACCATCTCAAACCCAAGCGATGTTTGAAAGAGATGGTTAGAGTGAGTGAGTGAGTGAGTTAGGTTTAACGCCGCTTTTAACAGTATTCCAGTTATATCGCGGCGTGTCAGCTTAATGTGGGAGGAAAGCCCGAAGTGATGCAGGTCTCAGACGTTTACTACTTCAGTGAAACCCACGAGCACGGGTATGGTGCTGACAAACCTAGAAACATAATCGGGGCGAACCGGGATTCGAACCCACAATCATAGGTTTCTGGCGTGCCCAAGGGACACAACTCTGCACAGCGAATCGCGGCGCCTTAGACGACTGGGCCACCCGTGCCCCCGAAAGAGATGGTTAGAAACGCCATTAAGACTCTGTATAAACAAAATATCTATGTCTCTCTCCGTACTCTAAAATAATATATATGGAGACAAATCATTCTTTGACCATTTCAAAATATCAGTTATGGAAATTGCTACACCAATTTGGTTTCCGTTACAAAAAAGTAGGCTCCGTAAATAGACATGCATTATGTGAGAGGTCTGATATTGTTCGACTAAGGAACCATTTCTTATGCACAATACGAGAAAAACGTTACAAGGGTTATGAGCCCGTATACTTGGACGAAACGTGGGTAAATGCTACCCATACCACAGGAACACAATGGTTCCCTAGCTCCTCTTCTGATTTCTGCGCCAGGAAATTGCCACTTGGCAAGGGTGAGCGGCTTACTGTGCTCCATGCTGGCTGCAAGAGTCAGGGATTCCTACCAGGCTGTCCGCTAGTCTTCAAGGCAAAATCCAAGGACAACCGAGACTATCATACCGAAATGAACGAACCGGTATTCCTAGAATGGGTTAAAACTCAACTGGTACCGGTAAAGCCCCCCAAGAGTCTGGTTGTCATGGACAATGCTCCATATCATGGCATTCAGGTTACTAACACAAAAGCCCCAATGTCTAAGAGTAGGAAGGGCGATATGATAGAATGGTTGACACACAAAGCAATACCGTATCCAGATAAAGCAACGAAACCTATTCTGTATGATATTATAAAGTCTAATAAAACCACACCTGTCTTTAAAGTTGACGAGTATCTTAAAGAACATGGCCATTCAGTTTTGCGATTGCCGCCCTATCATTGCGATTTAAACCCAATAGAACTAATTTGGAGTATCATTAAATCGGATGTTGCCAGGCAAAATACAACATTCAAACTGCCGGATGTACAGAAACTGGTTCAACAATCAATAGACGCAGGAAACGTGGCAAAAGTGTGTTGAGAAAGTTGTGAATGAAATAGAGAGACATTATTGGGAACATAGCGGATTGGACCATGCCACAATCAAGCCAGTGATCATCAGGGTAGACTCGGACAGCAGCGATAGCGATTCAGACAACAGCGACACCGATTCCGAATGCACTGAATGCTTCAGACACCTGCAACAGTGACTCCGATTGAACACCCAAAACGGCTTTGGAGATGACCCCCATATACGGTGCACATGCTTGTTCATTACCTGGCTGTTCCATGAGCGACTGGTTCTCCCTGGTATGGGATGGCCAAAAATGTCAACAATATGATGATCGTTTGTTAAACAATTTTTTTATTCGGGTGTCCAAAATTATGAGACAAACCATCAGAGTTGGTCTGTCCAATCCATGTCGCTGTGCACATTTTGGTTTTGTTGCAATTATTAGATTTTGAGTTAGTGACCAATTCATCGGTCTCAGATGGAATCAAACAGACTGTAAACAAAATACTGCGAAAAAGAATAGTTTTGAATTAAGTCACTGATATTTTTGTTTGAAAAAGTTTGCTTTTTTTCCTCCTGTTTTTAGGTACATTAGTTTTTTGTTTGTTTGTTTTTTTTTGGGGGGGAGGGGAGGAGCTTGAAACAAGTAATTAAATTGGCCTCCTGGGCTTGCCTTATGATGGATAATTATTTTATCATCCATATGTGAAGCTAGTGTATACATAGAGGTTATCACGCGAGTGTGTTTGGGGATGGTAAATATCCTGCATTAGAGTAACTGCCCTTTGTCAAAGGGAAGCTACTCTAACCCTAGTCTATGAGACGTCACGGCCACGGTCAGACATTGTTGACAGTCGGTCTGTCATAACGTTAAGAAGTGTAGTCAGATGTACACACAGCGACAAAACGAAACAAGGAAACAATTCAAATATATTTGGTTCCAAATCCAACTATTTTAATTTGTAGAGAAGGTTTCAAGCCGCAGAGGTCTACAAGCACAGATATGGCTACTGATCCCGCTTGGCTAGGCCTCGTGCAAAGTTGCAAAGTTGCCAAAACTTATAAAATGCCTTAGCTACGTCACAGTTAGACACTGATTTTCAGTATATTAGACTGTTCTTTTGATAATGATAGCAATTATCCCTGTAGTTTATCCAGATTCCCGATGGTTAATTCTGACTCAATCGCCAGATGACGAGGGCGACGCCATGTTTGTTTATAAACAGTGAAAGTAGTCCCTACTTGACCTTTGATATTTGCATCTTTATCCGCATATGACCCCAACGGATATCGTTTTTATCCGTTGGCTTTATCCTGCCGAGAAACCTACCCATTATATGATAAATATATTTATGTTGTATATTTCAGATATCTCAAAGAAGATGAAGAAATGGTTAACAGCTTTTGTCAATTGTTTGGAGGAATGGCAACATATGTCAGCTGTGAAAATGGAATTAGACAAGAAAACTACTCAAGGCTGGGTGTCAACACAATAGTTATTTGGACTGATTCTTGTAAGACTAGACAAGATGGCCATTATCCTCAGCAATGCGGCATTGGCGGCATCTGTAATGATGGTTATAAATATCATATTTTTAGTAGTGCCTTTGAAAATAAAAAAATTCATAACGATGATCTGGAAATGTTAGCCATTTATGTAGCTGTCAAACTTTGGGGTTCACAGTGGAATGATGTCATGGTTCTTTCGAAATGTGACAATCAGTCCACTGTTAATGTTATTAACAGAGTCGGAGGGCAAAAGATAAGTAAAGCACATTGTGGCGTAATAGTTACAATTTTGGCGTAATAGTTACAATTTTGGTGTAATAGTTACAATTTTGGCGTAATAGTATCAATTTTGGCGTAATAGTATCAATTTTGGCGTAATAGTATCAATTGTAGCGTAATAGTATCAATTTTGGCGTAATAGTATCAATTTTGGCGTAATAGTATCAATTGTGGCGTAATAGTATCAATTTTGGCGTAATAATCAATTTTGGCGTAATAGTTACAATTTTGGCGTAATAGTATCAATTTTGGCAGTAATAGTATCAATTTTGGCGTAATAGTATCAATTTTGGCGTAATAGTATCAATTGTAGCGTAATAGTATCAATTTTGGCGTAATAGTATCAATTTTGGATTAATAGTATCAATTTTGAGCCAATAATTACTCTATTAGGCTTGTCCTCCTTCAAATCAATTTTTTTGTCATGAATTATTTAGATTCAGAAATATCCTGGAGAGCAATTTGTTAAATTCAATTCAATTAAAGCACCAATGATTACTGATTACTGCTCTGATTACTCCAAAGCTTCAATTTGAGTTGGCATCTCTGTAGATATATTTATGTTGGTTGACATGTTTCATGTTAGAAGTGTCAATTAAAAGTCTTTGAGAGCTGTTGGTATTTTTTCATGTTAGAAGTGTCAACTAAAAGTCTTTGAGCGCTGTTGGTATTTTTTCATGTTAGAAGTGTCAATTAAAAGTCTTTAAGCGCTGTTGGTATTGTTTCATGTTAGAAGTGTTAATGAAAAATTAATCTATCTAGTTGGGTTTTATGTTGTTCAATATGGGTTGTGAATACACAATGCCATTTAGAAAGTGGTCAAATGTAACAAGTGACATATTTGAGATAACACTTTCTTAGTAAAGTACAGATTCTCGTACTTTTTTGGGTTGAGTCCCATCCGGGATTCGAACCCACACTGCCAGAGTGAGGCACCTAATCACCAGCACACAAAGTCAGCCATTTAACCTACTCAGCCCGATTTGGTTGGAATGAATTCTTCCTGGGAGGTACAAACTTCTTCTTAGGAGGCTGTTTATATGACGAGTCTTTCTGATCCCCGGTATGTTTCTGGGGATGGGAAGATCCGTGTGCCTTGGCAGCTAGGCTGATAGTTGATGCTTGGAATTGTTCCATTGTATCTTGTCTGACTTCGTCTACGATATGTCCCAATTTGCCGTTAAATGTCTTGGAAGCACATTTTGGTTGTTACGTTTAATTCACCTCTTGGTTTGGCTGGAAACAGATCTTGAACGAATCTGTGCTAGTACTGGTTGATGCTGAACCCATAGAAGCTGTGAAGACATCAAGATTTGGGAATAATCGAGTCTGGACCAGACAATCCAGTGATTGATATCACGAGCATCAGACTTGGGTGGAGAGTAAGTCTTCCTTCATTCTGACAATGGTGTCTAGCAGGCTGTGGATGAGTCCGACCTGATCAGTCCTAACAGTCATAGGAGTCTCTCCGGCTATGCCATCATATGATGTCTGTAACGGTGGAATGATGTGTCCAATTCTGGCGACAAACCAGTTGATATAAGAGCTAATGTCCTTTGAATATCTGGATACGGAGGACAGATCCTTAATCCGTGAAGCAGGTAATGTGACGTTAGTACTAGGGTTGCACACTAGCTTCATAAAGTCTTCGTCCAAACTTTGATAATCCGGAAGTGGAGCATCATGTGTTCTGTACAACTTCCGCTTAAATGGCTGAGTGAGTGAGTGAGTTGGGTTTAACACCGCTTTTAATAGTATTCCAGTTATATCACGGCGTGTCAGCTTAATGTGGGAGGAAAGCCCGAAGTGATGCAGGTCTCAGACGTTTAGCACTTCGGTGAAATCCACGAGCCCGTACGGGTATGGTGCTGACAAACCTAGAAACATAATCCTGGCAAACCGGGATTCGAACCCACAATCATAGGTTTCTGGACGCAACTCTGCACAGAGAATCGCATCGCCTTAGACAACTGGGCAACCCGTGCCCCCCGCATAAATGGAGGTAAGGGTAGTCGTTCATCATGTCTGAGCTTGAGTAGACTTTCCGACATCTGGTCTACTACCTTGCCTGCATAACCTGGCCAAGGCGGATGTGTTTCGATGATGTAGGAGCATGACATCCCCCATATTCCGGCATCTTAGGTGGTTGTAGTACAGACATGAGTGATATAACTCCTTGATGAGTTCCACAAAAGTATACCCCTCCGTATAATCCCGCCGGGGTGAGTCATCAGCCTGATTAATCTCTTCATAAAACTCTGATTCCGCCTCCGAGGGATCGTGGGTAGATCTCAGGGGGGTTTGTAATTTGTAGATAATCTGTAGACTCCATGTGTTTCCCGTGCAGTTCATTACCTGCTGGTGTCCAGGATTCCGGTATGATAAAGGTTCGTGTGGCTTGTGTATAACTGACCCTGGTTAGCTGAACAGTCGGCTGGGTTACGGTACCGTGTCTTAACGGTCAGCTGGACGGTCGGCTGGGTTACGGCACGGTGTCTCAATGGTCAGCTGGACGGTCGGCTGGGTTACGGCACGGTGTCTTAACGGTCAGCCGAACAGTCGGCTGGGTTATGGTACGGTGTCTTAACAGTCAGCTGGACGGTCGGCTGGGTTACGGCACGGTGTCTTAACGGTCAGCCGAACAGTCGGCTGGGTTATGGTACGGTGTCTTAACGGTCAGCTGGACGGTCGGCTGGACAGTCAGCTGGACGGTCAGCTGGACGGTCGGCTGGGTTACGGCACGGTGTCTTAACTGTCAGCTGGACGGTCGGTGTCTTAGTTGGGGAGTATGGCCTTGTGGTACCCTGCCCGGACCCAAGCTAAGTTTTAGCTGACCGGTAGGGAAAAGCTGATATGTTAGCTAAACACCTGGCAATACAAGGTGTGAACAATGGTCATACATGTATTTATTGTCCTTATCAACTACTCCTTGGTTCTAGGGATGATGTAGCTCTCTTTCAAAATCACAAGTCAGATGGTTTGCTCCAGTCCTTTTTATTTATGATAGAGTTAATCATAAATACACACACAAGGTCCTCAGATATATTCTTGTTGTTGCCTGATATAGATACAACACATACCTAGATGATGGTTGAAGAGCCTGATGGTTTTTCTGATGAACGTTAACTCTACTTCTTTTCTGACTCGGGATCCCAAAACCACAGTGAACCGTTCTGTTCAGCTGTATGCTCCCGACTCCCCGCACCACTCTCGGACAACTAACAAAATACTATCAATGATAATTTTAGCTCCTCCCTCCAAAATCACCTTTGACATCATGAGAAATGAGTCATAATGGTCATTCCCCAATTTCCATAGTAATTAGTTTTATCATCAAGCCCTTCGGTCTAACCAATCTGATTACCTCTTCTAGGGTCATTGGTCAACTCGGACATACTCATATAATCAAATACCCTCAAGTACTCTGCTAGACTGGAAGGCGCCGAAAAGATACTTAATCATGTTATTTTGACATTCCAATCAAGCAGTAGTATTCAGAAATATTTGATCACCACCAATCTTAACGATTTTGTTCCATCCATCTATCTCCCTTCTAACATTTTCATTGCAAGACCGAATTCTACTTATCTCACACTAGTGACTAATAAAAGCAAAATCCATAATCACTTGCCCTGGGGGTTATGCCCTCACCCTGTTCAATCACTTCTCTCATATGCTTCTATGTGTTACCCAAAAGCTTAGTTTAGTAAACTACATTTTAAGTAAATACCAGAAAACCCCTTTTTCTAAAATACCCTTGTTATAGTAATATGAACCAAAACATCTCCCAAACCAAGAAAAATGTCAAATGGTCGGCGCATGACTGTTGGAATTATGGGAAAGTCTGTATACATGGCAACTCTCAACAATCCCTCTGTTGGTATTCTGGGAAAGTCTGTATACATGGCAACTCTCAACAATCCCTCTGTTGGTATTCTGGGAAAGTCTGTATAAATGGCAAATCTCAACAATCCCTCTGTTGGTATTCTGGGAAAGTCTGTATACATGGCAACTCTCGACAATCCCTCTGTTGGAATTACGGGAAAGTCTGTATACATGGCAACTCTCAACAATCCCTCTGTTGGAATTCTGAGAAAGTCTGTATACATGGCAACTCTCAACAATCCACCTGTTGGAATTACGGAAAAGTCTGTATACATGGCAACTCTCAACAATCCCTCTGTTGGAATTACGGGAAAGTCTGTATACATGGCGACTCTCAACAATCCCTCTGTTGGAATTACGGGAAAGTCTGTATGCATGGCGACTCAACAATCCACCTGTTGGAATTACGGGAAAGTCTGTATACATGGCAACTCTCAACAATCCCTCTGTTGGAATTCTGGGAAAGTCTGTATACATGGCAACTCTCAACAATCCCTCTGTTGGAATTCTGGGAAAGTCTGTATACATGGCAACTCTCAACAATCCCTCTGTTGGAATTACGGGAAAGTCTGTATACATGGGGACTCTCAACAATCCCTCTGTTGGTATTCTGGGAAAGTCTGTATACATGGTAACTCTCAACAATCCCTCTGTTGGTATTCTGGGAAAGTCTGTATATATTGAAACTCACAACAATCCCTCTGTTGGTATTCTGGGAAAGTCTGTATACATGGCAACTCTCAACAATCCCTCTGTTGGTATTCTGGGAAAGTCTGTATAAATGGCAAATCTCAACAATCCCTCTGTTGGTATTCTGGGAAAGTCTGTATACATGGCAACTCTCGACAATCCCTCTGTTGGAATTACGGGAAAGTCTGTATACATGGCAACTCTCAACAATCCCTCTGTTGGAATTCTGAGAAAGTCTGTATACATGGCAACTCTCAACAATCCCTCTGTTGGAATTACGGAAAAGTCTGTATACATGGCAACTCTCAACAATCCCTCTGTTGGAATTACGGGAAAGTCTGTATACATGGCAAATCTCAACAATCCCTCTGTTGGAATTACTGGAAAGTCTGTATGCATGGCGACTCAACAATCCACCTGTTGGAATTACGGGAAAGTCTGTATACATGGCAACTCTCAACAATCCCTCTGTTGGAATTCTGGGAAAGTCTGTATACATGGCAACTCTCAACAATCCCTCTGTTGGAATTCTGGGAAAGTCTGTATACATGGCAACTCTCAACAATCCCTCTGTTGGAATTCTGGGAAAGTTTGTATACATGGGGACTCTCAACAATCCCTCTGTTGGTATTCTGGGAAAGTCTGTATACATGGTAACTCTCAACAATCCCTCTGTTGGTATTCTGGGAAAGTCTGTATACATGGTAACTCTCAACAATCCACCTGTTGGTATTCTGGGAAAGTCTGTAAACATGGCGACTCTCAACAATTCACCTGTTGGAATTACAGGAAAGTCTGTATACATGGCAACTCTCAACAATTCACCTGTTGGAATTACAGGAAAGTCTGTATACATGGCGACTCTCAACAACCCATCTGTTGGAATTACGGGAAAGTCTGTATACATGGCGACTCTCGACAATCCATCTGTTGGAATTACGGGAAAGTCTGTATACATGGCAACTCTCAACAACCCACCTGTTGGAATTACGGGAAAGTCTGTATACATGGCAACTCTCAACAATCCCTCTGTTGGTATTCTGGGAAAGTCTGTATACATGGCAACTCTCAACAATCCCTCTGTTGGTATTCTGGGAAAGTCTGTATGCATGGTGACTCTCAACAATCCACCTGTTGGAATTCTGGGAAAGTCTGTATGCATGGTGACTCTCAACAATCCACCTGTTGGAATTACGGAAAAGTCTGTATGCATGGTGACTCTCAACAATCCACCTGTTGGAATTACGGGAAAGTCTGTATACATGGCGATTCTCAACAATCCATCCGTGGGGATTCCGGGAAAGTTTGTATACAAGGCGACTCTCAACAGTCCATTCATGGGGATTCCGGGAAAGTTTGTATACATGGGGATTCCGGGAAAGTCTGTATATACAGATGACTCTCAACAGTCCATCCATGGGGATTCTGGGAAAGTCTGTATACATGGCGACTCTCAACAGTCCATCCATGGGGATTCCGGGAAAGTCTGTATATACAGATGACTCTCAACAGTCCATCCATGGGGATTCCGGGAAAGTCTGTATACATGGCGACTCTCAACAGTCCATCCATGGGGATTCCGGGAAAGTTTGTATATACAGATGACTCTCAACAGTCCATCCATGGGGATTCCGGGAAAGTTTGTATATACAGATGACTCTCAACAGTCCATCCATGGGGATACCGGGAAAGTCTGTATACATGGCGACTCTCAACAGTCCATCCATGGGGATTCCGGGAAAGTCTGTATATACAGATGACTCTCATGCCAAACAAGAATCCACCTGAGGGCATACTGGGTAATGATATTCATCCACAGAGGCAACTAAATGGATTGGGTGCTCAGGCTTGATGACCATGATGTGAGCCACTGGATTGTCTGCTCCAGACTCGATTATTTACAGACCACTGTCAAGTAGCTGGAATCTTACTGGTTGCGGTGTTAAACAACAAACAAACAAACAGTCCACTATGTTTTGATGATGAGTCTTATGATAGAAGGGAGACAACTCTCAGTCTCTTGGCTGAGGTTCCAGAGTCCAGTGATCTGATAGACTGAAGTGAGGTGAGGTGAGGTGAGGTGAAATTGGGTTTAACATCGCGTCCAAGATAATTGCACTTATTTAGCGACGTGCATGTGTAGCAGCCATAAAATTTCTGAGTCCCGAGGCCAGACGCCTTGTTCACATGACCAAAGAGGTTAACCCTGTCAGCAATTGACAAGGTAAGGATGTCATCTGTGGGATGACTCCACGCCCTGCTACACATGCATGTGTGTGGCTGCTTGTACTAGTCTGGAATGATGCCGATTTATAGTGCTAGCTCACTGAGATACCATGCCACAGTTTAACATGAATACCCCACTCAGACACAGTATACTGACTCCGGGCCGACCAGTCCTTGTTTTCGCCCCTTAATGCTGAGCGCCAGACAGGGTAACAACAAGTACCACCTTACAGTCAGCTACAGCTAAAGACAGCGTGTTGACAGAAGTCAGAGACTACATAAGTCAAGTTAGTAGTCAAGCAATACAACATCAGACATACAGAGAGGAATTGACATGTGTGGATGGTTTAGTGTTTAAAGGACACCTACTGCTTGAGAGAATTCATAGTTCCCACCCGGGAGGAGTGAAATGTAAAAGCCGAGCAGGAGAAGTTCTATTTTGGCCCGGTGAGGCCACAGGTATTGAGAGAACTGTTGCATCATGTGAAATATGCGCAGATATCAGAAAGGAAATTCCTCCGAGACCCTGGTTGAACGGAAGTTCACATTTACTAACTGTTGATTATTTCTCCAACTGGCCAGAAATGGTTTGGCTAGAAGATACAACCTGTCAAAGAGTAATTCTTCTCCAGGAGAGCCAGTTCGGCAGGTATGGCATTCCAGATATCGTCATGAGCGATAGCGCCACAGTAGTCAAGTTCAGAATTAAAGAAATCAGCCGCAGAATACGACTTCAGGGTTAGAAACTAACAGTTTTCGTCCACTAGTCCTTATAATGATAAATAACATATAGCAAAACCCTTAAAATGGGCCAATTTCTACTAGTCCTCAGGATACCTTTCACTATTGGGCAGTTTGGTAAGGACTACAGGACTAGTGCCTATTTCTAACGCTGGACTTAGAACAAATCACTTCTAACAGACAAGCAGAGAAGTCAGTCCAAACAATAAAGAATGTTCTGAGGAAAGCATTGGATCCTTACAGTCCTATCGAAGGGATAGGAAAGTCTCCAGCTCAATTATTCTTCGAGAGGAGATTGAGAGGAACTGTACCAATGTCAAACCCATTACTAAGCACTGAACATATAGAGCAAGACAGAAACCTACTCCAGAAGAGACAAGTCAGTCAACACAAACATTACAAAGGTAACACTTATCTGAAACCACTAGATTGGTTGGTTGGTTTGTTGTTTAATGCCGCACTCAGCAATATTCCAGCTATATGACGGCGGTCTGTAATTAATAGAGTCTGGACCAGACAATCCAGTGATTGATATCATGAGCATCGATCCACGCAATTGGGATCGATGACATGCATCAACCAAGTCAGCAAGCCTGACCACCTGATCCCGTTAGTCGCCTTTTACGACAAGCATAGTCACCTTTTAAGGCAAGAATGGGTTGCTGAAGACCTATTCTACCCCGGAATCTTCACGGGTTGAAACCACTAACCACTAGAAGCAGGAGATAGAGTCATGGTAAGAGGAGATAACTCCTGGATGCCTGCCAGAGTAGTACAGAAACATGCCACACCCAGATCGTACATCGTACAGTCAGAGACAGGACGCACCTACAGAAGACATCGCCATGACCTCAGAGAAACAGTAATCAGTAAACCCGTCGTACCAGACATCACCATACCAGCACAGAGTATACCAGCACGGAGTATGCCAGCACCGAGTATGCCAGCACCGAGTATGCCAGCACCAAGTCTGCCAGCACGGAGTATGCCAGCACCGAGTATGCCAGCACCAAGTATGCATGAGTATGCCAGCACGGAGTATGCCAGCGCTGAGTATGCAAGCACCAAGTATGCCCGCACCGAGTATGCATGAGTATGCCAGCACGGAGTATGCCAGCACGGAGTATGCCAGCACAGAGTATGCCAGCACGGAGTATGCCCGCACCGAGTATGCATGAGTATGCCAGCACGGAGTATGCCAGCACGGAGTATGCCAGCACGGAGTATGCCAGCACCAAGTATGCCAGCACCAAGTATGCCAGCACCAAGTATGCATGAGTATGCCAGCTTGGAGTATGCCAGCACGGAGTATGCCAGCACGGAGTATGCCAGCACCAAGTATGCATCAGTATGCCAGCGCTGAGTATGCAAGCACCAAGTATGCCCGCACCGAGTATGCATGAGTATGCCAGCACGGAGTATGCCAGCACGGAGTATGCCAGCACTGAGTATGCCAGCACGGAGTATGCCAGCACGGAGTAGCCAGCAACGAGTATGCCAGCACCAAGTATGCCAGCACCGAGTATGCATGAGTATGCCAGCACGGAGTATGCCAGCACGGAGTATGCCAGCACTGAGTATGCCAGCACGGAGTATGCCAGCACGGAGTAGCCAGCAACGAGTATGCCAGCACCAAGTATGCCAGCACCGAGTATGCATGAGTATGCCAGCACGGAGTATGCCAGCACGGAGTATGCCAGCACGGAGTAAGCCAGCACCAAGTATGCCAGCACCGAGTATGCCAGCACCGAGTATGCCAGCACCGAGTATGCCAGCACGGAGTATGCCAGTATGCCAGCACCGAGTATGCCAGCACCGAGTATGCCAGCACCGAGTATGCATGAGTATGCCAGCACGGAGTATGCCAGTACGCCAGCACGGAGTATACCAGCAACGAGTATGCCAGCACCCAGTATGCCAGCACCGAGTATGCCAGCACCGAGTATGCCAGCACCGAGTATGCCAGTATGCCTGCACCGAGTATGCCAGCACCAAGTATGCCAGCACGGAGTATGCCAGTACGCCAGCACCGAGTATGCCAGCACGGAGTATGCCAGCACCGAGTATGCCAGCACCCAGTATGTCAGTATGCCAGCACGGAGTATGCCAGCACGGAGTATGCCAGTACGCCAGCACGGAGTATGCCAGCAACGAGTATGCCAGCAACGAGTATGCCAGCACCAAGTATGTCAGTATGCCAGCACCAAGTATGCTAGCACTGAGTATGCCAGCACCGAGTATGCCAGCACCGAGTATGCCAGCACCGAGTATGCCAGCAGCATCACGTTATGTCGTCATGTCAAAGTCACCAATTGTAACAACCTGTCCGTCAACTTCGACCATGACATCCAAGTTGTCCATGGAGTCAACACCAACCAAACAAGTACCAGTCAACCGGCCGACATTGCCAGCCAAGACCGTAATGTGTCTTCTATGACATTCAGAATGACACATGTGTCTTCCATGACATTCAGAATGACATGTGTCTTCCATGACATTCAGCTTGACATGTGTCTTTCATGACATATGTGTCTTCTATGACATTCAGAATGACACATGTGTCTTCAATGACATTCAGAATGACACATGTGTCTTCCATGACATTCAGAATGACACATGTGTCTTCCATGACATTCAGAATGACATATGTGTCTTTCATGACATTCAGAATGATACATGTCTTCCATGACATTCAGAATAACATATGTGTCTTCTATGACATTCAGAATGACAATTGTGTCTTCCATGACATTCAGAATGACATATGTGTCTTTCATGACATTCAGAATGATACATGTCTTCCATGACATTCAGAATGACATATGTGTCTTCTATGACATTCAGAATGACAATTGTGTCTTCCATGACATTCAGAATGACATGTATCTTCCATGACATTCAGAATGACATATATGTCTTCCATGACATTCAGAATGAAACATGTGTCTTCCATGACATTTAGAATGATACATGTGTCTTCTGTTACATTCAGAATGACATGTATCTTCCATGACATTCAGAATGACACATGTGCCTTCCATGACATTCAGAATGACATGTGTCTTCTTATACATTCAGAATGACATATATGTCTTCCGTGACATTCAGATGACACATGTGCCATCCACAACTTTCAGAATGACATTTGTGTCTTCCATGACATTCAGAATGACACGTGTCTTCCATGACATTCAGAATGACATGTGTCTTCTTATACATTCAGATTGACACATGTGTCTTCTTATACATTCAGATTGACACATGTGTCTTCCGTGACATTCAGATGACAAATGTGTCTTCCATGACATTCAGAATGACAAATGTGTCTTCTATGACATTCAGAATGACACGTCTTCCGTGACATTCAGAGTGACATGTGTCTTCCATGACATTCAGAATGACACGTGTGTCTTCCATGACATATGTGTCTTCCATGACATTCAGAATGACACGTGTCTTCCGTGACATTCAGATGACATATATGTGTCTTCTTTCACATTCAGAATGACACATATGTCTTCCACAACTTTCAGAATGACACAAATGTCTTCCATGACATTCAGAATGACACATGTGCCTTCCACAACTTTCAGAATGACACATGTGTCTTCCATGACATTCAGAATGACACATGTGTCTTCCATGACATTCAAAATATTCAAATCAAAGATATGGAAAGATATGATCGTTAATATTAAGGTGGTATAGTGTATATTTATGGGCAGGAAGTTCATGATTAAAACCTAACAGGGCACGTTCGCATCATATCTGTGCGCGATTTCTTGTCTACCCATTGTCCTACATGCTCGCCCGTTTAGACAAATAACTCCTACTTTTTTTCATATGAAATGACTTTGAGTCATGTGTGATTGCTCAAACTACCTGACCGTGTGAATGACTTGCCCTCCCTAACTGTTTCACATTTTCTCGCAAAAGGAGATTTCAAAAGTGTGGCCACGACATCTAACGTGAGTCGACGCCATATTGTAAACAAATTGTGTCAAGGCCGGTTTCAAATGTGGTAGCTCGGTCCCCGTTTCTGTCGAGGGTACACGCAAAAACATTAACATAAACTTCTACAATGATGACAGCAATACCTTTTTGCAATTGGGTTAACCGCTTAAGGATACGATGTGCTGTAAAGTTCGATTTGGATTTGTTTTTCTTTTCATTCAAACTGTGATGATGGCGCTATGTTTGGTTTGCTGAAATAGTATTTTCTGTGAGTCTAATGTACATGGTACATGCTGTGATTGTACAAGATAATTGATAACCAATTGTGTATGCATATATATCATCAAATACACATTACTTATCTCTTCAGAAAATAGAATATATTATCAGCCCGTATTTCCAACATTCTGCCATGGATATTAGATCTAATATTAATATTAGATTCACAAATTATTGATGTACACTGTACTCTCGACTAACGTATGATAATCTTTTGCAAGTCTTCAACTCTTATTTGATATGTCATCTGAAATGTCAGCAATGAGTAAACTTAATTTTATTTCATTACAATCTGCAATTTTATTCGAATAGGCTTATAGAAGTAATCAGACTGATGAGAGCATACACGCTCGAAACTAGTCACTTAGATTGCTCTTGGGTTTTAGCCCCAAACCCTTTATTATTTCACACATCTCTCTAATACCAAAGAGTAATGGCTGAAATTACTCCGTCTTCCTCCTTCAGCAGCTTACAAAGCCGCTCTATTACTACGGTGGTTTAAATCGAACCATCTAGTAAAAGGAAGAGAGTTGAATTTGGAACCACAGAATCCAAATCAACCGATAACATTGCAAAAGCGGTGGACTTAACCGACAGTCTAGTCGGCCCATATAAGACATATAGGAATCTCATGAGCAAAATCGCCCGTAACAACATGCAACTGGAATTCACAATTGCATGCAAGGAAAAAAGTCTGATACCTAGGTCGTTTAGACCACTCATCCTGCAACACCAAACCAATTACAATCAAGCATTGGCTAGAATCAGGAGCGAGGCGGCAAAAACATGCGCCTTGAAATTAATGGAAACACACATTTCCCAACTACAAGCCAACACATTTCCCAACTGCAAGCCACTATGGAGAAAAACAAACTCCAGAAGGATGCGGACAAAACGTCACTGGACACCATACTTGCCGCGTGCCAAACAATCTCCACCCGGGAGTCCACTAACTGGCACACGAAATTGGATAAACGATTCAATGAACTCAAAACTGAGTTCAACGAGAGGAACCCATACGATCCCAAACTCTTCATGGCACCCACCACCACCCCACGCAACTCGACAGGGGGTCCACGCCGCCAAGAGCCCAGACACGTCAGGCCTCTGAATCGGTTCAACAACAAATCTAGACAGACCTTCAAAAGGAAGACCCGAAACCAGTCAGGAAATTTCCAAACTGGAAAACGTCCTACGGCAGCTTGCCAATGCCCTCAATGTGAGCGGCAACAATAACACAGACATTAGCAATCAATTGTCATATTTGAATCTCAACAATAATAGTTCAAATAAAAATCCTGAACTTTACAAAAATGCCTTTGTAGTCAATCTGTCTGATTATCAATGTAATGAGACAGAACTTAGTGTTCTTAGCAAGGGTCTTACTTTTAGCCCTACACCGTTAGATACGGATCTTAGCAATATATATACAGATCTTAAAGCCTTCTTTCGGAGAATGAGAATCTCTCACTTCTTCCATGAGACAAACAAAACAGATACAGTTGACAACTTCAACGATCTAGAGCGTAAGTTTGGCCCATGAAGCACCTGGACCCCTAATCCGGGCATAGACCCCACGCTCGATGCCTTTATCAAATCAGTTAAACACCAATTTTTCAAAATGAACACCATCCCTTTCATACGCAACAATCTCACACATGCACAAAGAACGGCCATCAGTAGTCTCAAAAACAACCCAGAAATCGTGATTGAAAAAGCTGATAAGGGATCAGCAGTCGTTATTCTCAACACTACTGATAACATACAAGAGGCCATACGTCAACTCACTGACACAAACTTTTATCTTAAAATAGACAATGACCCCACCATGGAATTCGCTAACGAGATCACACAACTTCTCACCAAAATCTTCACCAAAGAAGAGATCACTTACAAAATATTCAATGGACTGTTCCCCAAAGACCCCAAACCAGGCCGGTTCTACCTCCTGCCCAAAATACACAAAAACCTAACACCTGGCAAAGTACCGGGCCGCCCAATCATAAGCGGAAACGGAACCACAACTGAACTGATCAGCAGCTTCGTTGACGAACACATAAAAAAGTTTGTCAAACATTATCCCAGCTACATTAGGGACACCACCCACTTTATCCAAACCGTAGGCTCCATCCACCTACCACCCAATAGTGACATCATTCTGGTTACTATGGACGTCACATCCCTCTACACCAATATACCCAACATGGAGGGCCTCCGTGCAGTAGCTCAGGCCATTAGACGTCACAAACCTGACTGGTCCATCAGCCCCACTAGCTTACTCTCATTACTTAGACTTGTTCTATACAAAAACAATTTTGTTTTCAACAATGAACATTTTGTACAAACCGGAGGAACAGCTATGGGTACCAAACTAGCCCCATCATACGCAAACATTTTCATGGGAGAATTAGAAGAAGAACTTCTAAAAAAGCCCACTGATAGCCCCAACCTATACGTCAGATTCATAGACGATATTTTCCTCATTTGGACTTTGGGCTACACACTAGGTTAGAATCTTTCATCAAAGAAATGAACCAATCACATCCCACAATCAAATTCACTGCCGAATTCTCTAGAGAACAAGTATTTGTCACAAAGTGACGAAATGTCCCCCGCCTGTATATACACCATAGTACCAAATAGGAAGACAATCCAGCGATTAGTTCTTGAGATATCGCGGCAACACCGTTTTCCAACTCCAAAACCAGATTTGCCTGCTGTGACCTTGAAAATGGGGTCAATGTCACCAAAACCGACTGGTGTCTGCGGAGTCTGTATATACACCATAGTTCCAAATATGAAGACAATCCAGTGTTTAGTTCTTGAGATATCATGGCAACAAACAGGTGGGACGTATGTACGGACGGTTGTGAATACTATATCCCCATCTTCTCGCTTTCGCACGGCGGGGGACAAAAAGTAGCTTTCCTAGACACATGGGTCATATTCAACCAAGAAACCAATAAACTGGATTTTGACCTATATTGCAAACACAAAGATACACACTCCTATCTGCTATACACCTCCTGCCACCCGCGACCGTACAGTCAATTTCTCCGACTCAAAAAGATCTACAGCTCGCAATCACAATATGAGTTCCACAGCAACAATCTAGTAAAGTATTACCTCAAGACAGGTTATCCCAAGAAAATTCTCTTGGACAATGAAACAAAAGCCAACGCCAAAGAGAGAACATCCCTCTTAACACCTAAACAGACACCTTCCAAAGACACTAAACCAGTGATCTTTATCACAGATTACAACCCCACTGCACTCAAGGTTAGCTCCATGATTAAAAAATCCTGGCACCTACTTCTAGGATCAGATACCTGCAAAGACACCTTCCGAGTCCCACACATCACGGCATACAGGAAAAAACGCACTCTCAGAGACATCCTCATGAGAGCGGCAATCACCTATCCGCCACTTAAACCACATAACAGTGGCCGAACTGTGCCCAATTTAGATGACAGCTGTCACAAACAGGCATGCAAAATCTGCACAAATATGAAATCGGTCAACACCTTCAATAGCCACACAACAGGAAAAAATATAAATGCCATCCGCATTTCACTTGCAAAAGCAGGAACATAATCTACCTGCTTAACTGCACCAAATGTGGCAAACAATACGTAGGTGAGACCAAACGACACTTCTGTATCAGACTCAAAGAACACTTTGCAGATATAAACCACCAAAGGGACAAACCTGTCGCTAAACACTTCAATTCCGTAAGACATTCAACCAGAGACCTACACTATCAAATCATACAACAGCTCAAAACAGACCCTGAGTCAGCTCAGAGCACGGTCAGGCACCGGTCCATTGAACTTAAATGGATATTTGATCTCAAAACCATCCACCCGCAAGGCATGAACGACAAGATCTAATCCTGGAATTCCCCAACCCACCCACCTATTAGGCTTATAGACGGTCGGTGATTTCCCGCCGCTGTGAATACGTGATGTGGAGGACGTCATATTTAACAGCAGATCTAATGGTTGTGGTAGTGTAATGGATACGTGTGGTTTCAGTTTCCAAATAACAGTATTCTCTTTGACTGAACTAGAAAGCATATCTAGTACATCACGATTGGAAAATGTCTACGGCGACCAACGAATGAATGAGACCGCTTATCATTTGACTAACAGTGTTAGAATATTTGGCGCAGTTTTCTAATTTTGGTGTGTTGACATGTGCTTTTCGTATCTGTTTGAAGGCTTGATATTCCAAAAAATTAATGTGCATTTAGTTGAGTAAGGGAATGTATTTTTTCACTGTGTGAAAGCTGTCAAAATGGATCCAATATTAAACAACCTAGATTTTTAATATTTCAGCTTCATCTATTAGAATCTTGAATGGTTCAATTTATAACATCAACAGTAAAAGTAATTAGATCTACTCACAATATATAGATAGTCGATTTCTGAAAGACAAAATGTTTTCAATGTTAATGTGATTTTGTTTTGATGTTTTATCTGGTTTTATTTATGTCCATTTATTATTTCACTCTACAAATTACCAAATACTTCGATCAGTTACATAGTAGTAATTAATTACTTTATTTGTATCCTTGGTATGAAATAGATTTTTTTAAAATGAATATTTGTTTAATAGCAAAATCAAAGCATTCTTGTGGTTCTTTTTTCACCATTTTAATTTGTATATCTTCCCTCCAAGCTGAAGTTTAGCTGGGCCAGAATTAAGAAAAAAGGAAAGACATTTATATTAAAGATTTTGCTGGTTAAATTTTCGAGGTTCAATTCCAAGAATATATTTTTCCTTTTATGACAAATAATTCCATTACTTTCATTGACCTGCGATCATTATCTATTTCAAACTTTTCCTTTAGTAGAATGGGATGGAATGGGAAACTACTGGGAATAAACTATCACGTATATGTCCTTAAATGTACAAGTACATTATACTACATACCTAGCAAGCTGTAAATACACTCCTAAAGTCGTATTTATAGATCAATATGAAAGAAAAAAGTGGTATTTCATGGACTGGCCATACCTGTTTATTTTGAGCAAAGGTCTAACTAAGGCAGCCAAGTGCGAAATACTAGCTGAGACGAGGATGTATGTTTTCTTGTGGTCATAGTGAAACAATGAAATATGGCGCCCGAGTTGCGAGTGATCGAAAATAGGTTTGTTGAATAGATTTGCTGCCCATGAAAACATTTCAAAAATTTTGATTGAATCTACATGTACACTCTTGGATGGTATTACGTTAGTATAATCTTGTTAATTATTAAGAAATAATAATGATGCCCGATATTGAGCGATGTCAATTTGAGTATTGTTAGGGCTGTTTAGCGATCTTTCACATTTTTTGTCCTTTGAAAATGTATGTTTCAATTACCCCGAAGTTGTTTTTATCACTAACAAAAGAGCATGGTCACTGAAACATACATGGACGTTACCGGGATTTCTTCAAGATATACATTCCAAACTGTCATTCGTTTTGAGACATAATCTTTGAAACAGTCTGCATATGAATTAATCATGACCAATTCTGTCAATTTTGTTTTGACGTCAAAAACACGCACAATTTCATCGGGATATTTTATCGGTAAATATAACTCATGGGAAATTCTCAGTGAAAGTGTACTTCAACATAAATGTCATATGTCTATCAGTGTCAGGTCATGTGCTTACAATTATATGAATTATTGGACATTTCGATTTCAAATGAGGTTTCTTACTCGACTTTGCTTGCCATATTCGGGTGCTTCCACTTTAGGATTTATGTGTTGGAAACTTATAATACCAGCACCTTTATCAACAGGTCCGGGTTACCCCTAAAACGAGCTATAATAGATGAAATGAGCTATAATAGATGAAATGAGCTATAATACCATAGATCATTCGGTCTATTGCAAGGGTGAATCGATCAAAACAAGGGAGTGTGCCTTTAATGCGTACTTCCGCAAAGCGGTTGTCAGGCAGGAGTTCGACTGACAAATGCAAATTCATATTATGCACAGACGAAAATACTAGACATAATAGCGACTGTTGAGGTGTAATAAATGTCCAAATCCACAAGAAATGCACTAAATACAAAAATAAACCCACAAAACGCTGAAATTTACCTTCCAAACTTACGGACCTGATCAATGGCTAGCAAGTGCATAGATCTTTTGGATTTGTTGACTTTAGATACTGATGGAAAGACAATCAACTCGAGCTGCATGTCATACAGTTTTGTTACGCTGTGTGAAGAATTAAGGACGTTGTAACACTTTTGATACAATGTATAGGTTTTTGTAACCGCGACGTCAGCACAATGCGGCACTGAACGGTTTGCAGACTGACGTCCAGGCACCATGAGGGTTAAATGTCACTGTAGGAATACAGTTAGACTAACATATAGTCTCTGAAATGAACATATCGTACATAACAAAACAGTTGTTCAGTTATCTTAATAAAAATATAATAAAAAGGAGCCCAGTGACTCTCTTCATTTTCAGATACTGCAGTGATCTAGACTTGCCAAACATTATAGACTTGCATGGGCTGTATTTGATATATATTTGTATCAGGGTCTGTAAGACAGACTAGAATACAGTCATAGCTCACATGTTATTCCCAAACACACGGGCAGTTTGAATATCCCGCGTTATGATCACATCACAACACTGAAATGTCAGCGTAACCTGAGCTCGCAGCACGTGGTTGGCTGTGTATACAAACAAAGTCACGTGCGCCGATTGACATTCAGCGATTTTCGCTGATATTTCTGTAGGACAGCCGTTCAACTTACCTTGTTAATTATCTTCAAATTTCGTTTTAGGATGGCGTTCCATCCATATATCCTTTCCATAGCTTGTAATTCGATTTTTATTCGTGGCTTCGTAACTTTGCGCGTTTCGCTTACGTACTTACTTATACTAGGAGATTTTACGTGCGCGTTTCGCGCCTTGGTCGCCATTTTATCGTCGTTCTTCGATCACGTGTCACGAGTTTGCACGTTAATGTCCTTTTTTTTGCTATAGTTTTCTTAAACTTTTGGTGATTCTCTCATTTATTTTGTTGATTATGACTTTCTCTTGACATAATTCCTATTAATTAGGCGTATTATGTTTTTGAATTGTTTCAAGTCGCGCTTTAAAGGGGCACTGATCTAACGCAATTCCCCGGGACTGGTTGTTGCCTTTGTTATTGTTTTTTCCCAGTGAGTACCCGGATGTAGAGCAGAAATCTAGACTAGCTCGCGACCTCTGTTGCGCCATTCGTAAGCGCATTAGTCACTTTTATGGATACCGGTAGTAATAAGGGCGTATGGTCACATTGATCAACAAAATGAAATACAGTTTTCGAGATAATAAGGAGATGTAGGTATCTTTGTGGGTAGCATCGGTAATGGTGACGAAGTTTTGATAAGTCACTGCTTGGTAATTTAGCGATTTTCGTTTACACTATTTTGACTTGCAACTCAAAGTAAATATTTCATCTGAGCATTGCCTTTTTGTAGTGTGTATATTTTTTTACTGTCAAAATGTGTAACATATTTATTATACGTATAAATATTCAGTTATTTTACAAAGTGACTGAAAAACATTTCCATCTGTATTATTATGATAACGAATTCCAAACATTTTGATGTTTAATGTCATCACCAAGAGACTGAAAATGTTACGTTGAAAAGTACATTTCTATGTTGTTTGGCTTCTAATCCTACATAATAATCTGTTGTGATGTTTGTAGGCCCTTTTGATCGTCTTAATCAATCTGGACAGATTTTTTAGTCAAAATGACTGAAATATTTACACATTTTATAAATTGCCTGAGAGAATCACATTTTACAAATTGACGGTAATCTATACACGCTTACAAAGGAAATGACCTGTGAAAACAACGTCTATCGCGCATTGAAGAGTTTCCAAACCAAGACGTAGAGAAACAAGAACGAATCGGTTCAAATGAAGGAAAACAAAATGCAAATACCATAATTACAACTTACCAAATTTATGTGTATAAATAGGCAGCTTCCTTGTTCGAGGAATGTATCCGTGAATATCCACACAAAGGAATAATATCCCACTCATCTGCAGCTATACAAAATAACTTATTCGATGTCACGTGTCTCTGTAACTATCAAATATTCTAAAAGATATATATCGTTTCGGGATATTATAACCAGTGTTCGTTTCTCAACTGATCACTTGGATTGTTTCAGGTGTTTCACATAGGTGTCAAGTCTCAAGGGTTGGCTGAGAAAGGCCACGTGACAACTATTTTCATTACGTCCACGGTTCATAAAAAATCCACTGAGTTTGATAACAATGAGCAACCAATCAACGTATTATCAGTTAACCCTTTGAACAAAGTATGTTGTTTTTACATCGGCACTTCACGCCATGATATGAGTGTATTCCCTTTGTTTTAGTAAACCTAGACATGTAAACACTCACTTTTGACATATCCTCTGTGCAAGATAACAGTGATTAATCAATCAACGTATTTTCTGTTAATCCTTTGATGACTAGGAACGATCCGTTGATTTACCTAAAAAAGTAAATCAACTGATCATTCATCTCTTGCTGGACTGCCACGTGCATATTACATAACGCACATTTCACCTCACTTCAAACCTGGATTTAGATTGAATAATTACCCCAGACACAATAAATGCCAAATGAGAACCTTTGTCAGGTAATCTAAGTGGTGCTACCACTAATTGTACCTGTAATAAATTCATTAACTGAGCATCAAGTGAATGACGACAAATACACAAGTGTAGGGTTATACGAGAAAACGTGGATGACAACAAGGGAGTAGTAAACGTATTATCGACGCACTCCGAAATCCGAAAATGCTGTCACTGCATGGATACTTTTTTTTAGTATTAAACTATAACCATCTGGGGTATTTCCAAATGACGACTTCCGATGAGCTCCGCCGTTCTTTTTGTCTGTTTGTTTAGGCTGAAGAAATTAATTAACATGCGCCCTTTGTCGAATCTTTATAGATCACATTTAACCAATCAGTGTTTATTCAAAAATGCGTAAAACAAATATTGCCTCCAGCCTCCAAGTTTATTTAGCTGTCCTTGCAGACGGTAGCCCAGTCTCTGGTCACGCTCAGTTGCGTTGCGTATCATCCGGGTACTCACGGGGGAAAAAACAATAACAAAGGCAACAACCAGTCCGGGAAATGGCGTTAAATCAGTGCCCCTTTAATAATCGACTGTCAGTAATATGCTCAAATCGGTCAACACCATACACAAGCACTAGAGGGACAATACAGGATTTCAGGCCAATACGGCTGTACCAGGCCAATGTGGCTTCTGTGCATGAATGCATTTCTTATATACCAATCGCAACAAGGCGATAAACTGTCATCACACTTCTGTCAAGAGCGTGGATCCTGTTTTCTTGTATGTGTTTTCTTGATTTCCTCCAGCAGAAAATGTGGCATTATATTTGTTTGTTGTTTCACGCCGCACTCAGTAATATTCCAGCTTTATGACAGCGGTCTGTAAATAATCAAGTCTGGACCAGATAATCAAGTGATTGACATAGTATCCCGATTGCGTAGATCGATGCTCATAATGTCAATCACTTGATTGTCTGGTCCAGACTCGATTATTTACAGACCACCATCATATAGCTGGAATATTGCTGAGTGCGGTTTAAAACAACAAACCAAACCAAACTAATATCAGAACCTGTCAGGTTAGAGATGACTTGCTTGTCTTTGTACCCCGAAAACATTATAAGTTGTCAACCAATCTGGAGAGGTATGTGGTGTGATGTACCCTGCATGTGAGCACATGTACCCTGGGTGTGAGCACATGTACCCTGGGTGTGAGCACATGTACCCTGCGTGTGAGCACATGTACCCTGCGTGTGAGCACATGTACCCTGCGTGTGAGCCCATGTACCCTGCGTGTGAGCCCATGTACCCTGCGTGTGAGCCCATGTACCCTGCCTGTGAGCACATGTACCCTGCCTGTGAGCACATGTACCCTGCGTGTCAGCACATGTACCCTGCGTGTCAGCACATGTACCCTGCGTGTGAGCCCATGTACCCTGCGTGTGAGCCCATGTACCCTGCCTGTGAGCACATGTACCCTGCCTGTGAGCACATGTACCCTGCCTGTGAGCACATGTACCCTGCGTGTGAGCACATGTACCCTGCGTGTGAGCCCATGTACCCTGCGTGTGAGCCCATGTACCCTGCGTGTGAGCCCATGTACCCTGCCTGTGAGCACATGTACCCTGCCTGTGAGCCCATGTACCCTGCGTGTGAGCACATGTACCCTGCGTGTGAGCCCATGTACCCTGCCTGTGAGCACATGTACCCTGCCTGTGAGCACATGTACCCTGCCTGTGAGCACATGTACCCTGCGTGTCAGCACATGTACCCTGCGTGTCAGCACATGTACCCTGCGTGTGAGCCCATGTACCCTGCGTGTGAGCCCATGTACCCTGCCTGTGAGCACATGTACCCTGCCTGTGAGCCCATGTACCCTGCGTGTGAGCACATGTACCCCGCATGTGAGCCCATGTACCCTGCCTGTGAGCACATGTACCCTGCGTGTGAGCACATGTACCCTGCGTGTGAGCACATGTACCCTGCCTGTGAGCACATGTACCCTGCGTGTGAGCACATGTACCCTGCGTGTGAGCACATGTACCCTGCGTGTGAGCACATGTACCCTCGTGTGAGCACATGTACCCCGCATGTGAGCCCAAGTACCCCGCGTGTGAGCACATGTACCCCGTACCCCGCATGTGAGCACATGTTAACCGCGTGTGAGCACATGTACCCCGCGTGTGAGCAGATGTACCCCGCGTGTGAGCACAGGTACCCCGCGTGTGAGCACACGTACCCCGCGTGTGAGCACACGTACCCCGCCTGTGCGGGGAGCACACGTACCCCGCGTGTGAGCACACGTACCCCGCGTGTGAGCCCATGTACCCCGCGTGTGAGCACACGTACCCTGCGTGTGAGCACACGTACCCCGCGTGTGAGCACACGTACCCCGCGTGTGACCATCATACAGACCTGGAATATACGTCCGAAGTTTCACAGAGAAAAACGCTGCCTGTGAGCACACGTACCCTGCGTGTGAGCCCATGTACCCTGCGTGAGCACATGTACCCTGCGTGTGAGCACATGTACCCTGCGTGTGAGCACATGTACCTTGAGTGTGAGCACATGTACCCTGCGTGTGAGCACATGTACCCTGCGTCTGAGCACATGTACCCTGCCTGTGAGCACATGTACCCTGCGTGTGAGCACATGTACCCCGCGTGTGAGCACATGTACCCTGCGTGTTAGCACATGTACCCTGCGTGTGAGCACATGTACCCTGCGTGTGAGCACATGTACCCTGCGTGAGCACATGTACCCTGCGTGTGAGCACATGTACCCTGCATATGAGCACATGTACCCTGCATGTGAGCACATGTACCCTCGTGTGAGCACATGTACCCTGCGTGTGAGCACATGTACCCTGCGTGTGAGCACATGTACCCTGGGTGTGAGCACATGTACCCTGCGTGTGAGCACATGTACCCTGCGTGTGAGCACATGTACTCTGCTTGTGAGCACATGTACCCTGCGTGTGAGCACATGTACCCTGCGTGTGAGCACATGTACCCTGCGTGTGAGCACATGTACCCTGAACCATCATACAGACCTGGAATATACGACGAAGTTTCCCCGAGTAAAACGCTTTGATTCAACCATTTTCACCGATAGCAGATGACGCAAACTGAATTACTTCCCTTTTTCTAATGCATTCGAATAAACATCAGTTCATTTCAGCTCAACAGTACTAAGCGAGTTATTAGAGAGGTGTTTTCAGATATATTTCTCAGCGGGGTATGTTAGCGGCCAACATGGAAAATAATCAGAACCTAGTATTTTAATTTTAGGGGAGATAATAGATTTTACTCATAATATCAATCACTGGATTGTCTGGTCCAGATACTTTTACAGCCCAGGAACACATAGCCGGAATATTGCCGAGTGTGGTGTTAAACAACAAACAGGATTATATTAGCAGCTCCTGTCCCTCATTGAGTTTGCTGATGACATGTCACTATTAAGCTGCATATCTGTGTAAATATAATGAATTCACCAGTACCCAATTTATTTTTAAATTACTTGCATACAAATATGCATCACTACCTCCGTGGTCTAGTGGATAGAGCATCTGACTGGGCATACAAATATGCATCACCACCTCCGTGGTCTAGTGGATAGAGCATCTGACTGGGCATACAAATATGCATCACTACCTCCGTGGTCTAGTGGATAGAGCATCTGACTGGGCATACAAATATGCATCACCACCTCCGTGGTCTAGTGGATAGAGCATCTGACTGGGCATACAAATATGCATCACCACCTCCGTGGTCTAGTGGATAGAGCATCTGACTGGGCATACAAATATGCATCACCACCTCCGTGGTCTAGTGGATAGAGCATCTGACTGGGCATACAAATATGCATCACCACCTCCGTGGTCTAGTGGATAGAGCATCTGACTGGGCATACAAATATGCATCACCACCTCCGTGGTCTAGTGGATAGAGCATCTGACTGGGCATACAAATATGCATCACTACCTCCGTGGTCTAGTGGATAAAGCATCTGACTTGAGAGTGGAAGGTCAGTAGTTTGTTTTGTGACTGGCATACCCAAAGATAGTAAGATGGTATTTGCTGGTATCCTGCCTGGCACTTGGATAAAACAAGGACTATTCGGTATAATTTTTATAATTTGAGACGGGTATCCATGTTAAACTGAGGCATTAGTCTGGATTAGTACAAGCAGCCATGCCACGCCACACCAGTGCAACCTTAAGACCCATTTCAATTCATCTCACCTCACATACATGAGTGAGTGAGTGAGAATGGTTTTACGCCGCTTTTAGCGATATTTCAGCAAAATCACAGCGAGAACACCAGAAATGGGCTTCACACATTGTACCCATGTCGGGAATCGAACCCGGGTGAACCTGGGTGAACCCGAGCGAACGCTTTAACCACTAGGCTACCCGACCACCCTCACATTCATGAACTACAGTGAATGATGCACAAAGTCTTAGCACGTTGTACTTTTTGTAACTTGGACATCATCAGATGGTAATCGAATGTTCAGAATTGGCACACATCATTGTCATTGACCCAGGTTCCAGTTGACACACATGGACCAGTAGATTTTCAGGGTGAAGTTCATCTGTGCTCAATATCTTGTATGGTCACCATTAGAGTCCAAAACTGACTGGCATCAGGGTCCCATGGAAACAATCACATCCTGAATTGTGGCCTTGTGATTGTTCACCCAGACTGCCTGCAGTGCTTGTGCCAAATGAAGGAGGTTCTGTGGTTGTTGCTGATGTGCCCGCAGTAAACATGATGTCTTCCATCCGCACGACGAAGCATAAAACGTGACTCATCACTAAACCAAACTTGTCTTTGCGAAGTTGTGGCCATACTCTGTGACCTTGACATCCTTGATGTCGCAGCTGATGTTGCAGGTGCGTCAAAATGACACCACGTGGTCTGGCGCGGATACCTTCATAAATGGTTCCTCACTGTCTGGGCTGACATCCTACGCAATCCTGGTATTGACATAGCTGTAGAGGTGGCTGTGGTGGTTCTTTTACGTAAGTGACAATGCAGTATGATTTGTTTGTTTGTTGTTTAACGCCGCACTCAGCAATATTCCAGCTATATGACGGTGGTCTGTAAATAATCGAGTTTGGACAAGACAATCCAGTGACTGACATCATGAGCATCGATCCACTCAATTGGGATACGATGACATGCAACAACCAAGTTAGCGACCCTGACCACTCGATCCCGTTAGTTGGGAGTTCAGCATGAGGTTGCTGAATACCTATTCTATCCCGGATCTTCACAGGTCTACATAGCCGTATGAATCTGTCCTTGCTCTAGTAGTGATACGTGGTCAACCGGATCTGAGAAGGTCACATGTTGTCCCGTGTCTGATAGCGGTTCCATAGTCTTGTAACTACGTGCTTGGTACCACCTGGCTACAGTAGAAGATGCATGCCTGTTTACATTCGGCCGATTGCAATTGTGATAGCATGCAAATGAAAACCCAACATTTTTATAGCCCAACACGTGTCTGTCCTGTTGGTGTGTTTCAACGCTTTTCCACCAAATTTCTGCAATACCTCATTCTTTCCACACAAATCAATTCCAGTCCCTGCAGAAATGACCAATTCATTTATGGTATTAATTTTGTATGGATGTCGGATACATTGCATTTCTGTTTTTGCTGAGTATTTGTTAACTTGGGGCAGCACATAAGCTGATACACATCCCAAAACTCCTAAAACAGAATTGTTTCAATAAATGTCCACTCACTGGTTTCATACCCAATAGGCTGAACCACTGCAAATGTTTATGAGAAGGATTACATGTGAGTCAATATGCTAGCCATTCTGGAGCAATGGTACTGCCCCTGTGTCCAGCCTCACCTAGAAGATGCTGAAACAAGGTTTGTTTGTTTGTTTGTTTGTTGTTTAACGCCGCACTCAGCAATATTCCAGCTGTATGACGAGACAATCCAGTGACTGACATCATGAGCATCGATCCACTAAATTGGGATACGATGACATGCATCAACCAAGACATATATAGTCACCTTTTACAGCAAGCATGGGTTGCTGAAGACCTATTCTACCCTTGCCACATCAAGCCCACTTTCTTGTGCTAAATATGATTGGACTACAGCACATATCAATAGTCCAATCATAGAACGTTTCACAAAATCAACGTAAACTCCCACAAGCTCAATAATAAACACTCTGAGGGGATTCCGGGTCAGCACGAGTCCCCAGCAATCTATGCTGGTTGTAAGAGGCGACCAACTGGATCAGGTGGTCAGGGTTTGTGACTTCTCTCAATATCTGTCGTCTTACCCTGACGATGTAGATCCTTTTTCACAATATTTGATCCAGACTTGATTATTTATTGGGCACCATCATATAGCTGCAAATTGCTGGATGTGGCATTAAACAAACAATAAGAAACCATAAACAAACAAAACCAAAGCTGCCAAATATATTTATTGAAGGGGGCTTACAAAAGACCATAACATAGAAATTCCATGAATCATATTTAAAGAAAACCCAATACATTTCTTGATTTTGTTTCACAGATCCTTTCAACAGCTGCATTTAATTTTTAAGTAATCAAAAATTGTCCCATTCTATCAATATAAATCAGTTCAACATCAACTCAACATACATCTTTAGCCTGCTATTTTAGGCACAAGGATCTGCAAAGCAAAATGTCAGTCTTGCCTTTCAAAACATTCTGAGTATTTGTTGACGAAAACAAAGCACAAACTGAAATCTTGTCAACTCACATACTCGACAAGCTGAAACATCACAGCTGTGTACAAGCTCCTCGCAAGGCTAGCCCGTTCATGGAGTTCTCTATACAATCACTGCTACCAGTCAAAACTCCCACTGTGATAGGTGGCCACAACCATGCTTGGAGTTGAACTTGCAACCGAATGACCGTTATGTTTACAAACAAGTGACGACTGTCGACTGTCGTTACGCCGAATACACTTACCGCTGATAAATTACATTCTTTCTTTGTCAATTTGAATTTCTATTTCATTAAAACTATCATGTAATTGATATAGTTAGAATGTAAGGGAGAAATTGGTTGATTTTCTGTTCTCGAACCACTCTGATTACATAAACAAAGTAGATTCATCTGGAAAACATGGTCCGTCGCTAACCTTTTCAAAATGAACTATAATGACATTCCCAAAGACATAAACAAAAGGCTGAACGTTTCTACATTTGGGGTTAGAGGCCAAATTTCAAGATTCTTGTAATGGCCGCGCCCACACTGGTGGCAGCAATGTTACCGAGAGTGTAACGAAGGTGTCACACGCTGGGAAGGAGCTTGAGCTATGTACTGTGCAGACTATCCAATGTCTACTGGTCACTAAGACATCACAGATTTTATTTTCGTTTCACCACCACCCCAACTTAAAAGCAGCCAGTCTAAGAAATAAATATAAAAATATTTATTTTCTCCCCCTAGTAATATAGCGAGTTTTAGTTTTACGCCGCTTTTAGCAATATTCACGGCGGGGGACCCCAGAAATGGGCTTCACATATTGTACCCATGTCGGGAATCGAACCCGGGTCTTCGGCGTGACGAGCGAACGCTTTAAACACTAGGCTACCCGACCGCCCTAGTAATATAGACTCTTAAACAACAATAAACGTTTAATATAAATTCCATGTATACATCACGTGATTCAAGAGGCCATCGGCAAATCCACAGCAGAAGGATTTTCTTATAAGTGAATAAATAATTGATGTTTATTTTTATTTTGACCGACCTTGTGTTGCAAAGCTGGAATAAATCCGTGAAAGATAAGATTAAAAAATATGACCTAATATACACCTGGGAATAATTAATCTCTGTTTTTGTAAAAAAAGGCGACTATGCTTGTCGTAAAAGGCGACTAACAGGATGGGGTGGTCAGGCTTGTTGACTTTGTTGATGCATGTCATCGATCCCAATTGCGTGGATCGATGCTCATGATATCAATAACTGGACTGTCTGGTCCAGACTTGATTATTTACAGACCTCCATCATATAGCTGGAATATTGCTGAGAGTGGCGTTAAACAACAAACCAACCAACCAACCATGGCAGTTGGTATTGGATTCCAGGTTAGAAATGGTCTCCAGGAACATCTGCTGGTCAAGAGGCAACGAAATGGATCAGGTGGTCTGAGGTCAAACTGTTGACTTGTTTCATCGAGTGTCTTCATAACCAGGTGGTGTGGATCGTTGTTAACAATATCAGTCACTGGATTGTCTGGTAAAGATTCTATGATTTACAGACTGCTGTCATATATCCGGACTACTGCGGAATGTGACGTTAAATACACAGGCATGACCCAGCAACAATCTAGAAGAATAAACAGTGTTCTTGTACCATCTGTAGAAACATAGTGTTCTTGTACCATCTGTAGGAACATAGTGTTCTTGTACCACCTGTAGGAACATAGTGTTCTTGTGCCATCTGTAGGAACACAGTGTTCTTGTACCATCTAAAGGAACACAGTGTTCTTGTACCATCTGTAGGAACATAATGTTCTTGTACCATCTGTAGGAACATAGTGTTCACAGTGTTCTTGTACCATCTGTAGGAACACTGTGTTCTTGTACCACCTGTAGGAACATAGTGTTCTTGTACCATCTGTAGGAACATAGTGTTCACAGTGTTCTTGTACCATCTGTCGGAACACAGTGTTCTTGTACCTCTTGTAGGAACATAGTGTTCTTGTACCATCTGTAGGAACAGTGTTCTTGTACCATCTGTAGGAACAGTGTTCTTGTACCACCTGTAGGAACACAGTGTTCTTGTACCATCTGTAGGGACATAGTGTTCTTGTACCATCTGTAGGAACATAGTGTTCTTGTACCATCTGTAGGAACATAGTGTTCACAGTGTTCTTGTACCATCTGTAGGAACATAGTGTTCTTGTACCATCTGTAGGAACATAGTGTTCTTGTACCATCTGTAGGAACACAGTGTTCTTGTGCCATCTGTAGGAACATAGTGTTCTTGTACCATCTGTTGGAACATAGTGTTCTTGTGCAATCTGTAGGAACATAGTGTTTTTGTACCATCTGTAGGAACACAGTGTTCTTGTAACATCTGTAGGAACATAGTGTTCTTGTACCATCTGTAGGAACATAATGTTCTTGTGCCATATGTAGGAACATAGTGTTCTTGTACCATCTGTAGGAACATACAGTGTTCTTGTACCACCTGTAGGAACATAGTGTTCTTGTACCACCTGTAGGAACATAATGTTCTTGTGCCATCTGTAGGAACATACAGTGTTCTTGTACCATCTGTAAGTACATTGTATTCTATACCATCATGGGATATTTATCAGATGCGATCAGTTTCATAAGTACTTCCAAGAAGGACATGGAAGTTCGGGAGATAAGTAAGAAAAAAACAAACAGCGCTTAACTTTTTCCCAGGTGTATATCTGATGGTCCCAGAAAGTTGGGAGTTAACAAGATATAATTGTATCCAGAATCCTCAACAAAATTTGAAAATAAATACAAGCAATATGTTCATATAAACATTATGACAAAGACAACAATATCTTGAAATTTAATTCAAGTAACATTATATAATCTTATTAAAATCCGATCCTCTTCTTAGATTTGATACTTCTCTGCCCAACTGTGATGGCCTAGTCGAAATCAATGATGCGTTTTGGCGCCAATAATATTTCTGTCTTCTAAAGCAATTCAGCTTTTTATCGTTCACCACCTTTGTCATCGATTCTGAACTTTCGGTCAGAAGAAAACGAAATCCACATAAAGGTTCCCTCGGTTGTGCAACCTTTTGGCTGTATTTTCCATTACACTAAAATATAACGGGGTGTAAAACATCAACAACATATAGCGTGGTTATTATTTTCTCCATTCCGAACTGCATGGTTACATAGTCTTTTACACATACAAAAATCTGATATGCAGATCCAAATGGTTCTGAACTTCTGAAGAAATAGACTGATTGGAGGCTTTCTCAGATTTTAATGGAAAGAGGTTTTGATTCAGAGTCAAAATTGGACCTTTTTACAGTTAAAACCCTGTTAATCCAGACAGTTCTTTTCCCAGTGAAAATATTCAGATTAACAAATGTCTGGGTTAATGAATCGTGGGTACAATAGTGAAACTTCGGTTATATAAACACTTTGCAATAGTAATAATCCAAAATGAACATCACAGATTATAATGACAATTGGTGTGAGAAACTGAATTAACAGAATTAGGAAATCTGGTTTCGGGACAAATTTTGGTTTTAAACAACAACTTTTATATCCTCTTCACTTGTCCAACAGCTTGATTTATTAGTAAGAGAAAGATACAGTACACTCAATGTTACAAAAATGCATCTTTTTACTAATGTTGTGATATATATATATATATGTGACACTAATATACCATTTTGTATGGACTGAGTCTCACGACACCTAAAAGGATCCTGACTACAGATTATTGCAACATGTCCAAAATTCCTTGATTGGTCACACTCAACATAAACGGTGATTACAATTTATTACCATTACGTTCAACTCAATGTTACAACAGCAAATTATTTTCCCAAAGTCAGTTCTGAATTTTCCACTCAATTCGGTGATCATGTGACAAAGGACACGTTAAAGAACAAAATGGCTGCTGTCAAACTCATGTCATGGTGACATCACAATAAGAACATGGAAACTACATCATCTGATCACCAGCTCGGTATGGACACAGAATAGGAGTTCTGCAGTATGCAGACAGGAGGAGTTCTGCAGTATGCAGACAGGAGGAGTTCTGGAGTATGCAGACAGGAGGAGTTCTGCAGTATGCAGACAGAAGGAGTTCTGCAGTATGCAGACAGAAGGAGTTCTGCAGTATGCAGACAGGTTCAAATGTGTCTAAGTGGGTTTTCCCGAGTCAGCTACGGAATGGAGGCCATTTTGTAAGAAAGGCTTGTTCTGTGTCACGTGATCAGCAACAGTTAGAAACGGAATATGGTTAATTGGAACCGGATATTGACAAGATTTATTACTGGTATTTCACTCACAACAATTTTCAAAGACAAATTTGCAGAACAACACCTAAAAACACTGTACAGACACAGTTCAAAAGTACAGGATTTCTTTCATTAGTTGGTTTACGGAATTTTCTTGGAGTGAGTGAGTTGGGTTTACCACCGCTTTTAACAGCATTCCAGTTATATCACTGCGTGTCAGCTTTATGTGGGAGGAAAGCCGGAAGTGATAAGGTCTCAGACGTTTACCACTTCTGTGAAACCCATGAGCACGGGTATGGTGCTGTCAAACCCACAACCACAGGTTTCTGGCGTGCCCAAGGGACGCAACTCTGCACAGTGAATAGCAACACCTTAGACGATTGGGCCACACGTGCCCCTGATATTTCTTGGATGGTCTTGACAGTCAAAATAGAATTATTAACAATAGAGTCCGTAGGATGTGAAAATGAAATATATTATTTTTGCACTCAAACTACATCTGCACAGCAGTATACCAACCAGATGTTGATTTCATTTTGTGATATTGATTGGACTATGCATATGACTCGGAAATTGCAGCCTAGTTTGGCAAGGGTGGAAACTGGACTTTTGTAGTAAGTTAACTCCCTTGCCTCTGGAAGATGAAACAACTAGTCCGATATATTACCCACTAAAATAATGGAGATTAACAGGCTCTGTGAGAGTTAAAACAATTTTTTTTCCTCATTTCTGACTTTTAGGGTTGATGGGTCCGTAAACCAAGTAATGAAACATAAGACATCAAAAATACAAATGGTTGACTGTGACACAGAATCGAGAACTAACAACAGAATATAAAACATCAAAAATACAACTGTAAGCTGTTACAGAGCTGAGAAGTACAAAAAGAATATAAAATGTTATCCAAAAACATGCACTTTAGCGCAGAGATGTCATATACATAAGCAGATGAAGCTAAATACATCATCATCATCATCATCATCGTCATAATAAGTCTTAACAGACTAACAAGCAATTGGTTCAGTGATCAAAAGAAGCAGGATGATTTTTCATTACTTTGATCAACTAAGAGGTATGCATAACAAAATTCAGATAAAATTTCAGCTAGGGTCATTTGATAATCTTTAGTACGAACAAAATTTTGGAAGCCAACAGTCTAGAGGAACGTATAGTGTTCTTGTAAAGTCCGGCGGAACATACAGTGTTCTTGTAACATCTGGAGGAACGTAGTGTTTTGTAATGTCTGGAGGAACGTACAGTGTTCATGTAATGTCTGGAGGAACATAGTGTTCTTGTAACGTCTGGAGGAACACAGTGTTCTTGTAATGTCTGGAAGATCGTACAGTGTTCTTGTAGCGTCTGGAGCAACATACAGTGTTCTTTTAGCGTCTGGAGGAACGTACAGTGTTCTTGCAACATCTGGAGGAACGTACAGTGTTCTTGTACCAAGGTTTCAACGGTATCTAAGACATTTCTAAAAATGACTGAATGTCATATGTAGGTCGTTCAAAATGATACATGGAAGTCACGAATACATAAAAAAGAAAGAAGTGGTGCTTAACTTTTTTCAAGGTGTATATAATAGTATTACGTTGAGAGACTCAGTAGTATTACAAAAAAACCTGGATCCGCATCCGCATCTTAAAATCTTTAAAAAAAACAGCATCACTTTTGTATTCTCCCACAATAATGGTGCATCGAGCAGCCATTTCACTGACAGCTTGGGTGTAAAAAAGTAAACATACACTAAACAATGTTTACTAAATTTAATTGTTATTTTGAGAGATGCGTTTAATCAAGATGTTGTGCTGGTGTGTGAGCAAAAGCAGAACTCCATTGTGACATTCAGGTCACATGTGACTTTAATTCTTCAAGTCTTTTTGTATCGCTTGATGACTACCTCGAAACTGACAAGCATGATATAACTAAAGCTGAAAGCAGAATTAACCCAACGAAACCAACCTTTAAAATAACTTCAACTGATGCACAACAATTCTACACCAAACCTTTTCTCTATACATTGTTTGGAAAGGACAGAGATGATATACACATTTCAAGCTATCAACAAACAGCAGGAGGTCAATTGATGGCAGCGGAGAGAATCACTTGGAACTTTCTGCAGGTTCCGTGGTCTGTGTTTTCAGTTCTATCACACACTCTGTGCCTGGGTAGGCAGGAAGATTGAGACTGTAGCGTTGTTCCAGCGTCTTCGGCACGAAGCGGCCGCCCAGGTAGTGGTGTTTGCCCCTGAAGTGGCGGGCACACAGTTTGGGTGCCGTCAGCGAGATGAGCAGCTCTGGGTGGATGCCGTCGGGGTCGCCGCTTTCTACATCCCATCCTGAAAATAGTGAGTGATGGAGTGAGTTGGGTTTAATGCTGCTTTGACTGTGTGGCTTAAAGTGAGTGTGTGAGTGAGTGAGTTGGGTTTTGCTGCTGTTAACATTATTTGAGTTATATCACGGCGTGTTAGCTTAATGTGGGAGGAAAGCCCGAAGTGATGCAGGTCTCAGACGTTTACCACTTCAGTGAAACCCACGAGCACAGGTATGGTACTGACAAACCTAGAAACATAATCGGGGCGAACCAGGATTTGAACCCACAATCATAGGTTTCTGGCGTGTCAAAGGGATGAAACCCTGCACTACGAATCGCGGCGCCTTAGACGACTGGGCCAGCCATGCTTACAGTGAGACAAATGCCTAAAGTGAGGCAGGTAATAGACGTTTTCAAATTGGTGACACTCATGACTATGGGCGTGGTGTTTATTTTACCATCAGATCCTCGAACACCTAAGGGCCATAACTCTGCCAACAACTCTGCAGAAATCCATGATTACCTGTATGGGTCTGGCAAACAAAGCATTTATCAAACACACAATATTTATCTGATCAACAAAATTAAAATTAAAAATTAAAATTAAAATAGAAATTAACCATTCACACAATCTGGTTGAACACAAATGAAGCTGGCTTGTAATTAATCAAGTCTGGATGAGACAAACAAGTGATTGATATTGTGAGCAACATCACACACTGTCTGGGTCCGATGACATGCATTCAACCACGTCCCAAAATCATTTAGTCATGAATAAGTTCTTTGGGACCAACTCTAACACAGACTCACCACTGACTATGTTACCTGAAGGTACATCAATACTTGGACTAGCTCTAACCCAGACTCTCCACAGACTATGTTACCTGAAGGTACATCAATACTTGGATCAGCTCTAACCCAGACTCTCCACAGACTATGTTACCTGAAGGTACATCAATACTTGGACCAGCTCTAACCCAGACTCTCCACAGACTATGTTACCTGAAGGTACATCAATACTTGGACCAGCTCTAACCCAGACTCGCCACAGACTATGTTACCTGAAGGTACATCAATACTTGGACCAGGTCTAACCCAGACCCTACACAGACTATGTTACCTGAAGGTACATCAATACTTGGACCAGCTCTAACCCAGACTCTCCACAGACTATGTTACCTGAAGGTACATCAATACTTGGACCAGCTCTAACCCATACTCCCCACAGACTATGTTACCTGAAGGTACATAAATACTTGTACCAGCTATAACCCAGACTCTCCACAGACTATGTTACCTGAAGGTACATCAATACTTGGACCAGCTCTAACCCAGACTCTCCACAGACTATGTTACCTGAAGGTACATCAATACTTGGATCAGCTCTAACCCAGACTCTCCACACACTATGCTACCTGAAGGTACATCAATACTTGGACCAGCTCTAACCCAGATTCTCCAGAGACTATGTTACCTGAAGGTACATCAATACTTGGACCAGCTCTAACCCAGATTCTCCAGAGACTATGTTACCTGAAGGTACATCAATACTTGGACCAGCTCTAACCCAGATTCTCAACAGACTATGTTACCTGAAGGTACATCAATACTTGGACAAGCTCTAACCCAGACTCTCCACAGACTATGTTACCTGAAGGTACATCAATACTTGGACCAGCTCTAACCCAGACTCGCCACAGGCTATGTTACCTGAAGGTACATCAATACTTGGACCAGCTCTAACCCAGACTCTCCACAGACTATGTTACCTGAAGGTACATCAATACTTGGACCAGCTCTAACCCAGACTCGCCACACTATGTTACCTGAAGGTACATTAATACTTGGACCAGCTCTAACCCAGACTCCCCACAGACTATGTTACCTGGAGGTACATCAATACTTGGACCAGCTCTAACCCAAACTCTCCACAGACTATGTTACCTGAAGGTACATCAATACTTGGACCAGCTCTAACCCAGACTCTCCACAGACTATGTTACCTGAAGGTACATCAATACTTGGACAAGCTCTAACACAGACTCTCCACAGACTATGTTACCTGAAGGTACATCAATACTTGGACCAGTTCTAACCCAGATTTTCCACAGACTATGTTACCTGAAGGTACATCAATACTTGGACCAGCTCTAACCCAGATTCTCCACAGACTATGTTACCTGAAGGTACATCAATACTTGGACCAGCTCTAACCCAGACTCTCCACAGACTATGTTACCTGAAGGTACATCAATACTTGGACCAGCTCTAACACAGACTCTCGACAGACTATGTTACCTGAAGGTACATCAATACTTGAACCAGCTCCAACCCAGACTCTCCATCAAGGTACATCAATTAGTGTATCGTGATACGTATTGGATCTCACAGTTGGTGTATCGTCCCAGCCCTACTATTTACCTGAAGGGACATCAATGCTGCAGATGTGGACATCGTCTTGTATCTTCTTCAACTTCTCCAAGATGGAGGCAAACTCGGGGCGGGCAGGTCCCTTGAAGCTGAATCCGAACAGCGCATCTACGATGAGGTTATAGGAGTCTTTGATGAGCTGGGGGTCGGAGGGGAAGAAGGACAAGAAGGGCATGTCCATCCCCTCACACTGGCGACGCAGGCTCTCAAACAGGGGCTTGTTGGGCTGCTTCGGGTAGAAGATGGAAGGCTTGAAGCCCTGCAAGTCAGTGTATGGAGTTGGTGAGAGGGGGATATTGAGTGTTATAGCTAAAGTAGATAGAGTGGGCCACTGGCGGCGCAGGCTCTCAAACAGGGGCTGTAAATAATCGAGTCTGAACCAGACAATCCAGTGATTTGCATCATGAACATCGATCCATGCAATTTGGATTGATATTGTGCATCAACCAAGTCAGCGAGCCTGACCACCCGATCCCGTTTGTCGACTTTTACGACAAGCATAGTAGCCTTTGATAGGGACAGGTGACGTATATAGCATTAAGGCTTGAAACCCTGCAAGTCAGTGTATGGAGTTGGTGAGAGGGTGATATTGAGTGTTGATCAAAATTAATTTTCTTGTAGGTTAACATTGCAGTCAACAATATATAGGCTATGACATTAAATAATCCAGTCTGGACCAGACAATCTTGTGATTGACATCATGAGCATCGATCTGTGCAAATGGGATACGATGACATGCGTCACCTAAGTCAGCGAGTCTGACAACCCGATCCCGTTAGTTACAACAAGCATGGGTTGCTGAAGACATATTCTAACCTGGATCTCCACAGGGGTGTAATGTTATGAGAAAACCCAGATGTGCTATGATTTCTTGAGTTGTGTAGTTTTTTCAACAATTTCAGTGCTGGGCTAGTAAATACAACCAGTAATTATCTGTCAAAGTAATATTTTATTGGTAAAAAAAACAGTGAATGGTGGGATCCAAAGAGACAATACATTTAACAGGTGCACATTGAGACTTTCCATTTAACAGGTGCACATTGAGACTATCTATTTAACAGGTGCACATTGAGACCATCTATTTAACAGGTTCACATTGAGACTATCCATCTAACAGGTGCACATTGAGACTATCTATTTAACAGGTGCAGATAGAGACTTTCCATTTAACAGGTGCACATTGAGACCATCTATTTAACAGGTTCACATTGAGACTATCCATTTAACAGGTGCACTAAAAAAGGTTTGAATTGTGACTCACAAATAGTTTGAGATGCCTGGCACAGACAAGGCCGTCCCCACCATTGTTGCCAGGCCCACAACACACCAGCACTGCACCGTTGTCCTTGGACATGTTGTCTATTGGGAAACACTGCAACAAGACACACTCTGTAGAAACACTGCAACAAGACACTCTGTAGATATATACAACACACCAGCACTGCACCGTTGTCCTTGGACATGTTGTCTATTGGGAAACACTGCAACAAGACACACTCTGTAGATATATACAACAAGACACTCTGTAGATATATACAACACACCAGCACTGCACCGTTGTCCTTGGACATGTTGTCTATTGGGAAACACTGCAACAAGACACAATGTAGATACACTGCAACAAGACACACTGTAGATACACTGCAACAAGACACACTCTGTAGATATATACAACAAGACACACTCTGTAGATATATACAACAAGACTCTCTGTAGATATATACAACACACCAGCACTGCACCGTTGTCCTTGGACATGTTGTCTATTGGGAAACACTGCAACAAGACACACTCTGTAGATATATACAACCCACCAGCTCTGCACCGTTGTCCTTGGACATGTTGTCTATTGCGAAACACTGCAACAAGACACACTCTGTAGATACACTACAACAAGACACACTCTGTAGATATATACAACCCACCAGCTCTGCACCATTGTCCTTGGACATGTTGTCTATTGGGAAACACTGCAACAAGACACACTCTGTAGTTACACTGCAACAAGACACTCTGTAGATATATACAACACACCAGCACTGCACCGTTGTCCTTGGACATGTTGTCTATTGGGAAACACTGCAACAAGACACACTCTGTAGATACACTGCAACAAGACACTCTGTAGATATATACAACACACCAGCACTGCACCGTTGTCCTTGGACATGTTGTCTATTGGGAAACACTGCAACAAGACACACTCTGTAGATACACTGCAACAAGACACTCTGTAGATACACTGCAACAAGACACTCTGTAGATACACTGCAACAAGACACACTCTGTAGATATACACAACACACCAGCACTGCACCGTTGTCCTTGGACATGTTGTCTATTGGGAAACACTGCAACAAGACACACTCTGTAGATATATACAACCCACCAGCTCTGCACCGTTGTCCTTGGACATGTTGTCTATTGCGAAACACTGCAACAAGACACACTCTGTAGATATATACAACACACCAGCACTGCACCGTTGTCCTTGGACATGTTGTCTATTGGGAAACACTGCAACAAGACACACTCTGTAGATACACTACAACAAGACACACTCTGTAGATATATACAACCCACCAGCTCTGCACCATTGTCCTTGGACATGTTGTCTATTGGGAAACACTGCAACAAGACACACTCTGTAGTTACACTGCAACAAGACACTCTGTAGATATATACAACACACCAGCACTGCACCGTTGTCCTTGGACATGTTGTCTATTGGGAAACACTGCAACAAGACACACTCTGTAGATACACTACAACAAGACACTCTGTAGATATATACAACACACCAGCACTGCACCGTTGTCCTTGGACATGTTGTCTATTGGGAAACACTGCAACAAGACACACTCTGTAGATACACTGCAACAAGACACTCTGTAGATACACTGCAACAAGACACTCTGTAGATACACTGCAACAAGACACACTCTGTAGATATACACAACACACCAGCACTGCACCGTTGTCCTTGGACATGTTGTCTATTGGGAAACACTGCAACAAGACACACTCTGTAGATACATACAACACACCAGCACTGCACCGTTGTCCTTGGACATGTTGTCTATTGGGAAACACTGCAACAAGACACACTCTGTAGATATATACAACAAGACACTCTGTAGATACACTGCAACAAGACACTCTGTAGATACACTGCAACAAGACACACTCTGTAGTTACACTGCAACAAGACACTCTGTAGATACATACAACACACCAGCACTGCACCGTTGTCCTTGGACATGTTGTCTATTGGGAAACACTGCAACAAGACACACTCTGTAGATACACTGCAACAAGACACTCTGTAGATACACTGCAACAAGACACACTCTGTAGATACACTGCAACAAGACACACTCTGTAGATACACTGCAACAAGACACACTCTGTAGATACACTGCAACAAGACACTCTGTAGATACACTGCAACAAGACACTCTGTAGATACACTGCAACAAGACACACTCTGTAGATACACTGCAACAAGACACACTCTGTAGATACACTGCAACAAGACACTCTGTAGATACACTGCAACAAGACACTCTGTAGATACACTGCAACAAGACACACTCTGTAGATACACTGCAACAAGACACTCTGTAGATACACTGCAACAAGACACTCTGTAGATACACTGCAACAAGACACACTCTGTAGATACACTGCAACAAGACACTCTGTAGATACACTGCAACAAGACACTCTGTAGATACACTGCAACAAGACACACTCTGTAGATACACTGCAACAAGACACACTCTGTAGATATATACAACAAGACACTCTGTAGATATACACAACACACCAGCACTGCACCGTTGTCCTTGGACATGTTGTCTATTGGGAAACACTGCAACAAGACACACTCTGTAGATACACTACAACAAGACACACTCTGTAGATACACTGCAACAAGACACACTCTGTAGATACACTGCAACAAGACACTCTGTAGATATACACAACACACCAGCACTGCACCGTTGTCCTTGGACATGTTGTCTATTGGGAAACACTGCAACAAGACACACTCTGTAGATACACTGCAACAAGACACACTCTGTAGATACATACAACACACCAGCACTGCACCGTTGTCCTTGGACATGTTGTCTATTGGGAAACACTGCAACAAGACACACTCTGTAGATATATACAACAAGACACTCTGTAGATACACTGCAACAAGACACTCTGTAGATACACTGCAACAAGACACTCTGTAGATATATACAACAAGACACTCTGTAGATATATACAACACACCAGCACTGCACCGTTGTCCTTGGACATGTTGTCTATTGGGAAACACTGCAACAAGACACACTCTGTAGATACACTGCAACAAGACACTCTGTAGAAACACTGCAACAAGACACTCTGTAGATACACTGCAACAAGACACTCTGTAGATACACTGCAACAAGACACACTCTGTAGATACACTGCAACAAGACACTCTGTAGATACACTGCAACAAGACACACTCTGTAGATACACTGCAACAAGACAGACTCTGTAGATACACTACAACAAGACACTCTGTAGATACACTGCAACAAGACACACTCTGTAGATATATACAACAAGACACACTCTGTAGATACACTGCAACAAGACACACTCTGTAGATACACTGCAACAAGACACACTCTGTAGATACACTACAACAAGACACTCTGTAGATACACTGCAACAAGACACACTCTGTAGATATATACAACAAGACACACTCTGTAGATATATACAACAAGACACACTCTGTAGATACACTGCAACAAGACACACTCTGTAGATATATACAACAAGACACTCTGTAGATATATACAACACACCAGCACTGCACCGTTGTCCTTGGACATGTTGTCTATTGGGAAACACTGCAACAAGACACACTCTGTAGATACACTGCAACAAGACACTCTGTAGAAACACTGCAACAAGACACTCTGTAGATACACTGCAACAAGACACTCTGTAGATACACTGCAACAAGACACACTCTGTAGATACACTGCAACAAGACACTCTGTAGATACACTGCAACAAGACACACTCTGTAGATACACTGCAACAAGACAGACTCTGTAGATACACTACAACAAGACACTCTGTAGATACACTGCAACAAGACACACTCTGTAGATATATACAACAAGACACACTCTGTAGATATATACAACAAGACACACTCTGTAGATACACTGCAACAAGACACACTCTGTAGATACACTGCAACAAGACACACTCTGTAGATACACTACAACAAGACACTCTGTAGATACACTGCAACAAGACACACTCTGTAGATATATACAACAAGACACACTCTGTAGATATATACAACAAGACACACTCTGTAGATACACTGCAACAAGACACACTCTGTAGATACACTGCAACAAGACACACTCTGTAGATACACTACAACAAGACACTCTGTAGATACACTACAACAAGACACTCTGTAGATACACTGCAACAAGACACACTCTGTAGATATATACAACAAGACACACTCTGTAGATATATACAACAAGACACTCTGTAGATACACTGCAACAAGACACACTCTGTAGATACACTGCAACAAGACACACTCTGTAGATAAATACAACCCACCAGCACTGCACCGCTGTCCTCAAACCTCTAGACCAAATTGTGCTGTCATGTTTTGGACAAGCACCTGTTCTGTGGTGTTTGAGAATATGTTTACAGATGACCTCAAGGATTTCCAACCAGCAGGCTAAGACATGAGGTCACTTGTCTTTCATTCAGGTGAGCTAACAAGTTTTAAAATTATCATTTTCCAGGTCACATTTTTATAAATTCTCCTCACTAATTCGAAAGTTGAAAAGTTTTTACACCTTGTGTTTTTGGGAAGTAACAAAACAATAACATAAATCATTTTGCAGTTTTCCATGGCTATGTTTTTTTCAACAACTAAAACTGGTGACTGATGCCTGACTGACCCTGGCGATGGCGACGGCGCAGCTGTACCCGGCCAGCTCCATCAGCTGTTCCACGCTGAAGGAGTAGTCCTCAAACAGCTCCTGGTCGATCTTCTGGGCCTCATCCTGGCTGAAACACACAACATGGAGGTTCAGTCAACTCTCATCCAAATGAAGCCCCGAACAAGGCTTAATTTCAAGCTGAGGAAATCTAGACTTGCAAAGTCATTCTAGACTTGAGTTGGACTCCTTTTTCAATTTATTCTCCAGGGTCTGGACTGAAGAGAAACGTAATCAGGTGAATATGGGATTTAAAAAGAATATCATGGGATTCTGGCACACCTAAGGGAGGCAACTCTGCATGACTGGGGCCCTAATTCACCATTGCCTGACATCCTTTAACAATAATTTGATGGAAACTGTAGTTCTTCCAGATACTTGACCATTGATGAGTGTGTGTCATTATTCTGACAGCATGGATGCAGTTAATAGAATCACTGTATTGTCTGGTCCAGACTCAATTATTTACAGACTGCCATCACAAGCAAAATATAAATAACAAACAAACAAACAAGTAACAAACATTGCTATTTTGTTTATTTTAAGTCAACTAGATTATCATTTCTTAATTTGAGGAAATTATGTTACTAACAATAACCAGAGTCATTTGTTTTATGGTAGACATGTGGAGGAAATTCCAAATTTGTTGTATATGTGACAAAAGTGATGTCTGACACAATTCCCTATTTTGACTTGTACCATATGTTTTTCAGGAGAACAGTTGACCTGCCTTTGCATGTGTTTGTGACAGGTGCCACCAGTGTGGCAGGACAGCTCACCTTTTTGCAAACAGCTGGTGTCATCACTATTTCACAGTGATTTATTAACACATGCTTTTGATATAGTCGGAGTACAATCAACTCTGCTTGTTTGTGCGGTCTTTAACAACACCACTTTTAACAGTATTCCAGTAATATCATGGCGTGTCAGCTTAATGTGGGAGGAAAGCACGAACTGATGCAGGTCTTAGACGTTTACCACTTCGGTGAAACCCACGAGCACGGGTATAGTGCTGACAAACCTAGAAACATAATCGGGGCGAACCGGGATTCGAACCCACAATCATAGGTTTCTGGCGTGCCCAAGGGACGCAACCTGCACAGGTAATTTCGGCGCCTTAGACAACAACATGTGTTCGGGTGATACGATCTTGTGACCATGAACACAATGCTTAAACTTGAGACAAAAGTGGTCAGTGTGTACCTGCTCCTGCATTTATTCCCCTGGTTAAATATTTTCATTAATACAGCTACAAATATTCACATTAGTGGGGTCTTTAACAACTGGCGCTTTAGACTGATTGTTAGTTTAGTTATATCGTTTAAATAGGAGACCTTCAACTGTATCGTCCTTAACTGGGTGACCCTTCAATAGTTGTGTTGAGTGTACTTGTATAACTATTTCTACCAGGACATTGAAGAATGCTTGACTCTGATTGCTTAAAAAGAGGTGTTCTTTTTGCTACGGAAACACCTTATAAGCCCACAAAAAAGCCAAAGCACTTGGTTCCAAACTAAAATAAGAGTTATCTACTCTACAGTGTGACTAAATCAAACTTCAAAACACAGAAGGTTTATCTCCTCAACAAAGGGTGAACTAATCACGAGGTCACAAGAGCTCCAGACAAGCTTCGTATTTGAGTAAAATGGGTAAAATAAATCATTATAATCCTTTCAAAATTGACAAGAAAAAACAATAATATAACTACTCTAATACCATGCGTAATGGGCGATCTTTTTGTTCCAAAGGTCAATAAATGTCAAATTTATTATTTTAGTTTGTACCTTAGCCGCAGCTTTTTGTGCTTTATGTATCCTACAACGTCGTATATTTTTATTATGAACTGTCATCACTTGTACATCGTACTCCATTTTTCTGCTATGGATCAGGTTACACTTTACCTATCCCACATTCCAATACTTTGTGACGTCACTCACTAAAGCCTATTTAACCCTTCACCCACCATCCGTTTGTTCTAGTTTCTCTCAAAGCCATCTTGTTTATGCTTCTCCCACCATCCATCCCCTTCATACCACCTTGTGAGGCTGCCTTGGTTGCTCCATCAGGCGGGCGTCTGTAGCCCCCAACTCATACCATATACCTCTCCCTAACCTAACACACGGGGCTTCACGACCTCCAAGGGTACATCTCTACTATTAGTACTAATACTGGCGTCCTAGATCCCAGATTAATCCACAACCATATTGGGTTGACGACCCACTAACAAGCCATCAATCCTCGGGGTACTCTTTCTCTATTCCTATCACTCGGGTTTACGACCCACTAGCACCAGCAACCGAGGTAGCCCCCCTTTGTCGCCAATGTAAATAAATTATGATATTATATTCCATTGTCTGTTGTTGTTTGCACAAACTCTCCTTTTGAAAATATATAAGCGACGGTCCAACCTGTTGCTTCTGGTCTGGTTTTCGGATCTATGCACACTGCGACAACTAGTAACATGGAGAGATGTAATTATCCTCTCAGCCTGCATACACAAATATCCTTCCTGGTCTATATTTACTGATCGCATGTGAGCTTCACTTATACATAAACTCCACTTGAGTGAATACTTGTAATGCGAAAATGGGTCACATTCAAATCACTGAGCCCTATTCATGCAATGTTATGAGATTTGCAAGATGTTATTCAACTCCGGCATTTTTTTAAATGACATTAATACCCAAAGTAATTAAAAAACGTGTGAGTAAAAAAAAAATACTTGGAGAAAAAGAACATTAAACCTGTCTCATCCAGAAACAATCACATGGGAGATACAATATTTTCCTTACATGAGGACACATTGTGAAATCAAGTGGTTTCTAGAACATTCTGCACGACGTCATGACTGGCCACGTGTCACCTTATACAGAGCAAGATGGCGTACCGTGAAGGTAGGTAGACATTGTCTGTCCCCGTCTAAAACAGTTTCATCCAGAAAGATACGGTATTTTCCTTACACTGAACATTCAATATGTATTTCTGACCTGAGGACACATTGTGAAATCAAGTACTAGGAAGTTTAACGACACCAATACAGAGATACTGTATTCTGATCATGAATGGAGACACAAAATGGCGACGGATACCAGTAGTGGGACATGTTTCTCCCCATCCCTCTACTTTGAACATAATCATTCAGAAAATGGCATGCAAATCAACAATATGCTATTCAAATAACTTACAGTTGAAAATATCTTTTTTTATCATATAATGGGTAGGTTTCTCGGCAGGATATCCGTTGGGGTCATATGCGGATAGAGATGCAAATATCAAAGGTCAAGTAGGGACTACTTTCACTGTTTATAAACAAACATGGCGTCGCCCTTGTCATTCGGTGATCGAGTCAGATTTAACCATCAGGAATCTGGATAAACTACAGAGATAATTGCTTTCATATCAAAAGAACAGTCCAATATACTGAAAATCCGTGTCTTACTGTGATGTAGCTAAGGCATTTTTTGGTAACTTGGAGATAAAAATTTCGACACAATTTTGCGAGGGCACGAGGCCTAGCCAAGCGGGATCAGTAGCCATATCTGTGCTTGTAGACCTCTGCGGCTTGAAACCTTCTCCACAAATCAAAATAGTTGGATTTGGCCGAAATATGTTTGAATTGTTACCTTGTTTCGTTTTGTCGCTGTGTGTACATCTGACTACACTTCTTAAAGGGGCACTGATCTAACGCAATTCCCCGGGACTGGTTGTTGCCTTTGTTATTGTTTTTTCCCAGTGAGTACCCGGATGTAGAGCAGAAATCTAGACTAGCTCGCGACCTCTGTTGCGCCATTCGTAAGCGCATTAGTCACTTTTATGGATACCGGTAGTAATAAGAGCGTATGGTCACATTGATCAACAAAATGAAATACAGTTTTCGAGATAATAAGGAAATGTAGGCATCTTTGTGGGTAGCATCGGTAATGGTGACGAAGTTTTGATAAGTCACTTGCTTGGTAATTTTGCGATTTTCGTTTACACTATTTTGACTTGCAACACAAAGTAAATATTTCACCTGATCATTGCTTTTTATAGTGTGTATATGTTTTTACTGTCAAAATGTGTAACATATTTATTAAACGTCTAAATATTCAGTTATTTTACAAAGCGACTGAAAAACATTTCCATCTGTATTATTATGATAACGAATTCCAAACATTTTGATGTTGAATGTCATCACCAAGAGACTGAAAATGTTACGTTGAAAAGTACATTTCTATGTTGTTTGGCTTCTAATCCTACATAATAATCTGTTGTGATGTTTGTAGGCCCTTTTGATCGTCTTAATCAATCTGGACAGATTTTTTAGTCAAAATGACTGAAATATTTACACATTTTAAAAATTGCCTGAGAGAATCACATTTTACAAATTGACGGTAATCTATACACGCTTACAAAGGAAATGACCTGTGAAAACAACGTCTATCGCGCATTGAAGAATTTCCCAACCAAGACGTAGAAAAACAAGAACGAATCGGTTCAAATGAAGGAAAACAAAATGCAAATACCATAATTACAACTTACCAAATTGATGTGTATAAATAGGCAGCTTCCTTATTCGAGGAATGTATCCGTGAATATCTACACAAAGGAATAATATCCCACTCGTCTGCAGCTATACAAAATAACTTATTCGATGTCACGTGTCTCTGTAACTATCAAATATTCTAAAAGATATATATCGTTTCGGGTGTCAAGTCTCAAGGGTCGGCTGAGAAAGGCCACGTGACAACTATTTTCATTACGTCGACGGTTCCTAAAAAATCCATTGAGTTTGATAACAATGAGCAACCAATCAACGTATTATCAGTTAACCCTTTGAACAAATTGTATGTTGTTTTTACATCGGCACTTCACGCCATGATATGAGTGTATTCCCTTTGTTTTAGTAAACCTAGACATGTAAACACTCACTTTTGACATATCCACTGTGCAAGATAACAGTGATTAATCAATCAACGTATTTTCTGTTAATCCTTTGATGACTAGGAACGATCCGTTGATTTACCAAAAAAAGTAAATCAACTGATCATTCATCTCTTGCTGGGCTGCCACGTGCATATTACATAACCTCACTTCAAACCTGGATTTAGATTGAATAATTACCCCAGACACAATAAATGCCAAATGAGAACCTTTGTCAGGTAATCTAAGTGGTGCTACCACTAATTGTACCTGTAATAAATTCATTAACTGAGCATCAAGTGAATGACGACAAATACACAAGTGTACGGTTATACGAGAAAACGTGTATGACAACAAGGGAGTAGTAATCGTATTACACAATCCGAAATTTTTAGTATTAAACTATAACCATCTGGGGTATTTCCAAATTACGACTTCCGATGAGCTCCGCCGTTCTTTTTGTCTGTTTGTTTAGGCTGAAGAAATTATTTAACATGCGCCCTTTGTCGAATCTTTATAGATCACAGTTAACCAATCAGTGTTTATGCAAAAATGCGTAAAACAAATATTGCCTCCAGCCTCCAAGTTTATTTAGCTGTCCTTGCAGACGGTAGCCCAGTCTCTGGTCACGCTCAATTGCGTTGCGTATCATCCGGGTACTCACGGGGGAAAAAAACAATAACAAAGGCAACAACCAGTCCGGGGAATGGCGTTAGATCAGTGCCCCTTTAACGTTATGACAGGACAGACCGACTGTCAACAACGTCTGACCGTGGCCATGACGTCTCATAAACTAGGGTTAGAGTATCTTCCCTTTGACAAAGGGCAGTCACTCTAGCAGACAGACCAATGGATTGCCGTGAAAGGCAATTTAAAACAATTGTTGTTTTGCGTATATGTTGCTTCGCCACTGTATAAGAAACAGATTTCAGTTGGAACTATATTGGCTACTGTCACTGTCCGACTGACACATCACTTACATGGTGATGTAATAAATATTAATGCGCGCATCCCAGGAAAACTCACAATGTTTTGGTAATGTTTGTGAGAGAGGGAAAGCGATCTTGAAGCACAGAATTAAAGAATGACATTATATGATAAAGAGGTTATCACGCTTGTGTGTTTGAGGATGGTAAATATCCTGTATTAGGAATAAACACTATGTATTTAGCTCGCCAAGGCTCGCTAAATACAATGTTTATTCCTAATGCAGGATATTTACCATCCCCAAACACACTCGCGTGATAACCTCTATATATCAACGATTTTCGATTAATATTTTCATGGATGTTTTTTTTGTAACTGGTCCTTATGCTCTTGCTGCGATGTCATACAAAACATACGCTTCACGTCAACTTGAACTAACAGTTGAAAATATCTTGGTTTCAGATGATACAAACAGACCAGTTGAGAGTAACAAATCATTACAGAATCAAATTCATGCCACTCAAGGTAAGTCATCCATCACTCAAGAGGCTGACCATTTTATATTCTGGGATTTCAAAATCAAAACAATAGTTATCATTGTTCATAATTCTAAGAATACTACCTCTGTTGCATAATTTCAATAATCCTGTATTTGGGGTGTAATATCACTATAGCTAAAGTTTTAGATTTTCAACAGAAGTCGTCTTCTCTGTCAACTATATATTAAGAGTTGTTTCCGTAAAAAGGAAAAATCATACAGCTCTTACTTGTACAAAGGCGGGAAAGTTCTCACTTCAACAATATGATTGAATGTTTAAAAACATGAACTATCACGCCAATGTCATTTTCAATACCACAGTTCAGGAAGTTTCCACTATCAGAAATGAGAAGTGAAAAGCAATAAGTATGAGTCAGGATTAGATAAAATTATAGAAATGTACTTTAAATCCTGTCATTTTCAGTCACTTGGTCATGAAATTAAAGATCAAAATGTTTGGAATTTGTCATCATAATAAAATAAATGGACAGATATTTCAGTCAGTTTGTAAAACACTGAATATTTAGGCATTTAATAAATTGTCTTTTACACATTAACTATGACATATAGTCACGATCAAATAAGCAACACTCAGGTGAAATATTTACTTTGTGTTAAAATACATCAAAATAGTGTAAACAAAAATCGCACAATACCAAGCAAGTGACTTTTCAAAACTTTGTCACCAAAGATACCTACATTTCCTTATTATTTCCAAGACAAAACTATATTTTTATTTTGTTGATCAATGTGATGATACGATCTTATACAATCAGTACAAGTGACAAATGTGCCTTCTGTCATAGGTCACAAATTAGTCAAGATTTCTGGTATATCATCCGGGTACTCAATGGAAAATACAATAAAGGCAACAACCAGACCCGGGCCATTGCTGTAGATCAGTGCCCCCTTAGAGTTAATTGGTGTGATACCTAAATTGCTCACAAGCCAAAAAGTCCATATAATCTTACACACACACACACACATGACCTGAGCAGACACAAGAGGCAATGTGATATTCTTCTTAATTTCTTCTGTAATATATTATTGGTTAATTCTTTGAAGAAAGTAGGTTGCTTTCACATTAGAATTTCATGCCCAAATATGGGTGTATTCCGTCTGCTTTAGTAAAACTACATATATAAACACTTACTTTTGGCAAATCCACTGTGCAAGATAACAGTGATTAACCAATCAATGATTTTCAATTAATATTTTCATGGATGTTTTTTTTGTAACTGGTCCTTATGCTCTTGCTGCGATGTCATACAAAACATACGCTTCACGTCAACTTGAACTAACAGTTGAAAATATCTTGGTTTCAGGTGATACAAAGGAATCATCGGAGAATGAGATATCATTACAGAGTCTATTTCGATATAGACAAATTCCAGATACTCAAGGTAAGTCATCCATCACTCAAGAGGCTGACCATTTTATATTCTGGGATTTCAAAATCAAAACAATAGTTATCATTGTTCATAATTCTAAGAATACTACCTCTGTTGCATAATTTCAATAATCCTGTATTTGGGTTGTAATATCACTATAGCTAAAGTTTTAGATTTTCAACAGAAGTCGTCTTCTCTGTCAACTATATATTAAGAGTTGTTTCCGTAAAAAGGAAAAATCATACAGCTCTTACTTGTACAAAGGCGGGAAAATTCTCACTTCAACAATATGATTGAATGTTGTAAAAACATGAACTATCACGTCAATGTCATTTTCAATCCAACAGTTCAGGAAGTTTCCACTATCAGAAATGAGAAGTGAAAAGCAATAAGTATGAGTCAGGATTAGATAAAATTATAGAAATGTTCTTTAAATCCGGTCATTTTCAGTCACTGGGTTATGAAATTAAAGATCAAAATGTTTGGAATTCTCATCATAATAAAATAAATGGATAGATATTTCAGTCAGTTTGTAAAATACTGAATATTTAGGCATTTAATAAATTGTCTTTTACACATTGACTATGACATATACACACGATAATATAACCTATGCTCAGGTGAAATATTTAGTTAGTGTTAAAATAACTCAAAATAGTGTAAACAAAAATCGCACAATACCAAGCAAGTGACTTTTCAAAACTTTGTCACCAAAGATACCTACATTTCCTTATTATTTCCAAGACAAAACTATATTTTTATTTTGTTGATCAATGTGATGATACGCCCTAATTCTATCAGTAAAAGCGACACATGCACTTACTGTCACAGGTCATAAGCTAGTCAAGATTTCTGGTATATCATCCGGGTACTCAATGGAAAATACAATAAAGGCAACAACCAGACCCGGGCCATTGCTTTAGATCAGTGCCACCTTAGAGTTAATTGGAGTGATACCTAAATGGCTCATAAGCCAAAAAGTCCATATTATCTTCCACATACACACGTGACCTGAGCAGACACAAGAGGCATTTTCTGTATTTTATTATAGGTTAATCCTTTGAAGAAAGTAGGTTGTTTTCACATTAGAACTTCACGCCCAAATATGAGTGTATTCCGTCTGCTTTAGTAAAACTACATATATAAACACTTACTTTTGGCAAATCCACTGTGCAAGATAACAGTGATTAATCAATCAATGATTTTTGATTAATATTTTCATGGATTTTTTTTGGTAACTGGTCCTTACGCTCTTGCTGCGAAGTCATACAAAAAGGTAGTCAGCAAATCGACTTACCCCACCTGGTGAGCCCAAGTGGGTTAGGGTTATACAGCCGGGTAGAAGCCAGAGATTAGAGCCCCTTTAAGAATCGCTTGAAAAGGGGCATTTGGATATCAGAGACAACTGAAAGTTTCAGAAGAAAGCTAATGTCATAAAAATGTAGCTTAAAAAATGGATAAAGTGAAAAAAGAAAAGAAAAGGCACAACGTTGCCAATCAGAACCAGAAACATACCACTATACATAGCCTAACAGTCACACATTACCTTTTTCAGAGAGTGTCAACTCATCCAATCAGCCAGGGTCAGAATTTGCCCCAAGCCACACCACTGGTGAGTAATAGTCCACTTAACTTTTCAAAAGGAAGACAAAAGTGTTTCATAAGTTTCCCTCTTAGAAAAACATATTCCAAGTTGTGAATAGTTGGTGAACACTGTCACTATCAGATGTATCATGGCCTTGTAATATGTACTGGAGTTTTATGGAGTGGGCTGGTGACTTAATATTCATCATGTCCAGACTATCCTAACTTGGTAGGAATATATATCACCATTGTATCTGAATGGTCAGTATTGTATTCAAAATTCTGAAACTGTCTTTGACTAACAATGTGATGAAATAGAGAATACTGCACTCATTCTCCTAAGATACTAACAAACCACAACACCAGAGACCTATATTCTCGCCTAACAGTCATACGTTACCTTTTTCAGATCGTGATGACGCACAACATCAGCCAAGGGGAGAACTTGACCCCAATCCATCTACTGGTAAGTCCAGACTGTCCTAACTTGGTAGGAATATATATCACCATTGTATCTGAATGGTCAGTATTGTATTCAAGATACTGAAACTATCTTTGACTAACAATGTGATGAAATAGAGAATACTACACTCATTCTAATAAAGATACTAAGAAACCATAACACCAGAGACCTATATTCTCGCCTAACAGGCATACGTTACCTTTTTTCAGATCGTGATGACGCACAAGATCAGCACAGGGGAGAACTTCACGGCAATCCTTCTACTAGTAAGTAGTATTCTACTCAACTTTGAAAAAGCAAGATTTGACTGTTTTAATTCAAAATTATTTATTTTCCCTGTTATAAAAATAATGTTCCTTGTTGTGATATTGTCACTTTGAGACATATCAGGACTTTGGACCAACCTATAATGGAGTTTTATGGAGTGGGCTGGTGACTTCTTAATATTCATCATGTCAACACTGTCCTAACTTGGTAGGAATATATATCACCATTGTATCTGAAGGGTCAGTATTGTATTCAACATTCTGAAACTATCTTTGACTAACAATGTCATGAAACATGCATATCATATGTGTCACTTTGTTCTAACATAAAGTCTGGGCACTTCGATCATGGGTTAAAATCCCAGATTCGCCCTGATTATGTTTCTAGGTTTGTCACCATACCTGCGCTTGTTGGTTTCACCAAAGTGGTAATGTCCAACACCTACATCTCTTCGGGCTTTCCGTCCACATTAAGCTGGAGCACTGTTTGAAGGGATGTAAAGCCAACTCACTCACTTGGTCAAAGTCATTTCTTTAATGTTCATCTCGTATGCATAATTCTTTCTTTCTGTTGACAGGTCTCTCGCATTCTCTTCGGTAAGAAACTTATTTTTATCTCACAGAGTTTTCTAAAGACCGGGGATGGTTCTCTTCTTAGTATGTTCATTATGTGAAGACCAATTTAATTTCTTGCTGCTGTCACCTTCAAAATAATAAAATCCACGACAGGAAAAGAAACCTTTTGGCTCAAACTTTACAAAAACACTGAGTCACTGACTATGTTTGTTCTCTACTGTGTGCACAGTCTAGAATATTATAATTCTCTTCCGTAAAAGGATAAACCCCCCAAAAGTGGGTCTACTAGGCACAAGAAAATACTGTAATAGGCAAAATGCACTTGAGTTTTTCATTTTAAAAACCCATTTTTTTGAATACACAATGCCATTTAGAATGTGGTCAAATGTAACAAATGTTATATTTGGGATAATAAATGGCATTGTGTATTCATAGCTTTCGGCCATGGGAGCCGTGCCAATTTACACATGTCAGAGGGGTACTATATTGATGTATAAATATCACAGAAAATTAGATATTTTCATACTAAGTTAGGTTCTTGATCTGTTGGTCAGGCTGATATATACTGAATTGTGATTCTAATAATATGGTTTACAGACCTGTCAACCCTCCTGCATTTTGCAGGAGACTCCCTCAATTTGATGAAATCTCCCAGTCTCCCGCATGATGGACTTTTTCTCCCCCAAACAGAATTCCTCATTATTTTTAAAAAATTGCCTCCATTGTCCCTTGAGTAAAAACAAAGAACTGGATTAGTGACTCTTATAACAGCCACCGCAGTGGGACCCACATTAACTTTTGTCTGGTAATCAACTGGTAAATAAATTCATGTGGTGAACGATTTAACCATGTAAACTGTAAAGAAAACCCAGATAGTCTGAAGGTGCCTGAAGGGTTGAACTTTAAATGAATAATCAGCTAAGTATTCATCACTTCCTGAAATGAACTGTTGTCTTCATGTTCTTAGAGTGTTTATTACTTTGTTGCTTATCAGATTCGTCAGAAACTTTGTTAAACATCAACATACTTCAAAGTTAAGTCATTTAACTCTCGGAAATGAAAACAAAATATGATCTGCAAGCGCCGTCTTCAGAAACAACACTATGCATGATTGGTTGATTCGGTAGTCGAAATAACAATGAGTTACACGATCAGGCTTCCTCATAGCTTGGGATTCAAAGTCAAAGTTTAAAGTGAAACTTATAAATTTCCTATTGACTGACATCGTGACTTGTGTGCACACAGAAATATCAACACATAGAACTTTATCAAATTTCACAAGAATGTATCATGTGATTATTTTACACGATTTGATTGACTAATTGTTTGCTAGCGTCCCAGGGCCCCGTTCCACAAAGCGATCGTAGCAATAAGAAGATCGTAACCCCCATACTTTAACATAGACTTAGGACAGTCGTCAGTCGTAGCGCTACAATCGCTTTGTGGAAGGGGCCCCAGATCGGCAATCTAATTTGCATACAACAGTACTTGTCAACCAATGAGATTAATACACGTCAAGGTCAAAAAGGTCAACAACGACGAGACTCATTTCATTCATAAATTGTGGTAAAACGTAATAGTACTTCCAAATATGGATACATTTCTTGGAATGGAAAAACGTGAACATTTCTAGCAAACTTAAGAAGCGAAGTAATGGGACTGTCAGCAGACTACCGCCGACAGAAAAAAAACAATATATCTTATTGAAATAAGGGGCCATCACGTTGCATCAGGATAAATGCAGTTGATATTTCTTTGGCGTATTTTGTAACCCAAATCGCGCCAAATACTTAGAAAACCTGCATCATAACGAAGCCTGCCAACTGGTTGACAGGCCTGGGTTTAAGTCACTAATTTCTGTATTACAAACATATCTGAAGAAACAAGAATAACTTTCCACAATAATTGTTTTTTATTCCACCAAGTCAGGTTATATATTACACTTAGAAAAAAAGATAATAGTGGCACAGGCACAGGCCCCGTCTTCGTGGCATACATGAGATTGCATGTGTAATAATTGTAACTGACTCTACTATTTAGTGACCACTTATTTTAAATATTATTCTGAAATATTATTTATTATTGTCTTTATATTTCAATCACTGAGCCTGTGGTTTTAAGAAAAATCCGTAAACCAAATAATTAATATATAAAAGGCCTAAGTGTGACACTAAATCATACCTATGATTTTTATATAATTTATTAATTTGCAGTTTCCACACTGGAAATGAAGAAATGGTACACAGCTTTTCTCAAGATGAAGATGGTGTCGCTGGAACAAACCATAATAAAAAATCGAGGCCTGATGTGGCTGTTGGTAGAATAACTAGTTTTGAAGATTCATGTTTGAAAAGAGCTGATGGTTCTGATCCTAGACATCCTGGCATTGATGGCTACAAATACCATATTTTGGGCAGTGATTTTGAAAATCAATTACAACTTTGGGATCTACAAATGCCTGTAGCCATGTTTGTATCATGCGTTGGCAATCACTCCACTGTTGATATAAATAAGAAATTTAGTAAGCACTTACTTTCTAACATTTATGATGTAAATCTATTATCACTTAGGCACAAAAAATTATTAGCCAGTAATGATATCGTCAAACTTTGGGATCTACAAATGTCTGAAGCCATGGTTCTACCATACGGTGGCAATCACTCAACTGTTGATATAAGTAAGAAATTCAAAAAGCACTTACCGGTCCCCCTGAACCTACCGGCCTCTGAACCTAACCGCCCTGTTATTTTCTCTATTTTTACTGATTCATGTGAAAAAAGAAGACATGGATCCAACCATTTTGGCATTGGGGGCTACTGGAAGGTTGGCTCCAGATATAATATATTTTGTGCTCGCTTTGAAAATAGTTTAAAACTTCATAATAATGATTTAGAAATGTTGCCCACTTTGGTCGCTGTCAAACTTTGGGGTTCACAAATGTATGGTGGGAACGTTCTTCTACACTGTGACAATCAGTGCACAGTTAATACAATTAATGGACTCAAAAAGCAAAAGAAAAGTGAAGCTCAAAAAAAGATGTTAGAGATAATTAAGAATAAAGAACAATTAAACAACCTTCATCTAACATGTGTACACATTGCGGGTGATAAAAATGGAAAAGCAGACACGTTATCAAGACATCCTATTGAAACATTTACAAGAAACCTCCCTCAGACGTCTACATATGAAGAATGTGACGCAACTCCTATTTTACAAGAAATCTTTAGGCATCTTAACCTTTAGCCTGCTGAATTATTATTCACACTTCTTACCCCTGACTGACCACGATGATTGCGTATTGATGATAGATTTGTAATTGTTTAATTATGTACAGCTGATTACAGGTTACAAAATTTTGAGTTATATTTAGTAGCTATATTCTCGCGATATTTTCTTTTTGAGGTAAATAAATGACTGAAAGTTTTGATATTGAGCAAGCTGAGCATTTATGCATGCCATACGTAATTTAAATGTTACGCAAAGCCTTCTTGGTAAATAGATATGGCGAGTTTTATTGTAAATTCGCGAGGGATGGAGAGCCTTATGTTATCTACACATAAAGAATTGTGTATACATGATTGTTAGTTTATCTGAATACAATATGTCTGTTTTAAAGCGTTTCTGATACTGTACAATCTCATCAAAATCAGATCTTAGTTCTCGCTATCGCTAAACAAAGAACTTAGGACATCCCATTACAGGTCACGTCAGAACGACCTTGCGCGAACTTTGACCGATCACTGAAATGACAAACAAGAAGTCGACATCAGCCAATTAGAAAGCAGCTTTCTCAAGCTTTACAGCACTCGTTTCAACCTGGCGACTGCCATTTCAGACTACGCTTGAAAAATATGTTTACACAGTTCTCGATTAAAATTTTGAAAACTGAGGAACCGAACATTCCGGAATGTCTAATATATGGTTGAGATTGTATTGCAGTGCTTCCCACGTACTGTGCAACGTACACCTCCTCCGTTCAAATGTTTATCCCACGACAGCGAGAGATAGACGAAAATTTTGACAGAATCAGTGTTACGGGCTGTTACTGTTATTCGGAATACCCCGTGTTAACGTTTTCGAGGTTGCATGATTAGAAAACACATTCCGACTGTCACTTTCATGATCAGGTAACCGACGCTTTGATTGGTCGGATGAATGGTCATTCTGACGTGACCCGTAATAGGATGTCCTCAGATCTTTTTTCAGCGATAGCGAGAACTGAGATCTGATTTTAATGAGAATTGCCAAGCGTTAGATGACTGGGCCACCCATGACCCCCAATTGCCTTGTAGAACAGTGGTAAATGTGCATATATTTGCATAGATATGGTATATTATGAATTGTGTACTGTTGATTGTTAGTTTATTTGATGACAATGCATGTCTGATACTGTAAACCCTCCAGTAGAGGTAGCACTGCATACGTTTAGGGAACACGGTTCCAGAGTTTTTTCACCAATGTTTTTTTCTCTGGTTTTACGTGTTGGGCTTCAGCTACCTTCAGACCATTTCATCTGTACATCTGTACACAGAGATGCCAACTGTTACAATTTTGGCGTAATAGTTACAATTTTGGTGTAATAGTATCAATTTTGGCGTAATAGTTACAATTTTGGTGTAATAGTTACAATTTTGGCATAATAGTTACAATTTTGGCGTAATAGTTACAATTTTGGCGTAATAGTTACAATTTTGGTGTAATAGTTACAATTTTGGCGTAATAGCTACAATTTTGGCATAATAGTATCAATTTTGGCGTAATAGTTCCAATTTTGAGTTAATAATTACTCTATTAGGCTTGTTCTCCTTCAAATCAAATTTTTTGTCATGAATTATTTAGATTCATAAATATCCTGGAGAGCAAATTGTTAAATTAAATTAAATTAAAGCACCGGTGATTACTGATTACTGCTCTGATTACTCCAAAGCTTCAATTTGAGTTGGCATCTCTGTAGATATATTTATGTTGGTTGACATGTTTCATGTTAGAAGTGTCAATTAAAAGTCTTTTAACAGTGTTGGTATTTTTTCATGTTAGAAGTGTTAATTAAAAGTCTTTTAACGGTGATGGTATTTTTTCATGTTAGAAGTGTCAATTAAAAGTCTTTTAACGGTGTTGGTGTTGTTTAATGTTAAAAGTGTTAATAAAAAGTCTTTTAGCGGTAATGTTTTTATATATGTGCATATATATGGTATATTATGAATTGTGTACTGTTGATTGTTAGTTTATTTGATGACAATCCATGTCTGATACTGTAAACCCTCCAGTAGAGGTAGCGCTGTATACGTTGAGGGATATAAGAAGTTTGTTTGAACCAGACAGATCAGAAGCGCTAATGTAACAATTGTATTGTTATTGTTGCTCCATGTCTGATACTGTAAACCCTCCAGTAGAGGTAGCGCTGTATACGTTGAGGGATATAAGAAGTTTGTTTGAACCAGACAGATCAGAAGTGCTAATGTAACAATTGTATTGTTATTGTTGCTCCATGTCTGATACTGTAAACCCTCCAGTAGAGGTAGCGCTGTATACGTTGAGGGATATAAGAAGTTTGTTTGAACCAGACAGATCAGAAGTGCTAATGTAACAATTGTATTGTTATTGTTGCTCCATGTCTGATACTGTAAACCCTCCAGTAGAGGTAGCGCTGTATACGTTGAGGGATATAAGAAGTTTGTTTGAACCAGACAGATCAGAAGCGCTAATGTAACAATTGTATTGTTATTGTTGCTCCATGTCTGATACTGTAAACCCTCCAGTAGAGGTAGCGCTGCATACGTTTAGGGAACACGGTTCCAGAGTTTTTTCACCAATGTTTTTTTCTCTGGTTTTACGTGTTGGGCTTCAGCTACCTTCAGACCATTTCATCTGTACATCTGTACACAGAGATGCCAACTGTTACAATTTTGGCGTAATAGTTACAATTTGGGTGTAACAGTATCAATTTTGGCGTAATAGTTACAATTTTGGCGTAATAGTTACAATTTTGGCATAATAGTTACAATTTGGGCGTAATAGTTACAATTTTGGTGTAATAGTTACAATTTTGGCGTAATAGCTACAATTTTGGCATAATAGTATCAATTTTGGCATAATAGTATCAATTTTGGCATAATAGTATCAATTTTGGCGTAATAGTTCCAATTTTGAGCCAATAATTACTCTATTAGGCTTGTCCTCCTTCAAATCAAAATTTTTGTCATGAATTATTTAGATTCATAAATATCCTGGAAAGCAAATTGTTGAATTAAATTTAATTAAAGCACCGGTGATTACTGATTACTGCTCTGATTACTCCAAAGCTTCAATTTGAGTTGGCATCTCTGTAGATATATTTATGTTGGTTGACATGTTTCATGTTAGAAGTGTCAATTAAAAGTCTTTGAGCGCTGTTGGTATTGTTTCATGTTAGAAGTGTTAATGAAAAAAGATTAATCTACCTAGTTGGGTTTTATGTTGTTCAATATGGGTTGTGAATACACAATGCCATTTAGAAAGTGGTCAAATGTAACAAGTGATATATTTGAGATAACTCTTTCTTAGTAAAGTACAGATTCTCGTACTTTTTTGGGTTGAGTCCCATCCGGGATTCGAACCCACACTTGCCAGAGTGAGGCACCTAATCACCAGCACTCAAAGTCAGCGATCTAACCCACTCAGCCACCGTGGTTTCCACGAAGTGAAAGTTCAACAACTGGTAGTCGAGATCACGTACTTTGTGTACCCCTGACAAGTGTTAATTGGCACGGCTCTCATGGCACACAGTACCATTCAGAAAGTGGTCAAATGTAACAAATGTATTATTTAGGATAACACTTTCTTAGTAAAGTACAGGTTCTCGTACTTTTTTGGTTTGAGTCCCATCCGGGATTCGAACCCACACTGCCAGAGTGAGGCACCTAATCACCAGCACACAAAGTCAGCCATTTAACCTACTCAGCCATCAATGTTGTACCCCGATTTGGTTGGAATGAATTCTTCCTGGGAGGTACAAACTTCTTCTTAGGAGGCTGTTTATATGACGAGTCTTTCTGATCCCCGGTATGTTTCTGGGGATGGGAAGATCCGTGTGCCTTGGCAGCTAGGCTGATAGTTGATGCTTGGAATTGTTCCGTTGTATCTTGTCTGACTTCGTCTACGATATGTCCCAGTTTGCCGTTAAATGTCTTGGAAGCACATTTTGGTTGTGACGTTTAATTCACCTCTTGGTTTGACTGGAAACAGATCTTGAACGAATCTGTGCTAGTATTTGTTGACGCTGAACCCATAGAAGCTGTGAAGACATCCAGATTTGGGAATAATCGAGTCTGGCCAGACAATCCAGTGATTGATATCACGAGCATCAGACTTGGGTGGAGAGTAAGTCTTCCTGCATTCTGTTTATGGTGTCTAGCAGGCTGTGGATGAGTCCGACCTGATCCGTCCTAACAGTCATAGGAGTCTCTCCGGGTATGCCATCATATGATGTCTGTAACGGTGGAATGATGTGTCCAATTCTGGCGACAAACCAGTTGATATAAGAGCTAATGTCCTTTGAATATCTGGATACGGAGGACAGATCCTTAATCCGTGAAGCAGGTAATGTGACGTTAGTACTAGGGTTGCGCACTAGCTTCATAAAGTCTTCGTCCAAACTTTGATAATCCGGAAGTGGAGCATCATGTGTTCTGTACAACTTCCGCTTAAATGGCTGAGTGAGTGAGTGAGTTGGGTTTAACACCGCTTTTAATAGTATTCCAGTTATATCACGGCGTGTCAGCTTAATGTGGGAGGAAAGCCCGAAGTGATGCAGGTCTCAGACGTTTAGCACTTCGGTGAAATCCACGAGCCCGTACGGGTATGGTGCTGACAAACCTAGAAACATAATCCTGGCAAACCGGGATTCGAACCCACAATCATAGGTTTCTGGCTGCAACTCTGCACAGAGAATAGCGTCTCCTTAGACGACTGGGCCACCCGTGCCCCCCGCTTCAATGGAGGTAAAGGTTCATCATGTCTGAGCTTGAGTAGACTTTCCGACATCTGGTCTACTACCTTGCCTGCATAACCTGGCCAAGGCGGATGTGTTTCGATGATGTAGGAGCATGACATCCCCCATATTCCGGCATCTTAGGTGGTTGGAGTACAGACATGAGTGATATAACTCCTTGATGAGTTCCACAAAAGTATACCCCTCCGTATAATCCCGCTGGGGTGAGTCATCAGCCTGATTAATCTCTTCATAAAACTCTGATTCCGCCTCCAAGGGATCGTGGGTAGATCTCAGGGGGGTTTGTAATTTGTAGATAATCTGTAGACTCCATGTGTTTCCCGTGCAGTTCATTACCTGCTGGTGTCCAGGATTCGGGTATGATAAAGGTTCGTGTGGCTTGTTAAGACCGCTGTGTATAACTGACCCTGGTTAGCTGAACAGTCGGCTGGGTTACGGTACCGTGTCTTAACGGTCAGCTGGACGGTCGGCTGGGTTACGGCACGGTGTCTTAACGGTCAGCTGGACGGTCGGCTGGGTTGTGGTATGGTGTCTTAACAGTCAGCTGGACGGTCGGCTGGACAGTCAGCTGGTTTACGGCACGGTGTCTTAACGGTCAGCTGGACAGTCGGCTGGGTTGTGGTACGGTGTCTTAACGGTCAGCTGGACGGTCGGCTGGACAGTCAGCTGGTTTACGGTACGGTGTCTTAACGGTCAGCTGGACGGTCGGTGTCTTAGTTGGGGAGTATGGCCTTGCGGTACCCTGCTGGGACCCAAGCGAAGATTTAGCTGACCGGTAGGGAAAAGCTGATATGTTAGCTAAACACCTGGCGATACAAGGTGTGAACAATGGTCATACATGTATTTATTTATATTTGTATGTAGCAGGGCGTGGAGCCAAACCGTAGATGCCATCTTTACCTTGTCAGCCTGCTGGCAGGGTTAATCTCTTTTCATGTGGACAAGGTGTCTGACTTTGGGCCAGAAGGCCTAAGGTTCAAATACCATCACATGACTGACATTTATTGGCCGCAACATCGTAAAGGTAAAATGTAAAAATGTAAAAGCACGTTGAAACCTGCATCCATGTTTATTCTCTAGTGAGTGAGTTTGGTTAAGCGCCACTTGGAACAATTTTTCAGTTATATTGCGGCGTGTCAGCTTAATGTCGGAGGAAAAGCCTGAAATGATGCAGGTCTCAGACGTTTACCACTTCGGTGAAACCCACAAGCACGGGGATGGCACTGACAGACCCAGAACATAATCCGGGAATCAAACCCACAATCATAGGTTCCTGGCACGTCCATCTGCACTGCCAATTGCAGCACTTTACATGACTGGGCAGACCGTGCCCCCTTACTTCTATAGACTTGGAACATACAGTAGAAATAACAAAATATAACACTCCCTCCCTACGCAGTCACAGACAGATGGGACACTATATTGAAGGGTGCAATAGTGAGAAACACTGGAAATTTCTAAGTTGTCGTCATGGAAACATAGAAAATAAAAAACATAAAAATCCAAAATCATCAAAAGGCACCAGTTCCCCACTAGACTGGTCTATGCAGAAGTTTCAACAAGAATTATTTAATGGATTTGGAGTTCTGCCACAGAAACGGAAAACAACTTGTTTTCATCATGAAAAATCATGAAAACAAAACAAAATAAAAAGTTTTATATCCCAAATCATCAAAAGGCTCCAGTTGACCACTTGACTGATGTATACAGAAAGTTTCAACCAGAAATATTAAACAGTTTTGGAGTTCTGCTCTGGAAACAAAAACACAGATGCTTGACGGATGGACAGACATGGCGGATATGGTGATCGCTATATCCCTCCGTTTTTTAAACTAGGGGGATAAAAACACACAGAACTGTTGATGGACTGTCTCTTTAAACACTTAACGCAGCAGCAGCAAAGTGTAGTTATCAGAATAAGAGTGAGTGAGTGAGTCATGTTTAACTCCGCTTTTAGCAGTATTCCAGTTACCGTATTCAACGTAATAAGCGCCCCGCTCTAATAAGCACCCACGGCGATATTACTAATATATTGGCTACTGAACAATCCCAATTAGCACCCCTTTCCGACTGATCAATGTAAACAAGACCTAATTGTTCATGTATGATACACACCCTTAATTATGGGCAATTAAATTCTCGAAAATATATCTATCGTGCATAATATGCACAGATTCTTCTTATATATCATTTCAGGCTGTAAGCATAAACCACAAAATTTACAATCTTTCAACTCTGTTTTTTATCTCACCAAATTTATATTCTAATAAGAGCCCCCTATTTCTAATTTTGAGAGCACCCTGGGCGCTTATTACGTTGTATACAGTATATGGTGGAGTGTCAGCTTAATATGGGAGGAAAGCCTGAAGTGATGCAGGTCTCAGACGTTAACCACTTGATTTTTATGTATCAGATAAAACTGAACTGTATTATGTGCCATACTGAATAAACTGTCTGTCTGTATATACCAAGTTCCAAAAGAAACGCAAATCTCATGTTGCAACTTCCGATCTCAATAATATCCATAAGCAGTTATTTATTTACACAAAAGACACACTTTGATAGAATAACATGTCTAGAAACGTATCATGTGCATATAGACTCTTCGTATCCATGAGACAAACATGTCTTTCTGAGTAACCCTTAGGGGCAAAATCCACACTATTAATGTTCAACATTGGACTGATAGGTGTTCAAGGTACCCACAAAAACGTAGCAATGCCACAAACATCTGCCAGTTTTATTACTGGCCGGAATGCACAATGCCCGGATTGGTCATCAAGTATTGGCCATGATTGAAGCTGGTATACGACAACACGAGTAGCGAGAGATCGACAGGTTCACCCTTCTAAGATCTCCCATCTTATTGACAAACAGTGCGTAGGATTGCCTTAGGAGCAGATGCCCACGTGTAGCGTCATTACGTCAAAATAGGGTTAACATCTGTTCTCACAAGCATCACACCAAAGCTAACTACTGCAAGAAAAATAATGATAACGACACGTACACACAATTTGTAATAATCACCATGAAGACCTTGAAATTGCACAAGAAACCTGTCCATTGCATTACATCACGTGAGTAAGAAATTCTCAGTCAAGTCAAAGACAGAGCAAATCGTGTTTTAACAGCAGTGTTTTAGACAGCTAAACCCTCGTGCACAATATGTCACACCTATCTGAAAATGAGAGGTTTCATGCAATTGGAATGCTTGAAACCACAAATGCACAAAACATTGCTGCTACACTTTTGTGTTCTTTTTGGTGTAACAACAGACTGGTGATATTCATCTGTATCGGCCGGCGAACTGCTATAATACATGGGTTCAGTGCTATGGCTGCAGACTCATTGTTATATGTGTAATTTCGACCTGTGAAGATCTGGGTTAGAATAGGCCTTCAGCAACCCATGCTTGCCGTAAAAGGTGACTATGGTTGTCGTAAGAGGCGACTAACGGGATCGGGTGGTCAGGCTCACTGACTTGGTTGATGCATGTCATCTTATCCCAATTGCATGGATCGATGCTCATGATATTAATCACTGGATTGTCTGGTCCAGACTGCCGTCATATAGCTGGAATAGTAGGGCGTAAAACAACAAACCAACCAATCATATGTAATTTCACTGGCTGCATAGATGTTATAATACCTATTACTGGTATTTTCTGCGAAAACCACTGACAGTGTATTTATATTCACAATCTTTTGATGCATGAATTGTTGCATGTCATATGTGTTTATGCTGTTGCCTTGTTGTGAGTGAGTTGGGTGTAACGCCGCTTTTAACAGTATTCCAGTTATATCACGGCAATTTGTGGGATTTGTGTAATATTAGGCTATTACGTTAAGCCTAAAATTACACAAATCCCACAAATTTTGATTTTTGTCATTTATTTAACGAATTATTTAGATTCATGAAATATCCTGGAGAGCAAATTGTTAAAGCATCGCTGATTACTGATTACTGCCCTGATTACTCCGAAAGATTCAGTTTTGGTTGGCATCTCTGTAGATATGTTTATGATGATGAAGATGCTGTCTGTTTTTCGTTCTCTGTCGGTGTTTGTAGCTGCATTTGAATTCTTTCATGTCAGAAGCATTAATAAAAAAAAGCTGCGTGCCACACAGTTGTATTTGGTTTCATGTTGTTGATTATGGGTCAATTTGGACAGTCTAGGAAATTTTCAAATGAGATAGGTTGGGCCAGACAAAGATTGTCCAGGTTTTAAGTGTTGAAATAGTCTGTATACATGGCAACTCTCAACAATCCCTCTGTTGGAATTCTGGGAAAGTCTGTATACATGGCAACTCTCAACAATCCACCTGTTGGAATTACTGGAAAGTCTGTATACATGGCAACTCTCAACAATCCCTCTGTTGGAATTACGGGAAAGTCTGTATATATTGAAACTCTTAACAATCCACATGTTGGAATTACGGGAAAGTCTGTATACATGGCAACTCTCAACAATCCACCTGTTGGAATTACGGGAAAGTCTGTATACATGGCAACTCTCAACAATCCCTCTGTTGGAATTACGGGAAAGTCTGTATATATTGAAACTCTTAACAATCCACATGTTGGAATTACGGGAAAGTCTGTATACATGGCAACTCTCAACAATCCATCTGTTGGAATTACGGGAAAGTTTGTATACATGGCAACTCTCAACAATCCCTCTGTTGGAATTACGGGAAAGTTTGTATACATGGCAACTCTCAACAATCCACCTGTTGGAATTACGGGAAAGTCTGTATACATGGCCACTCTCAACAATCCCTCTGTTGGTATTCTGGGAAAGTCTGTATACATGGCAACTCTCAACAATCCCTCTGTAGGAATTACGGGAAAGTCTGTATACATGGCAACTCTCAACAATGCCTCTGTTGGAATTACGGGAAAGTCTGTATACATGGCGACTCTCAACAATCCACCTGTTGGAATTACGGGAAAGTCTGTATACATGGCGACTCTCAACAATCCACCTGTTGGAATTACGGGAAAGTCTGTATACATGGCAACTCTCAACAATCCACCTGTTGGAATTACGGGAAAGTCTGTATACATGGCAACTCTCAACAATCCCTCTGTTGGTATTCTGGGAAAGTCTGTATACATGGCAACTCTCAACAATCCCTCTGTAGGAATTACGGGAAAGTCTGTATACATGGCAACTCTCAACAATCCACCTGTTGGAATTACGGGAAAGTCTGTATACATGGCGACTCTCAACAATCCATCCATGGGGATTCCAGGAAAGTTTGTATACATGGCGACTCTCAACAATCCACCTGTTGGAATTACGGGAAAGTCTGTATACATGGCGACCCTCAACAATCCATCCATGGGGATTCTGGGAAAGTCTGTATACATGGCGACCCTCAACAATCCATCCATGGGGATTCCGGGAAAGTCTGTATACATGGCGACCCTCAACAGTCCATCCATGGGGATTCTGGGAAAGTCTGTATACATGGCGACTCTAAACAGTCCATCCATGGGGATTCTGGGAAAGTCTGTATACATGGCGACCCTCAACAGTCCATCCATGGGGATTCCGGGAAAGTCTGTATACATGGCGACCCTCAACAGTCCATCCATGGGGATTCTGGGAAAGTCTGTATACATGGCGACCCTCAACAGTCCATGGGGATTCCGGGAAAGTCTGTATACATGGCGACTCTCAACAATCCACCTGTTGGAATTACAGGAAAGTTTGTATACATGGCAACTCTCGACAATCCATCCATGGGGATTCTGGGAAAGTGTGTATGTACAGATGACTCTCAAGCCAAACAAGAATCCACCTGAGGGCATACTGGGTAATGATATTCATCCACAGAGGCAACTAAATGGATTGGGTGCTCAGGCTTGATGACCATGATGTGAGCCACTGGATTGTCTGCTCCAGACTCGATTATTTACAGACCACTGTCAAGTAGCTGGAATCTTACTGGTTGCGGTGTTAAACAACAAACAAACAAACAGTCCACTATGTTTTGATGAGTCTTATGATAGAAGGGAGACAGCTCTCAGTCTCTTGGCTGAGGTTCCAGAGTCCAGTGATCTGAGAGAGTGAGGTGAGGTGAGGTGAGGTGAGGTGAGGTGAGGTGGGGTGAGGTGAGGTGATGTGAGTTGGGGTGAGGTGAGGTGAGGTGTTGTGTGGTGTGGTGAGGTGAGGTGAGGTGAGGTTAGGTGTGGTGAGGTGAGGTGTGGTGTGGTGAGGTGAGGTGTGGTGTGGTGTGGTGTGGTGAGGTGAGGTGTGGTGAGGTGAGGTGAGGAGAGGTGTGGTGAGGTGAGGTGAGGTGAGGTGAGGTGTGGTGTGGTGTGGTGTGGTGTGGTGTGGTGTGGTGTGGTGTGGTGTGGTGTAGATTGGTGTGGTGTGGTGTGGTGTGGTGTGGTGAGGTGTTGTGAGGTGTGGTGTGGTGTGGTGTGGTGTGGTGTGGTGAGGTGAGGTGAGGTGTGGTGAGGTGAGGTGTGGTGAGGTGAGGAGAGGCGAGGTGAAATTGGGTTTAACGTCGTGTCCAAGATTATTGCACTTATTTAGCGACATGCATGTGTAGCGGCCATAAAATTTCCGAGTCCCGTGATGGGATTCGAACCACGGACCTTCTGTTCCGAGGTCAGACGCCTTGTCCACATGACCAAAGAGGTTAACCCCGTCAGCAAGCTGACAAGGTGATGATGTCATCTGTAGTTCACATTTACTAACTGTTGATTATTTCTCCAACTGGCCAGAAATGGTTCGGCTAGAGGATACAACCTGTCAAAGAGTAATTCTTCACCTGGAGAGCTAGTTCGGCAGGTATGGCATTCCAGATATCGTCATGAGCGATAGCGCCACAGTAGTCAAGTTCGGAATTTAAGAAATTCGCCGCAGAATACGACTTCAGGGTTAGAAACTAACAGTTTTTGTCCACTAGTCCTTATAATGATAACATATAGCAAAACCCTTAAAATGGGCCAATTTCTACTGGTCCTTAGGATACCTTTACTATTGGGCAGTTTGGTAAGGACTACAGGACTAGTGCCAATTTCTAACTCTGGACTTCGAACAAATCACTTCTAACAGACAAGCAGAGAGGACAGTCCAAACAATTAAGAATGTTCTGAAGAAAGCATCAGATCCTTACAGTCCTATCAAGGGATAGGAAAGTCTCCAGCTCAATTATTCTTGGGGAGGAGATTGAGAGGAACTGTACTAATGTCAAACCCATTACTGAGCACTGAACATACAGAGCAAGACAGAAACCTACTCCAGAAGAGTGAGTGAGTGAGGTTTTACGCCGCTTTTAGCAATATTCCAGCAATATCACGGCGGGGGACACCAGAAATGGGCTTCACACATTGTACCCATGTTGGGAATCGAACCCGGGTCTTCGGCGTAACGAGCTAACGCTTTAACCACTAGGCTACCCAACCGCCCTACTCCAGAAGAGACAAGTCAGTCAACACAAACATTACAAAGGTAACACTGATCTGAAACCACTAGATTGGTTGGTGTGGTTGGTTTGTTGTATAACGCCGCACTCAGCAATATTCCAGCTATATGACGGCGGTCTGTAAATAATTGAGTCTGGACCAGACAATCCAGTAATTGATATCATGAGCATTGATCCACGCAATTGGGATACGATGACATACATCAACCAAGTAAGCAAGCCTAACCACCCGATCCCGTTAGTCACCTTTAACGACAAGCATAGTCACCTTTTAAGGAAAGAATGGGTTGCTGAAGACCTATTCTACCCCGGAATCTTCACGGGTTGCTGAAGACCTATTCTACCCCAGAAACTAACACTGATCTGAAACCACTAACCACTAGAAGCAGGAGTAGAGTCATGGTAAGAGGAGATAACTCCTGGATGCCTGCCAGAGTAATACAGAAACATACCACACCCAGATCGTACATCGTACAGTCAGAGACCGGACGCACCTACAGACGAAATCGTCATGACCTCATAGAAACAGTAATCAGTAAACCCGTCATACCAGACATCACCATACCAGCACGGAGTATACCAGCACCGAGTATGCCAGCACCGAGTGTGCCAACACCTAGTGTGCCAGCACCGTGTATGCCAGCACGGAGTATGCCAGCACCGTGTATGCCAGCACGGAGTATGCCAGCACCGAATATGCCTGCACCGAGTATGCCAGCACCGAGTATGCCAGCACGGAGTATGCCAGCACAGAGTATTCCAGCACCGAGTATGCCAGCATCAAGTATTTAGCACAGAGTATGCCAGCACCAAGTATGCCAGCACCGAGTATGCCAGCATCAAATATTTAGCACAGAGTATGCCATCACCGAGTATGCCATCACCGAGTATGCCAGCACTGAGTATGCCAGCACCAAGTATGCCAGCACTGAGTATGCCAGCATCAAGTATTTAGCACAGAGTATGCCAGCACAGAGTATGCCAGCACGGAGTATGCCAGCACCGAATATGCCAGTACCAAGTATGCCAGCACAGAGTATGCCAGCACCGAGTATGCCAGTATGCCAGCACCGAGTATGCCTGCACTGAGTATGCCAGTATGCCAGCACCGAGTATGCCAGCACCGAGTATGCCAGTATGCCAGTACGCCAGCACCGAGTATGCCAGCAGCATCACGTTATGTCGTCATGTCAAAGTCACCAATTGTAACAACCTGTCCGTCAACGTCGACCATGACATCCAGGTTGTCCATGGAGTCAACACCAACCAAACAAGTACCAGTCAACCGGCCGACATTGCCAGCCAAGACCGTAACCAGGAGTGGCCAAGTCATCGTTAAGCCTGCCAGGCTGAGAGACGAATCAGAGACTTTAATTTCAAGTGTTCAACAATGAAGAATGCTTAATAATGGAAGTGCCAAATATTGTTTATTATTCAGACTCGAAAGTGAGATTTCTAAGTGTATTGTCATAGCGACTGATTTATGACACCCATTGTCTGAAGAACATTTGATTGCAAAGGCTCATTACCCTGGAGCCATGACATCTATATGCCTTGAAACACTAAATGCTGTTATTTATAAGATGCTCATCCTAATTGTTAATCCCCATTTATGTGTACATCGACTGTCTGCCATCCTGAACAGGATGTGCAAGTATGTTACTGATGATTTACTGTTTACATTTATATTTATTACTTACTAAATGTCTGGTGACCTTGGCTATATAAGCCTTGGTCCAGGGAAAAACAAAATGGGAGAAAAAGAAAGGTCTTACCCTTAGCCTAGCTAGGGTTAGGCTGGGTGCTCCGGGGTACCTAGACAACAACCACTACCACTATGTGCTGACCAGGCACATAGTGTCTTCTGTATGTATATATCTACATGTATAAAGTAAAACTGTATATACCGCAAGCCATCGTCTCCAAGTTGTCACTTCCTACTGAGAACCATACGTCGGCCCCTTGCATATACGAGTATGCAAATTATTCATTAATCAACGTCAGACCACACGCGTTGTTAGGGGATCGGGGATTTTTTAACAGTTCGTTGTATCCGTTTGTTCGCTATATCCGTGTTTGTTATATCCGTGTTCCACTGTATTGTGAAACACTTCTGGACTGCATGGTGTTAATTGGAAAATTCATTATAAGGACTGTATTAAGTGTGTAGATGCAAGAAACACAAACTTCTGACACTCGCACCCACAGGGATTTTCATTACATGATGTTGCTCGTTAATCACAATGTTCAGTACAAATGGTGAACAATTTCAGTCTCATTATATGACGACTATCTTTATGGACATTTGTTTACGTTGAATACTTTGGTGGGTGAGGTTCAGAAAACTACAATCCTTACTTTTGGCTGAACCAGTTAAATAGTCAAAATTACCAATTTAAAAGAATAACAAACAACTTTCTGACAAAATACTCAAAATTGCTTACAACTGCCAAATAGTTACTAAATTGAAGTTATAAATGCATTGAACACTTGAGAGATAAAATAACATTAACTTTGGCATTGAAAAATATGATTTTACTTACATTTGTGTTGCTTTACACTTTGGAGAATGTAACCGTGGTCCTAACAAGATGGAGATTTGACTGGGGAACAGGTGCTTTTTTGAACATGTGACTTGAAATGAAAATGAGGCTATAAACAAGTTATTAATTTATTTGCAAAAGGTTTTTGAGAAATGGGGATTTGAACTCACAATCTCTAGGTTTGAAAGGTCATGTGACATATTAGGACGTAACACTTTATCCACTAAGCCAAAGTGAGGAGGTTCAAATGAAGATGACTTTAAGTGGACCAAATATTTAACTAAGAAAAACTTTGTTTTTTAAAAATAAATGAAACTTAAACCATTACCAAAATATAGAAAATGAACTCTTGAAACAAATGAAAAACAGCATTTCTGCATTTACAAAGTGTAAACATGATTTTCAACATATGGACTTTAAATGTGTGAATTTAATAAGTAATATTTTATGGACTTGAAAGTTTGAAAATTAATATCCTGAATCCATCAGTGCACACTAATTGTAGAGTCATCCTGATAGTTCAATGTGAACTTATTCTTTAGTGTTGTTTAAATCCCAAAGAAAGGGGGATGTTATGTTTGTTATTGTCGTAAGCATTGTTATTGATATAAGCGGTCGCACATGCGCATTAACACTTCCTGATCCAGCATGCTTTCTCGCCATTTTGGTCATTACCGGTACACACCGGTTAGCACAGCATTTACTCTGATTTTTCTAGTGAATCTTATAAGTTGAAGCTTACAACATACGTTGTTTCTACTTACGGTTCCTGATTTTAGTATCTACGACACGTAACAGCTACCACGAAGTCTGACAAGAAAACAGATAAAGCGTACAAGGTAATGTAACCACATCATAGCTGGTTCTGTCAAGCGTTCGCATTTACAGATTTATTTCTAAAGAGGATGGGTGGCCCGTACAGAGGTCACTGAGATATGATACAGGGTATTCAACAGAACAGTTTGTTTTTTCAGGTAATACAAGCCATGAAACCGCCTCAGTCAAAGGAAGAACCTTTGAGGCGCCCAACTCAAAGTAAGTTATTCATCATTCAACTTACAAAAATTGCTGACACTTTTATATTCTGAAAATGTTTCGAAAAAAAAAATGAATCTAAATGTTGGTAAAAAACACTAAGTCCTCACAAGGAAATAAATCATTACCTCGACATGCTCAGTGTTCTGAAAAATAAGCAACAACTGAAAATGCTCTGTTGTCATTTTATGTCAAACCAAAACACCAGAGACCTATATTCTCACCTAACAGTCATATGTTACCAATTTTCAGATCATGACGACAGTCACATTTCACCCCTGACTACTTTGAACAAAATCATTCAGAAAATTGTTGTGAAATGATGACATGCAAATCAACAATATTCTATTCAAATAACTAACAGTTGAAAATATCTTCGTTTCACTCAAGAGGCTGACCATTTTATATTCTGGGATTTCAAAATCAAAACAATAGTTATCATTGTTCATAACTCTAAGAATACTACCTCTATTGCATCATTGCCATTTTCAGATTTTCAACAGAAGTCGTCTTCTCTGTCAACTATACATTAAGGGTTGTTCTTGTAAAAAAGAAAAATCATACAGCTCTTCCTTGTACAAAGGCGGGAAAGTTCTCACTTCAACAATATGATTGAATGTTGTAAAAACATATTTTTGGTCCACGTGCAAGAGTGAATATTATCCTTCCCTATTTTTTATCCCGGGGATGAAATTCTCTGGTGTCAGGATGGTTCTCCCTAGTGTATTTGAACCCATACCAATGTGTTTAATCCTATCAACATATATTTCCCGCACTCATTTCTCACCCCACACCCCAACCAAACATGGTGAAAATGCATCAAGTATCAACATAAATAACTTGGTAGTTTTATTATTCTAGGATCGGACACACTAGTGAATTTTAACATTTAAACAATCAATTCAAAGAAACACAACATTTTATTTAATAATATTCATAAAAGGGAGGAATGTCTGTTTTTCTTAGTATTTCTCTTTGGACGCTTTGGTTGATTGGTCTGATCCTCATCGTGATCACTTTGTTGTTCAAGATGGATACAAAGTCATGAAGTCACGTGATCAGCTGACAGCATGAATGTCTTGACAGCATGCAATGCATGTGCAAAGGAAGTCTGTCATGAGATAATATACACTGATTCAAGTTAGTGTAAATTATCCCAGGATACATTTTCCTATTTCCACTAACTAAGATATGTTTCACTGGGATGAATTACCCTTAATATTTGGACATAACCTATCCCTGATTTCCCACACTAAGGTAGGATATTATACTTTAAAGTAAAACTTCACCCGGCATAATATTTAGGTAGGATATAATCCTTGCTTACACATGCCAATGTCATTTTCAATCCCACAGTTCAGGAAGTTTCAACTATCAGAAATGAGAAGTGACAAGCAATAAGTATGAGTCAGGATTAGATAAAATTATAGAAATGTACTTTTAATCCTGTCATTTACAATCACTGGGTTATGAAATAAAAGATCAAAATGTTTGGAATTTGTCATCATAATAAGATAAATGGATAGATATTTCAGTCAATCTGTAAAATACTGAATATTTAATATTTTCATGGATGTTTTTTTTGTAACTGGTCCTTACGCTCTTGCTGCGATGTCATACAAACATACACTTCACGTCAACTTCAAACCTGGATTTAGATAGAATAATTACCCCAGACAAAAGAAATGCCAAATGGGAACCTTTGTCAGGTATTCTGACTGGAGCTACCACTAATTATACCGGTAACATTAAGTGAATGACAACAAATACATGGGTGTAGGGTTATACCAAGATACATGGATGACAACACGGTAGTGGCATTCGTATTATCCATGTAATACGAAATCCAAAATCTGAAATGCTTTCAATGTGGATGCTTTTTTTTATCCATTAAACTACAACCATCAGAACACATTCCAATTTCTGACAGAATAAGCGGTGACCACTGTCACTATCAGATGTATCATGGCCTTGTAATACGAGTATGTACTGGAGTTTTATGGAGTGGCCGGGTGACTTCTAACATTCATCATGTCCAGACTGTCCTAACTTGGTAGGAATATATATCACCATTGTATCTGAATGGTCAGTATTGTATTCAAGATTCTGAAACTATCTTTGACTAACAATGTGATGAAATAGAGAATACTACACTCGTTCTCGTAAGATACTAACAAACCCAAACACCAGAGACCTATATTCTCGCCTAACAGTCAAACGTTACCTTTTTTCAGATCCAGATGACACACCAGATCAGCCAAGGGGAGAACTTCACGCCAATCCTTATACTACTAGTAAGTAGTTTTCTACTCAACTTTTGAAAAGCAAGATTTGACTGTTTTAATTCAAAATTATTTATTTTCCCTGTTATAAAAATAATGTTCCTTGTTGTGATATTGTCACTATCAGACATATCAGGACTTTGGACCAACCTATAATGGAGTTTTATGGAGTGGCCTGGTGACTTCTTAATATTCATCATGTCCAGACTATCCTAACTTGGTAGGAATATATATCACCATTGTATCTGAATGGTCAGTATTGTATTCAAGATTCTGAAACTATCTTTGACTAACAATGTGATGAAACATGAATATCATATGTGTTACTTTGTTCTAACATAAAGTCTGTTCACTTTGATCGTGAGTTAAAATCCCGGATTCCACCGGATTAAGTTTCTAGGTTTGTCACACTACCCATGCTCATGAATTTCACCAAAGTGGTAAACCTCTGAGACCTGCATCACTTTCCTCCCACATCAAGCTGATGCAACATGATGTGACTGGAATACTTTTTAAAGTTATTTCTTTAATATTCATCTTATAAGCATAATGTACCAAGATCAACTATCATTGTATTTTTGTTGACAGGTTTCTGGCGCTCTGATCGGTAAGAATGGCATTATTATCTCATGAAGAATTTTTTAAAGATCAGAGATGGGCCTCTATTTAACTTGTTTAATCTTTTAAAGCTAAAACCAATTTAATCACTCATTATCTGTCACCTTTTAGCCATTTCAAAATAATAGGTGGGATGAAATGGGGTTTAACGTTGCGTCCAAGATTATTGCACTTATATAGCGACATGCATGCACGTGTGTGTGTGTGTGGGGTTGCTTGTGCTGGTCCGGACTGATGCCGATTTATAGTGCTAGCCCACTTAGATACCATGCCACAGATTAACATGAATACCCCACTCAGACACAGTATACTGACTCCGAGCCGACCAGTCCTTGTTTTAGCCCCTTAATGCTGAGCGCCAGACAGGGTAACAACAAGTACCATCTTTTAATGTGTTTCGGGATCGAACCCTGGACCTTCCGCTCTCCTGGGGAACACTCTACCACTAGACCACGGAGGCAGTCTCAAAATAATAAATTAGACATTAAATTAATAATATGCAAAGATTTTGATCAGTATAGCATGTTGGTTAGGGTTCATACATTCACTCTTGTGATTCGGTCAATCATTCCTGAATGACAAACAAATTTGAACAAACAAATCATCAGCAAAATCAATTTGTTATTTTTGAGATGACAGGAAAGTATTGTGCAATACTTTTTTTAATCTTTTCAGGTGCGAAACAACACTGCCGAGAAAATGGTTTGAAAACCAATCCCCCAACTGGTTCCAGAAACTACAAGAAAAATGCATGTATTGTTGCCGTGCTTGGATAGAGCCTGGTGATGGAAAACTAATCATAGGGATTGCGTAAGTTTTGAGTTTTCTTTGTGTTTTATCTGCTGGCACTGACCTCAGTGAACTGTATAAAAAGGGATCAGAAAGATGGAAATCCTGGCAGTGGTGAAATGTTTTCTAAATTAGGACTAACATCATTCTTGTGTTGTTTCCTAAAAAGACCACACAAATTTCATGATTGGTTTTACAGATACGACTAAGATTTTAACCAACTTAAAAGCAACAGAATAAAATTACAAAGTGAAATATGGTCAAAGTGTGAATGCAGTTATAAATGAAGTCAATGAATTTTTTACCTAAAATTCTTTTCTTTTTCCCTCATGTCTTTTGGGGAGAGGGGACGTGAAAGTAGAAATGAACTTGTTCTGGCCTTATGATCGATAATGACTTTCTCATCTGTTTGTGTCTAAAGCCTGTGTATGTTGTATGTTTCAGATACCTCATTCAGGATGAAGCAACTGTTCACAGCTTTTGTGATAAATTAAGAGAACTCGGTTCAAAACATGATGTTAGCAGTAATGATGGAAACAACAGAAATGATTTTCATGATGATAGAACTGTTATTTTGTCAGATGCGTGCACAAAAAGATATTATTGCCCTAATTCTAATTTCCCAGGACATCGTGTAATTCCAGAACAACCGACAGCTCCTGGAAATCCACCAATTCCTGGAAATCTTGTATTTCCAAGACCACTGATAGTTCCTGGATATCCACAGATTCCCGTAAATCGTGTATTTCCAAGACAACCGACAGCTCCTGGAAATCCACCAATTCCCGTAAATCATGTATTTCCAAGACAACCGACAGCTCCTGGATATCCACGGATTCCCGTAAATCGTGTATTTCCAGAACTGACAGCTCCGGGGCTTGGGGGCTTCTGGTATAATGGCTCCACATACCACATTTTCAGTCATCTCTTTGAAAAGGGATTATACTTTCATATCAATGTTTTAGAAATGTTAGCCATTTATGTTGTTGTGAAACTTTGGGGTCCACTATGGTATGGTAAGATGGTTTTGGCATACAGTGACAATATGTGCACAGTTAACATAATTAATGGAAAGGAAGGGCAAAAGATAAGTATAGCTCAAACATTGATATTAGAATTAATCAAAAAGGAAGAAAAATTACACCACTTCAACCTGGTATGTAAACACCTAAAGGGAACAGAAAATTTTATAGCAGACATCTTATCGCGATGTCCCAGTGATGAGTTTATAAGACAGTATGGTGATTCATGTGTAGAGTATGATGCAGGTCCTGTTTTAGATGAATTTGTTGAGATTTACAAACAATTCTGGAAGATATTCATTAACCTTCTAATTCTCTTTCCACAAAATTTGTGAAATAAAACCTGTCTGGAATTCATGATTCTGTGATAGACCACAAAGTTTGACAACAGCATACACTACGGCCATAGAATACCAGGGATATCATTAATTACGGTGGTTTGGTTAAAAATTAATGTCTATTTGCATCACAATTAATGATATTAAAACCCAAAAAGGTTTCGATTAGCAATTTTTTGTATCAGAATTTTCCTGTGAAATATGTGAGCCGGGTGTTGGAAAATCCAAAATGGCTGCTACTGAAGGAATCGGTCTCATATTAGGTCAGTAACAACCATCTTGGACTTTTACTGACGTAATACAGGCTCATAAGTAGTTCTGCTCTTACTTTGAGGTATAATAAATAAAGAATTGTGTATGCATGATTGTTTTACGTGTTGGGCTTCAGCTACCTTCAGACCATTTCATCTGTACATCTGTACACAGAGATGCCAACCGTTACAATTTTGGTGTAATAGTTACAATTTTGGCGTAATAGTTATAATTTTGGCGTGTTAATAGTTACAATTTTGGCGTAATAGTTACAATTTTGGTGTAATAGTTACAATTTTTGCGTAATAGTTACAAATTTGGTGTAATAGTTACATTTTGGCGTGTTAATAGTTACAATTTTGGCATAATAGTTACAATTTTGGTGTAATAGTTACAATTTTGGCGTAATAGTTATAATTTTGGCGTAATAGTTACAATTTTGGTGTAATAGTTACAATTTTGGCGTAATAGTTAATTTTGGTGTAATAGTTACATTTTGGCGTGTTAATAGTTACAATTTTGGCGTGATAATAGTTACAATTTTGGTGCAACAGTTACAATTTTGGCGTAATAGTTACAACTTTGGTGTAATAGTTACAATTTTGGTGTAATAGTTACAATTTTCGCGTAATAGTTACAATTTTGGTGTAATAGTTACATTTTGGCGTGTTAATAGTTACAATTTTGGCGTAATAGTTACAATTTTGGTGTAATAGTTACAATTTTGGCGTAATAGTTACAATTTTGGTGTAATAGTTACAATTTTGGTGCAATAGTTACAATTTTCGCGTAATAGTTACAATTTTGGTGTAATAGTTACATTTTGGCGAGTTAATAGTTACAATTTTGGCGTAATAGTTACAATTTTGGAGTAATAGTTACAATTTTGGCGTAATAGTTACAATTTTGGCGTAATAGTTACAATTTTGGTGTAATAGTTACAATTTTGGTGTAATAGGTACAATTTTGGCGTGTTAATAGTTACAATTTTGGCGTAATAGTTACAATTTTGGTGTAATAGTTACAATTTTGGCGTAATAGTTACAATTTTGGTGTAATAGTTACAATTTTGGTGCAATAGTTACAATTTTGGCGTGATAATAGTTACAATTTTGGTGCAACAGTTACAATTTTGGCGTGATAATAGTTACAATTTTGGTGCAACAGTTACAATTTTGGCGTAATAGTTACAATTTTTGTGTAATAGTTACAATTTTGGCGTAATAGTTACAATTTTGGTGTAATAGTTACAATTTTGGTGTAATAGGTACAATTTTGGCGTGTTAATAGTTACAATTTTGGCGTAATAGTTACAATTTTGGTGTAATAGTTACAATTTTGGCGTAATAGTTACAATTTTGGTGTAATAGTTACAATTTTGGTGCAATAGTTACAATTTTCGCGTAATAGTTACAATTTTGGTGTAATAGTTACATTTTGGCGAGTTAATAGTTACAATTTTGGCGTAATAGTTACAATTTTGGTGTTATAGTTACAATTTTGGAGTAATAGTTACAATTTTGGTGTAATAGTTACAATTTTGGTGTAATAGTTACAATTTTGGCGTGTTAAAAGTTACAATTTTGGCGTAATAGTTACAATTTTTTGAATTATAGTTACAATTTTGGTATTATAGTTACAATTTTGGCGTAATAGTTACAGTTTTGGTGTAATAGTTACAATTTTTGTGTAATAGTTACAATTTTGGCGTAAGAGTTACAATTTTGGCGTAATAGTTACAATTTTGGTGTAATAGTTACAATTTTGGTGTAATAGTTACAATTTTCGCGTAATAGTTACAATTTTGGTGTAATAGTTACATTTTGGCGTGTTAATAGTTACAATTTTGGCGTAATAGTTACAATTTTGGTGTAATAGTTACAATTTTGGCGTAATAGTTACAATTTTGGTGTAATAGTTACAATTTTGGTGCAATAGTTACAATTTTCGCGTAATAGTTACAATTTTGGTGTAATAGTTACATTTTGGCGAGTTAATAGTTAAAATTTTGGCGTAATAGTTACAATTTTGGAGTAATAGTTACAATTTTGGTGTAATAGTTACAATTTTGGCGTAATAGTTACAATTTTGGTGTAATAGTTACAATTTTGGTGTAATAGGTACAATTTTGGCGTGTTAATAGTTACAATTTTGGCGTAATAGTTACAATTTTGGTGTAATAGTTACAATTTTGGCGTAATAGTTACAATTTTGGTGTAATAGTTACAATTTTGGTGCAATAGTTACAATTTTGGCGTGATAATAGTTACAATTTTGGTGCAACAGTTACAATTTTGGCGTAATAGTTACAATTTTTGTGTAATAGTTACAATTTTGGCGTAATAGTTACAATTTTGGTGTAATAGTTACAATTTTGGTGTAATAGGTACAATTTTGGCGTGTTAATAGTTACAATTTTGGCGTAATAGTTACAATTTTGGTGTAATAGTTACAATTTTGGCGTAATAGTTACAATTTTGGTGTAATAGTTACAATTTTGGTGCAATAGTTACAATTTTCGCGTAATAGTTACAATTCTGGTGTAATAGTTACATTTTGGCGAGTTAATAGTTACAATTTTGGCGTAATAGTTACAATTTTGGTGTTATAGTTACAATTTTGGAGTAATAGTTACAATTTTGGTGTAATAGTTACAATTTTGGTGTAATAGTTACAATTTTGGCGTGTTAAAAGTTACAATTTTGGCGTAATAGTTACAATTTTTTGAATTATAGTTACAATTTTGGTATTATAGTTACAATTTTGGCGTAATAGTTACAATTTTGGTGTAATAGTTACAATTTTTGTGTAATAGTTACAATTTTGGCGTAAGAGTTACAATTTTGGCGTAATAGTTACAATTTTGGTGTAATAGTTACAATTTTGGTGTAATAGTTACATTTTGGCGTGTTAATAGTTACAATTTTGGCGTGTTAATAGTTACAATTTTGGTGTAATAGTTACAGTGTTGTTTTTTTTTCATGTTAGAAGTTTCAATGAAAAGTCTTTTAACGGTGTTGGGATTGTTTCATGTTAGAAGTGTTAATAAAAAGTCTTTTAGCGGTAATTTTTGTATATATTTGCATATACATGGTATATTATGAATTGTGTACTGTTGATTGTTAGTTTATTTGATGACAATGCATGTCTGATACTGTAAACCCTCCAGTAGAGGTAGCGCTGTATACGTTGAGGGATATAAGAAGTTTGTTTGAACCAGATAGATCAGAAGCGCTAATGTAACAATTGTATTGTTATTGTTGCTCCATGTCTGATACTGTAAACCCTCCAGTAGAGGTAGCGCTGTATACGTTGAGGGATATAAGAAGTTTGTTTGAACCAGACAGATCAGAAGCGCTAATGTAACAATTGTATTGTTATTGTTGCTCCATGTCTGATACTGTAAACCCTCCAGTAGAGGTAGCGCTGTATACGTTGAGGGATATATGAAGTTTGTTTGAACCAGACAGATCAGAAGTGCTAATGTAACAATTGTATTGTTATTGTTGCTCCATGTCTGATACTGTAAACCCTCCAGTAGAGGTAGCGCTGTATACGTTGAGGGAACACGGTTCCAGAGTTTTTTCACCAATGTTTTTTTCTCTGGTTTTACGTGTCGGGCTTCAGCTACCTTCAGACCATTTCATCTGTACATCTGTACACAGAGATGCCAACCGTTACAATTTTGGTGTAATAGTTACAATTTTGGTGTAATAGTTACAATTTTTGGCCTAATAGTATCAATTTTGGTGTAATAGTTACAATTTTGGTGTAATAGTTACAATTTTGGCCTAATAGTATCAATTTTGGCGTAATAGTTACAATTTTGGCGTAATAGTATCAATTTTGAGTTAATAATTACTCTATGAGGCTTGTCCTCCTTCAAATCAAATTTTTTGTCATGAATTATTTAGATTCATAAATATCCTGGAGAGCAAATTGTTAAATTCAATTCAATTAAAACACCAGTGATTACTGATTACTGCTCTGATTACTCCAAAGCTTCAATTTGAGTTGGCATCTCTGTAGATATATTTATGTTGGTTGACACGTTTCATGTTAGAAGTGTCAATTAAAAGTCTTTTAACGGTGTTGGTATTTTTTCATGTTAGTAGTGTCAATTAAAAGTCTTTGAGCGCTGTTGGTATTTTTTCATGTTAGAAGTGTTAATAAAAAGTCTTTGAGCTCTGTTGGTATTGTTTCATGTTAGAAGTGTTAATGAAAAATTAATCTATCTAGTTGGGTTTTATGTTGTTCAATATGGGTTGTGAATACACAATGCCATTTAGAAAGTGGTCAAATGTAACAAGTGACATATTTGAGATAACACTTTCTTAGTAAAGTACAGATTCTCGTACTTTTTTGGGTTGAGTCCCATCCGGGATTCGAACCCACACTGCCAGAGTGAGGCACCTAATCACCAGCACACAAAGTCAGCCATTTAACCTACTCAGCCCGATTTGGTTGGAATGAATTCTTCCTGGGAGGTACAAACTTCTTCTTAGGAGGCTGTTTATATGACGAGTCTTTCTGATCCCCGGTATGTTTCTGGGGATGGGAAGATCCGTGTGCCTTGGCAGCTAGGCTGATAGTTGATGCTTGGAATTGTTCCATTGTATCTTGTCTGACTTCGTCTACGATATGTCCCAATTTGCCGTTAAATGTCTTGGAAGCACATTTTGGTTGTTACGTTTAATTCACCTCTTGGTTTGGCTGGAAACAGATCTTGAACGAATCTGTGCTAGTACTGGTTGATGCTGAACCCATAGAAGCTGTGAAGACATCAAGATTTGGGAATAATCGAGTCTGGACCAGACAATCCAGTGATTGATATCACGAGCATCAGACTTGGGTGGAGAGTAAGTCTTCCTTCATTCTGACGATGGTGTCTAGCAGGCTGTGGATGAGTCCGACCTGATCAGTCCTAACAGTCATAGGAGTCTCTCCGGCTATGCCATCATATGATGTCTGTAACGGTGGAATGATGTGTCCAATTCTGGCGACAAACCAGTTGATATAAGAGCTAATGTCCTTTGAATATCTGGATACGGAGGACAGATCCTTAATCCGTGAAGCAGGTAATGTGACGTTAGTACTAGGGTTGCACACTAGCTTCATAAAGTCTTCGTCCAAACTTTGATAATCCGGAAGTGGAGCATCATGTGTTCTGTACAACTTCCGCTTAAATGGCTGAGTGAGTGAGTGAGTTGGGTTTAACACCGCTTTTAATAGTATTCCAGTTATATCACGGCGTGTCAGCTTAATGTGGGAGGAAAGCCCGAAGTGATGCAGGTCTCAGACGTTTAGCACTTCGGTGAAATCCACGAGCCCGTACGGGTATGGTGCTGACAAACCTAGAAACATAATCCTGGCAAACCGGGATTCGAACCCACAATCATAGGTTTCTGGACGCAACTCTGCACAGAGAATCGCATCGCCTTAGACAACTGGGCAACCCGTGCCCCCCGCATAAATGGAGGTAAGGGTAGTCGTTCATCATGTCTGAGCTTGAGTAGACTTTCCGACATCTGGTCTACTACCTTGCCTGCATAACCTGGCCAAGGCAGATGTGTTTCGATGATGTAGGAGCATGACATCCCCCATATTCCGGCATCTTAGGTGGTTGTAGTACAGACATGAGTGATATAACTCCTTGATGAGTTCCACAAAAGTATACCCCTCCGTATAATCCCGCCGGGGTGAGTCATCAGCCTGATTAATCTCTTCATAAAACTCTGATTCCGCCTCCGAGGGATCGTGGGTAGATCTCAGGGGGGTTTGTAATTTGTAGATAATCTGTAGACTCCATGTGTTTCCCGTGCAGTTCATTACCTGCTGGTGTCCAGGATTCCGGTATGATAAAGGTTCGTGTGGCTTGTGTATAACTGACCCTGGTTAGCTGAACAGTCGGCTGGGTTACGGTACCGTGTCTTAACGGTCAGCTGGACGGTCGGCTGGGTTACGGCACGGTGTCTCAATGGTCAGCTGGACGGTCGGCTGGGTTACGGCACGGTGTCTTAACGGTCAGCCGAACAGTCGGCTGGGTTATGGTACGGTGTCTTAACAGTCAGCTGGACGGTCGGCTGGGTTACGGCACGGTGTCTTAACGGTCAGCCGAACAGTCGGCTGGGTTATGGTACGGTGTCTTAACGGTCAGCTGGACGGTCGGCTGGACAGTCAGCTGGACGGTCAGCTGGACGGTCGGCTGGGTTACGGCACGGTGTCTTAACTGTCAGCTGGACGGTCGGTGTCTTAGTTGGGGAGTATGGCCTTGTGGTACCCTGCCCGGACCCAAGCTAAGTTTTAGCTGACCGGTAGGGAAAAGCTGATATGTTAGCTAAACACCTGGCAATACAAGGTGTGAACAATGGTCATACATGTATTTATTGTCCTTATCAACTACTCCTTGGTTCTAGGGATGATGTAGCTCTCTTTCAAAATCACAAGTCAGATGGTTTGCTCCAGTCCTTTTTATTTATGATAGAGTTAATCATAAATACACACACATGGTCCTCAGATATATTCTTGTTGTTGCCTGATATAGATACAACACATACCTAGATGATGGTTGAAGAGCCTGATGGTTTTTCTGATGAACGTTAACTCTACTTCTTTTCTGACTCGGGATCCCAAAACCACAGTGAACCGTTCTGTTCAGCTGTATGCTCCCGACTCCCCGCACCACTCTCGGACAACTAACAAAATACTATCAATGATAATTTTAGCTCCTCCCTCCAAAATCACCTTTGACATCATGAGAAATGAGTCATAATGGTCATTCCCCAATTTCCATAGTAATTAGTTTTATCATCAAGCCCTTCGGTCTAACCAATCTGATTACCTCTTCTAGGGTCATTGGTCAACTCGGACATACTCATATAATCAAATACCCTCAAGTACTCTGCTAGACTGGAAGGCGCCGAAAAGATACTTAATCATGTTATTTTGACATTCCAATCAAGCAGTAGTATTCAGAAATATTTGATCACCACCAATCTTAACGATTTTGTTCCATCCATCTATCTCCCTTCTAACATTTTCATTGCAAGACCGAATTCTACTTATCTCACACTAGTGACTAATAAAAGCAAAATCCATAATCACTTGCCCTGGGGGTTATGCCCTCACCCTGTTCAATCACTTCTCTCATATGCTTCTATGTGTTACCCAAAAGCTTAGTTTAGTAAACTACATTTTAAGTAAATACCAGAAAACCCCTTTTTCTAAAATACCCTTGTTATAGTAATATGAACCAAAACATCTCCCAAACCAAGAAAAATGTCAAATGGTCGGCGCATGACTGTTGGAATTATGGGAAAGTCTGTATACATGGCAACTCTCAACAATCCCTCTGTTGGTATTCTGGGAAAGTCTGTATACATGGCAACTCTCAACAATCCCTCTGTTGGTATTCTGGGAAAGTCTGTATAAATGGCAAATCTCAACAATCCCTCTGTTGGTATTCTGGGAAAGTCTGTATACATGGCAACTCTCGACAATCCCTCTGTTGGAATTACGGGAAAGTCTGTATACATGGCAACTCTCAACAATCCCTCTGTTGGAATTCTGAGAAAGTCTGTATACATGGCAACTCTCAACAATCCACCTGTTGGAATTACGGAAAAGTCTGTATACATGGCAACTCTCAACAATCCCTCTGTTGGAATTACGGGAAAGTCTGTATACATGGCGACTCTCAACAATCCCTCTGTTGGAATTACGGGAAAGTCTGTATGCATGGCGACTCAACAATCCACCTGTTGGAATTACGGGAAAGTCTGTATACATGGCAACTCTCAACAATCCCTCTGTTGGAATTCTGGGAAAGTCTGTATACATGGCAACTCTCAACAATCCCTCTGTTGGAATTCTGGGAAAGTCTGTATACATGGCAACTCTCAACAATCCCTCTGTTGGAATTCTGAGAAAGTCTGTATACATGGCAACTCTCAACAATCCACCTGTTGGAATTACGGAAAAGTCTGTATACATGGCAACTCTCAACAATCCCTCTGTTGGAATTACGGGAAAGTCTGTATACATGGCGACTCTCAACAATCCCTCTGTTGGAATTACGGGAAAGTCTGTATGCATGGCGACTCAACAATCCACCTGTTGGAATTACGGGAAAGTCTGTATACATGGCAACTCTCAACAATCCCTCTGTTGGAATTCTGGGAAAGTCTGTATACATGGCAACTCTCAACAATCCCTCTGTTGGAATTCTGGGAAAGTCTGTATACATGGCAACTCTCAACAATCCCTCTGTTGGAATTACGGGAAAGTCTGTATACATGGGGACTCTCAACAATCCCTCTGTTGGTATTCTGGGAAAGTCTGTATACATGGTAACTCTCAACAATCCCTCTGTTGGTATTCTGGGAAAGTCTGTATATATTGAAACTCACAACAATCCCTCTGTTGGTATTCTGGGAAAGTCTGTATACATGGCAACTCTCAACAATCCCTCTGTTGGTATTCTGGGAAAGTCTGTATAAATGGCAAATCTCAACAATCCCTCTGTTGGTATTCTGGGAAAGTCTGTATAAATGGCAAATCTCAACAATCCCTCTGTTGGTATTCTGGGAAAGTCTGTATACATGGCAACTCTCGACAATCCCTCTGTTGGAATTACGGGAAAGTCTGTATACATGGCAACTCTCAACAATCCCTCTGTTGGAATTCTGAGAAAGTCTGTATACATGGCAACTCTCAACAATCCCTCTGTTGGAATTACGGAAAAGTCTGTATACATGGCAACTCTCAACAATCCCTCTGTTGGAATTACGGGAAAGTCTGTATACATGGCAAATCTCAACAATCCCTCTGTTGGAATTACTGGAAAGTCTGTATGCATGGCGACTCAACAATCCACCTGTTGGAATTACGGGAAAGTCTGTATACATGGCAACTCTCAACAATCCCTCTGTTGGAATTCTGGGAAAGTCTGTATACATGGCAACTCTCAACAATCCCTCTGTTGGAATTCTGGGAAAGTCTGTATACATGGCAAATCTCAACAATCCCTCTGTTGGAATTCTGGGAAAGTTTGTATACATGGGGACTCTCAACAATCCCTCTGTTGGTATTCTGGGAAAGTCTGTATACATGGTAACTCTCAACAATCCCTCTGTTGGTATTCTGGGAAAGTCTGTATACATGGTAACTCTCAACAATCCACCTGTTGGTATTCTGGGAAAGTCTGTATACATGGCGACTCTCAACAATTCACCTGTTGGAATTACAGGAAAGTCTGTATACATGGCAACTCTCAACAATTCACCTGTTGGAATTACAGGAAAGTCTGTATACATGGCGACTCTCAACAACCCATCTGTTGGAATTACGGGAAAGTCTGTATACATGGCGACTCTCAACAATCCATCTGTTGGAATTACGGGAAAGTCTGTATACATGGCAACTCTCAACAACCCACCTGTTGGAATTACGGGAAAGTCTGTATACATGGCAACTCTCAACAATCCCTCTGTTGGTATTCTGGGAAAGTCTGTATACATGGTGACTCTCAACAATCCATCTGTAGGAATTACGGGAAAGTCTGTATACATGGTGACTCTCAACAATCCACCTGTTGGAATTCTGGGAAAGTCTGTATGCATGGTGACTCTCAACAATCCACCTGTTGGAATTACGGAAAAGTCTGTATGCATGGTGACTCTCAACAATCCACCTGTTGGAATTACGGGAAAGTCTGTATACATGGCGATTCTCAACAATCCATCTGTGGGGATTCCGGGAAAGTTTGTATACAAGGCGACTCTCAACAGTCCATTCATGGGGATTCCGGGAAAGTTTGTATACATGGGGATTCCGGGAAAGTCTGTATATACAGATGACTCTCAACAGTCCATCCATGGGGATTCTGGGAAAGTCTGTATACATGGCGACTCTCAACAGTCCATCCATGGGGATTCCGGGAAAGTCTGTATATACAGATGACTCTCAACAGTCCATCCATGGGGATTCCGGGAAAGTTTGTATATACAGATGACTCTCAACAGTCCATCCATGGGGATTCCGGGAAAGTCTGTATACATGGCGACTCTCAACAATCCCTCTGTTGGAATTCTGAGAAAGTCTGTATACATGGCAACTCTCAACAATCCACCTGTTGGAATTACGGAAAAGTCTGTATACATGGCAACTCTCAACAATTCCTCTGTTGGAATTACGGGAAAGTCTGTATACATGGCAAATCTCAACAATCCCTCTGTTGGAATTACTGGAAAGTCTGTATGCATGGCGACTCAACAATCCACCTGTTGGAATTACGGGAAAGTCTGTATACATGGCAACTCTCAACAATCCCTCTGTTGGTATTCTGGGAAAGTCTGTATACATGGTAACTCTCAACAATCCCTCTGTTGGTATTCTGGGAAAGTCTGTATACATGGTAACTCTCAACAATCCACCTGTTGGTATTCTGGGAAAGTCTGTAAACATGGCGACTCTCAACAATTCACCTGTTGGAATTACAGGAAAGTCTGTATACATGGCGACTCTCAACAACCCATCTGTTGGAATTACGGGAAAGTCTGTATACATGGCGACTCTCAACAATCCATCTGTTGGAATTACGGGAAAGTCTGTATACATGGCAACTCTCAACAACCCACCTGTTGGAATTACGGGAAAGTCTGTATACATGGCAACTCTCAACAATCCCTCTGTTGGTATTCTGGGAAAGTCTGTATACATGGCAACTCTCAACAATCCCTCTGTTGGTATTCTGGGAAAGTCTGTATGCATGGTGACTCTCAACAATCCACCTGTTGGAATTCTGGGAAAGTCTGTATGCATGGTGACTCTCAACAATCCACCTGTTGGAATTACGGAAAAGTCTGTATGCATGGTGACTCTCAACAATCCACCTGTTGGAATTACGGGAAAGTCTGTATACATGGCGATTCTCAACAATCCATCCGTGGGGATTCCGGGAAAGTTTGTATACAAGGCGACTCTCAACAGTCCATTCATGGGGATTCCGGGAAAGTTTGTATACATGGGGATTCCGGGAAAGTCTGTATATACAGATGACTCTCAACAGTCCATCCATGGGGATTCTGGGAAAGTCTGTATACATGGCGACTCTCAACAGTCCATCCCTGGGGATTCCGGGAAAGTCTGTATATACAGATGACTCTCAACAGTCCATCCATGGGGATTCCGGGAAAGTCTGTATACATGGCGACTCTCAACAGTCCATCCATGGGGATTCCGGGAAAGTTTGTATATACAGATGACTCTCAACAGTCCATCCATGGGGATTCCGGGAAAGTTTGTATATACAGATGACTCTCAACAGTCCATCCATGGGGATTCCGGGAAAGTCTGTATACATGGCGACTCTCAACAGTCCATCCATGGGGATTCCGGGAAAGTCTGTATATACAGATGACTCTCATGCCAAACAAGAATCCACCTGAGGGCATACTGGGTAATGATATTCATCCACAGAGGCAACTAAATGGATTGGGTGCTCAGGCTTGATGACCATGATGTGAGCCACTGGATTGTCTGCTCCAGACTCGATTATTTACAGACCACTGTCAAGTAGCTGGAATCTTACTGGTTGCGGTGTTAAACAACAAACAAACAAACAGTCCACTATGTTTTGATGATGAGTCTTATGATAGAAGGGAGACAACTCTCAGTCTCTTGGCTGAGGTTCCAGAGTCCAGTGATCTGATAGACTGAAGTGAGGTGAGGTGAGGTGAGGTGAAATTGGGTTTAACATCGCGTCCAAGATAATTGCACTTATTTAGCGACGTGCATGTGTAGCAGCCATAAAATTTCTGAGTCCCGAGGCCAGACGCCTTGTTCACATGACCAAAGAGGTTAACCCTGTCAGCAATTGACAAGGTAAGGATGTCATCTGTGGGATGACTCCACGCCCTGCTACACATGCATGTGTGTGGCTGCTTGTACTAGTCTGGAATGATGCCGATTTATAGTGCTAGCTCACTGAGATACCATGCCACAGTTTAACATGAATACCCCACTCAGACACAGTATACTGACTCCGGGCCGACCAGTCCTTGTTTTCGCCCCTTAATGCTGAGCGCCAGACAGGGTAACAACAAGTACCACCTTACAGTCAGCTACAGCTAAAGACAGCGTGTTGACAGAAGTCAGAGACTACATAAGTCAAGTTAGTAGTCAAGCAATACAACATCAGACATACAGAGAGGAATTGACATGTGTGGATGGTTTAGTGTTTAAAGGACACCTACTGCTTGAGAGAATTCATAGTTCCCACCCGGGAGGAGTGAAATGTAAAAGCCGAGCAGGAGAAGTTCTATTTTGGCCCGGTGAGGCCACAGGTATTGAGAGAACTGTTGCATCATGTGAAATATGCGCAGATATCAGAAAGGAAATTCCTCCGAGACCCTGGTTGAACGGAAGTTCACATTTACTAACTGTTGATTATTTCTCCAACTGGCCAGAAATGGTTTGGCTAGAAGATACAACCTGTCAAAGAGTAATTCTTCTCCAGGAGAGCCAGTTCGGCAGGTATGGCATTCCAGATATCGTCATGAGCGATAGCGCCACAGTAGTCAAGTTCAGAATTAAAGAAATCAGCCGCAGAATACGACTTCAGGGTTAGAAACTAACAGTTTTCGTCCACTAGTCCTTATAATGATAAATAACATATAGCAAAACCCTTAAAATGGGCCAATTTCTACTAGTCCTCAGGATACCTTTCACTATTGGGCAGTTTGGTAAGGACTACAGGACTAGTGCCTATTTCTAACGCTGGACTTAGAACAAATCACTTCTAACAGACAAGCAGAGAAGTCAGTCCAAACAATAAAGAATGTTCTGAGGAAAGCATTGGATCCTTACAGTCCTATCGAAGGGATAGGAAAGTCTCCAGCTCAATTATTCTTCGAGAGGAGATTGAGAGGAACTGTACCAATGTCAAACCCATTACTAAGCACTGAACATATAGAGCAAGACAGAAACCTACTCCAGAAGAGACAAGTCAGTCAACACAAACATTACAAAGGTAACACTTATCTGAAACCACTAGATTGGTTGGTTGGTTTGTTGTTTAATGCCGCACTCAGCAATATTCCAGCTATATGACGGCGGTCTGTAATTAATAGAGTCTGGACCAGACAATCCAGTGATTGATATCATGAGCATCGATCCACGCAATTGGGATCGATGACATGCATCAACCAAGTCAGCAAGCCTGACCACCTGATCCCGTTAGTCGCCTTTTACGACAAGCATAGTCACCTTTTAAGGCAAGAATGGGTTGCTGAAGACCTATTCTACCCCGGAATCTTCACGGGTTGAAACCACTAACCACTAGAAGCAGGAGATAGAGTCATGGTAAGAGGAGATAACTCCTGGATGCCTGCCAGAGTAGTACAGAAACATGCCACACCCAGATCGTACATCGTACAGTCAGAGACAGGACGCACCTACAGAAGACATCGCCATGACCTCAGAGAAACAGTAATCAGTAAACCCGTCGTACCAGACATCACCATACCAGCACGGAGTATACCAGCACGGAGTATGCCAGCACCGAGTATGCCAGCACCGAGTATGCCAGCACAAAGTCTGCCAGCACGGAGTATGCCAGCACCGAGTATGCCAGCACCAAGTATGCATGAGTATGCCAGCACGGAGTATGCCAGCGCTGAGTATGCAAGCACCAAGTATGCCCGCACCGAGTATGCATGAGTATGCCAGCACGGAGTATGCCAGCACGGAGTATGCCAGCACAGAGTATGCCAGCACGGAGTATGCCCGCACCGAGTATGCATGAGTATGCCAGCACGGAGTATGCCAGCACGGAGTATGCCAGCACGGAGTATGCCAGCACCAAGTATGCCAGCACCAAGTATGCATGAGTATGCCAGCTTGGAGTATGCCAGCACGGAGTATGCCAGCACGGAGTATGCCAGCACCAAGTATGCATCAGTATGCCAGCGCTGAGTATGCAAGCACCAAGTATGCCCGCACCGAGTATGCATGAGTATGCCAGCACGGAGTATGCCAGCACGGAGTATGCCAGCACTGAGTATGCCAGCACGGAGTATGCCAGCACGGAGTAGCCAGCAACGAGTATGCCAGCACCAAGTATGCCAGCACCGAGTATGCATGAGTATGCCAGCGCGGAGTATGCCAGCACGGAGTATGCCAGCACTGAGTATGCCAGCACGGAGTATGCCAGCACGGAGTAGCCAGCAACGAGTATGCCAGCACCAAGTATGCCAGCACCGAGTATGCATGAGTATGCCAGCACGGAGTATGCCAGCACGGAGTATGCCAGCACGGAGTAAGCCAGCACCAAGTATGCCAGCACCGAGTATGCCAGCACCGAGTATGCCAGCACCGAGTATGCCAGCACGGAGTATGCCAGTATGCCAGCACCGAGTATGCCAGCACCGAGTATGCCAGCACCGAGTATGCATGAGTATGCCAGCACGGAGTATGCCAGTACGCCAGCACGGAGTATACCAGCAACGAGTATGCCAGCACCCAGTATGCCAGCACCGAGTATGCCAGCACCGAGTATGCCAGTATGCCTGCACCGAGTATGCCAGCACCAAGTATGCCAGCACGGAGTATGCCAGTACGCCAGCACCGAGTATGCCAGCACGGAGTATGCCAGCACCGAGTATGCCAGCACCCAGTATGTCAGTATGCCAGCACGGAGTATGCCAGCACGGAGTATGCCAGTACGCCAGCACGGAGTATGCCAGCAACGAGTATGCCAGCAACGAGTATGCCAGCACCAAGTATGTCAGTATGCCAGCACCAAGTATGCTAGCACTGAGTATGCCAGCACCGAGTATGCCAGCACCGAGTATGCCAGCAGCATCACGTTATGTCGTCATGTCAAAGTCACCAATTGTAACAACCTGTCCGTCAACTTCGACCATGACATCCAAGTTGTCCATGGAGTCAACACCAACCAAACAAGTACCAGTCAACCGGCCGACATTGCCAGCCAAGACCGTAATGTGTCTTCTATGACATTCAGAATGACACATGTGTCTTCCATGACATTCAGAATGACATGTGTCTTCCATGACATTCAGCTTGACATGTGTCTTTCATGACATATGTGTCTTCTATGACATTCAGAATGACACATGTGTCTTCAATGACATTCAGAATGACACATGTGTCTTCCATGACATTCAGAATGACACATGTGTCTTCCATGACATTCAGAATGACATATGTGTCTTTCATGACATTCAGAATGATACATGTCTTCCATGACATTCAGAATAACATATGTGTCTTCTATGACATTCAGAATGACAATTGTGTCTTCCATGACATTCAGAATGACATATGTGTCTTTCATGACATTCAGAATGATACATGTCTTCCATGACATTCAGAATGACATATGTGTCTTCTATGACATTCAGAATGACAATTGTGTCTTCCATGACATTCAGAATGACATGTATCTTCCATGACATTCAGAATGACATATATGTCTTCCATGACATTCAGAATGAAACATGTGTCTTCCATGACATTTAGAATGATACATGTGTCTTCTGTTACATTCAGAATGACATGTATCTTCCATGACATTCAGAATGACACATGTGCCTTCCATGACATTCAGAATGACATGTGTCTTCTTATACATTCAGAATGACATATATGTCTTCCGTGACATTCAGATGACACATGTGCCATACACAACTTTCAGAATGACATTTGTGTCTTCCATGACATTCAGAATGACACGTGTCTTCCATGACATTCAGAATGACATGTGTCTTCTTATACATTCAGATTGACACATGTGTCTTCTTATACATTCAGATTGACACATGTGTCTTCCGTGACATTCAGATGACAAATGTGTCTTCCATGACATTCAGAATGACAAATGTGTCTTCTATGACATTCAGAATGACACGTCTTCCGTGACATTCAGAGTGACATGTGTCTTCCATGACATTCAGAATGACACGTGTGTCTTCCATGACATATGTGTCTTCCATGACATTCAGAATGACACGTGTCTTCCGTGACATTCAGATGACATATATGTGTCTTCTTTCACATTCAGAATGACACATATGTCTTCTAGGACATTCAGAATGACAAATGTCTTCCATGACATTCAGAATGACACATGTGCCTTCCACAACTTTCAGAATGACACATGTGTCTTCCATGACATTCAGAATGACACATGTGTCTTCCATGACATTCAAAATATTCAAATCAAAGATATGGAAAGATATGATCGTTAATATTAAGGTGGTATAGTGTATATTTATGGGCAGGAAGTTCATGATTAAAACCTAACAGGGCACGTTCGCATCATATCTGTGCGCGATTTCTTGTCTACCCATTGTCCTACATGCTCGCCCGTTTAGACAAATAACTCCTACTTTTTTTCATATGAAATGACTTTGAGTCATGTGTGATTGCTCAAACTACCTGACCGTGTGAATGACTTGCCCTCCCTAACTGTTTCACATTTTCTCGCAAAAGGAGATTTCAAAAGTGTGGCCACGACATCTAACGTGAGTCGACGCCATATTGTAAACAAATTGTGTCAAGGCCGGTTTCAAATGTGGTAGCTCGGTCCCCGTTTCTGTCGAGGGTACACGCAAAAACATTAACATAAACTTCTACAATGATGACAGCAATACCTTTTTGCAATTGGGTTAACCGCTTAAGGATACGATGTGCTGTAAAGTTCGATTTGGATTTGTTTTTCTTTTCATTCAAACTGTGATGATGGCGCTATGTTTGGTTTGCTGAAATAGTATTTTCTGTGAGTCTAATGTACATGGTACATGCTGTGATTGTACAAGATAATTGATAACCAATTGTGTATGCATATATATCATCAAATACACATTACTTATCTCTTCAGAAAATAGAATATATTATCAGCCCGTATTTCCAACATTCTGCCATGGATATTAGATCTAATATTAATATTAGATTCACAAATTATTGATGTACACTGTACTCTCGACTAACGTATGATAATCTTTTGCAAGTCTTCAACTCTTATTTGATATGTCATCTGAAATGTCAGCAATGAGTAAACTTAATTTTATTTCATTACAATCTGCAATTTTATTCGAATAGGCTTATAGAAGTAATCAGACTGATGAGAGCATACACGCTCGAAACTAGTCACTTAGATTGCTCTTGGGTTTTAGCCCCAAACCCTTTATTATTTCACACATCTCTCTAATACCAAAGAGTAATGGCTGAAATTACTCCGTCTTCCTCCTTCAGCAGCTTACAAAGCCGCTCTATTACTACGGTGGTTTAAATCGAACCATCTAGTAAAAGGAAGAGAGTTGAATTTGGAACCACAGAATCCAAATCAACCGATAACATTGCAAAAGCGGTGGACTTAACCGACAGTCTAGTCGGCCCATATAAGACATATAGGAATCTCATGAGCAAAATCGCCCGTAACAACATGCAACTGGAATTCACAATTGCATGCAAGGAAAAAAGTCTGATACCTAGGTCGTTTAGACCACTCATCCTGCAACACCAAACCAATTACAATCAAGAATTGGCTAGAATCAGGAGCGAGGCGGCAAAAACATGCGCCTTGAAATTAATGGAAACACACATTTCCCAACTACAAGCCAACACATTTCCCAACTGCAAGCCACTATGGAGAAAAACAAACTCCAGAAGGATGCGGACAAAACGTCACTGGACACCATACTTGCCGCGTGCCAAACAATCTCCACCCGGGAGTCCACTAACTGGCACACGAAATTGGATAAACGATTCAATGAACTCAAAACTGAGTTCAACGAGAGGAACCCATACGATCCCAAACTCTTCATGGCACCCACCACCACCCCACGCAACTCGACAGGGGGTCCACGCCGCCAAGAGCCCAGACACGTCAGGCCTCTGAATCGGTTCAACAACAAATCTAGACAGACCTTCAAAAGGAAGACCCGAAACCAGTCAGGAAATTTCCAAACTGGAAAACGTCCTACGGCAGCTTGCCAATGCCCTCAATGTGAGCGGCAACAATAACACAGACATTAGCAATCAATTGTCATATTTGAATCTCAACAATAATAGTTCAAATAAAAATCCTGAACTTTAAAAAAATGCCTTTGTAGTCAATCTGTCTGATTATCAATGTAATGAGACAGAACTTAGTGTTCTTAGCAAGGGTCTTACTTTTAGCCCTACACCGTTAGATACGGATCTTAGCAATATATATACAGATCTTAAAGCCTTCTTTCAGAGAATGAGAATCTATCACTTCTTCCATGAGACAAACAAAACAGATACAGTTGACAACTTCAACGATCTAGAGCGTAAGTTTGGCCCATGAAGCACCTGGACCCCTAATCCGGGCATAGACCCCACGCTCGATGCCTTTATCAAATCAGTTAAACACCAATTTCTCAAAATGAACACCATCCCGTTCATACGCAACAATCTCACACATGCACAAAGAACGGCCATCAGTAGTCTCAAAAACAACCCAGAAATCGTGATTAAAAAAGCCGATAAGGGATCAGCAGTCGTTATTCTCAACACTACAGATTACATACAAGAGGCCATACACTCACTGACACAAACTTTTATCTTAAAATAGACCATGACCCCACCATGGAATTCGCTAACGAGATCACACAACTTCTCACCAAAATCTTCACCAAAGAAGAGATCACTTACAAAATATTCAATGGACTGTTCCCCAAAGACCCCAAACCCGGCCGGTTCTACCTCCTGCCCAAAATACACAAAAACCTAACACCTGGCAAAGTACCGGGCCGCCCAATCATAAGCGGAAACGGCACCACAACTGAACTGATCAGCAGCTTCGTTGACGAACACATAAAAGAGTTCGTCAAACATTATCCCAGCTACATTAGGGACTCCACCCACTTTATCCAAACCGTAGGCTCCATCCACCTACCACCCAATAGTGACATCATTCTGGTCACTATGGACGTCACATCCCTCTACACCAATATACCCAACATGGAGGGCCTCCGTTCAGTAGCTCAGGCCATTAGACGTCACAAACCTGACTGGTCCATCAGCCCCACCAGCTTACTCTCTTAACTTAGACTTGTTCTATACAAAAACAATTTTGTTTTCAACAATGAACATTTTGTACAAACCAGAGGAACAGCTATGGGTACCAAACTAGCCCCATCATACGCAAACATCTTCATGGGAGAATTAGAAGAAGAACTTCTAAAAAAGCCCACTGATAGCCCCAACCTATACGTCAGATTCATAGACGATATTTTCCTCATTTGGACTTTTGGCTACACACTAGGTTGGAATCTTTCATCAAAGAAATGAACCAATCACATCCCACAATCAAATTCACTGCCGAATTCTCTAGAGAACAAGTATTTGTCACAAAGTGACGAAATGTCCCCCGCCTGTATATACACCATAGTACCAAATATGAAGACAATCCAGCGATTAGTACTTGAGATATCGCGGCAACACCGTTTTCCAACTCCAAAAACAGATTTGCCTGTTGTGACCTTGAAAATGGGGTCAAGGTCACCAAAACCGACTGGTGTCTGCGGAGTCTGTATATACACCATAGTTCCAAATATGAAGACAATCCAGTGTTTAGTTCTTGAGATATCATGGCAACAAACAGGTGGGACGTATGTACGGACGGTTGTGAATACTATATCCCCCGCTTCTCGCTTTCGCACGGCGGGGGACAAAAAGTAGCTTTCCTAGACACATGGGTCATATTCAACCAAGAAACCAATAAACTGGATTTTGACCTATATTGCAAACACAAAGATACACACTCCTATCTGCTATACACCTCCTGCCACCCGCGACCGTACAGTCAATTTCTCCGACTCAAAAAGATCTACAGCTCGCAATCACAATATGAGTTCCACAGCAACAATCTAGTAAAGTATTACCTCAAGACAGGTTATCCCAAGAAAATTCTCTTGGACAATGAAACAAAAGCCAACGCCAAAGAGAGAACATCCCTCTTAAAACCTAAACAGACACCTTCCAAAGACACTAAACCAGTGATCTTTATCACAGATTACAACCCCACTGCACTCAAGGTTAGCTCCATGATTAAAAAATCCTGGCACCTACTTCTAGGATCAGATACCTGCAAAGACACCTTCCGAGTCCCACACATCACGGCATACAGGAAAAAACGCACTCTCAGAGACATCCTCATGAGAGCGGCAATCACCTATCCGCCACTTAAACCACATAACAGTGGCCGAACTGTGCCCAATTTAGATGACAGCTGTCACAAACAGGCATGCAAAATCTGCACAAATATGAAATCGGTCAACACCTTCAATAGCCACACAACAGGAAAAAATATAAATGCCATCCGCATTTCACTTGCAAAAGCAGGAACATAATCTACCTGCTTAACTGCACCAAATGTGGCAAACAATACGTAGGTGAGACCAAACGACACTTCTGTATCAGACTCAAAGAACACTTTGCAGATATAAACCACCAAAGGGACAAACCTGTCGCTAAACACTTCAATTCCGTAAGACATTCAACCAGAGACCTACACTATCAAATCATACAACAGCTCAAAACAGACCCTGAGTCAGCTCAGAGCACGGTCAGGCACCGGTCCATTGAACTTAAATGGATATTTGATCTCAAAACCATCCACCCGCAAGGCATGAACGACAAGATCTAATCCTGGAATTCCCCAACCCACCCACCTATTAGGCTTATAGACGGTCGGTGATTTCCCGCCGCTGTGAATATGTCGTCTGGACAGGTGCGCGTGTTGTGATGTGGAGGACGTCATATTTAACAGCAGATCTAATGGTTGTGGTAGTGTAATGGATACGTGTGGTTTCAGTTTCCAAATAACAGTATTCTCTTTGACTGAACTAGAAAGCATATCTAGTACATCACGATTGGAAAATGTCTACGGCGACCAACGAATGAATGAGACCGCTTATCATTTGACTAACAGTGTTAGAATATTTGGCGCAGTTTTCTAATTTTGGTGTGTTGACATGTGCTTTTCGTATCTGTTTGAAGGCTTGATATTCCAAAAAATTAATGTGCATTTAGTTGAGTAAGGGAATGTATTTTTTCACTGTGTGAAAGCTGTCAAAATGGATCCAATATTAAACAACCTAGATTTTTAATATTTCAGCTTCATCTATTAGAATCTTGAATGGTTCAATTTATAACATCAACAGTAAAAGTAATTAGATCTACTCACAATATATAGATAGTCGATTTCTGAAAGACAAAATGTTTTCAATGTTAATGTGATTTTGTTTTGATGTTTTATCTGGTTTTATTTATGTCCATTTATTATTTCACTCTACAAATTACCAAATACTTTGATCAGTTACATAGTAGTAATTAATTACTTTATTTGTATCCTTAGTATGAAATAGATTTTTTTTAAATGAATATTTGTTTAATAGCAAAATCAAAGCATTCTTGTGGTTCTTTTTTCACCATTTTAATTTGTATATCTTCCCTCCAAGCTGTAGTTTAGCTGGGCCAAAATTAAGAAAAAAGGAAAGACATTTATATTAAAGATTTTGCTGGTTAAATTTTCGAGGTTCAATTCCAAGAATATATTTTTCCTTTTATGACAAATAACTCCATTACTTTCATTGACCTGCGATCATTATCTATTTCAAACTTTTCCTTTAGTAGAATGGGATGGAATGGGAAACTACTGGGAATAAACTATCACGTATATGTCCTTAAATGTACAAGTACATTATACTACATACCTAGCAAGCTGTAAATACACTCCTAAAGTCGTATTTATAGATCAATATGAAAGAAAAAAGTGGTATTTCATGGACTGGCCATACCAGTTTATTTTGAGCAAAGGTCTAACTAAGGCAGCCAAGTGCGAAATACTAGCTGAGACGAGGATGTATGTTTTCTTGTGGTCATAGTGAAACAATGAAATATGGCGCCCGAGTTGCGAGTGATCGAAAATAGGTTTGTTGAATAGATTTGCTGCCCATGAAAACATTTCAAAAATTTTGATTGAATCTACATGTACACTCTTGGATGGTATTACGTTAGTATAATCTTGTTAATTATTAAGAAATAATAATGATGCCCGATATTGAGCGATGTCAATTTGAGTATTGTTAGGGCTGTTTAGCGATCTTTCACATTTTTTGTCCTTTGAAAATGTATGTTTCAATTACCCCGAAGTTGTTTTTATCACTAACAAAAGAGCATGGTCACTGAAACATACATGGACGTTACCGGGATTTCTTCAAGATATACATTCCAAACTGTCATTCCTTTTGAGACATAATCTTTGAAACAGTCTGCATATGAATTAATCATGACCAATTCTGTCAATTTTGTTTTGACATAAAAAACACACACAATTTCATCGGGATATTTTATCGCTAAATATAACTCATGGGAAATTCTCAGTGAAAGTGTACTTCAACATAAATGTCATATGTCTATCACTGTTAGGTCATGTGCTTACAATTATATGAATTATTGGACATTTCGATTTCAAATGAGGTTTCTTACTCGACTTTGCTTGCCATATTCGGGTGCTTCCACATTAGGATTTATGTGGAAAAGTAGGAAACTTATAATACCAGCACCTTTATCAACAGCTATAATAGATGAAATGAGCTACAATACCATAGATCATTCGGTCTATTGCAAGGGTGAATCGATCAAAACAAGGGAGTGTGCCTTTAATGCGTACTTCCGCAAAGCGGTTGTCAGGCAGGAGTTCGACTGACAAATGCAAATTCATATTATGCACAGACGAAAATACTAGACATAATAGCGACTGTTGAGGTGTAATAAATGTCCAAATCCACAAGCAATGCACTAAATACAAAAATAAACCCACAAAAGGCTGAAATTTACCTTCCAAACTTACGGACCTGATCAATGGCTAGCAAGTGCATAGATCTTTTGGATTTGTTGACTTTAGATACTGATGGAAAGACAATCAACTCGAGCTGCACGTCATACAGTTTTGTTACGCTGTGTGAAGAATTAAGGACGTTGTAACACTTTTGATACAATGTATAGGTTTTTGTAACCGCGACGTCAGCACAATGCGGCACTGAACGGTTTGCAGACTGAGGTCCAGGCACCATGAAGGTTAAATGTCACTGTAGGAATACAGTTAGACTAACATATAGTCTCTGAAATGAACATATCGTACATAAAAAAACAGTTGTTCAGTTATCTTAATAAAAATATAATAAAAAGGAGCCCAGTGACTCTCTTCATTTTCAGATACTGCAGTGATCTAGACTTGCCAAACATTATAGACTTGCATGGGCTGTATTTGATATATATTTGTATCAGGGTCTGTAAGACAGACTAGAATACAGTCATAGCTCACATGTTATTCCCAAACACACGAGCAGTTTGAATATCCCGCGTTATGATCACATCACAACACTGAAATGTCAGCGTAACCTGAGCTCGCAGCACGTGGTTGGCTGTGTATACAAACAAAGTCACGTGCGCCGATTGACATTCAGCGATTTTCGCTGATATTTCTGTAGGACAGCCGTTCAACTTACCTTGTTAATTATCTTCAAATTTCGTTTTAGGATAGCGTTCCATCCATATATCCTTTCCATAGCTTGTAATTCGATTTTTATTCGTGGCTTCGTAACTTTGCGCGTTTCGCTTACGTACTTACTTGTACTAGGAGATTTTACGTGCGCGTTTCGCGCCTTGGTCGCCATTTTATCGTCGTTCTTCGATCACGTGTCACGAGTTTGCACGTTAATGTCCTTTTTTTTGCTATAGTTTTCTTAAACTTTTGGTGATTCTCTCATTTATTTTGTTGATTATGACTTTCTCTTGACATAATTCCTATTAATTAGGCGTATTATGTTTTTGAATTGTTTCAAGTCGCGCTTTAAGCTGGTTCCCGGCTCCCTATGCGCGTCGCACACTGTGTTGCGGTTGTGTGTTTGTGCGTTTTGTTCACATATTGTCCACTAACATGGTTTACTTCATATGTGATTCTGCTCGTTACACTTATGTGTTGTTTACATTTTTTGCAGAATGTATTCTATGCGTTGTGCTTTATGTAAAATGCCCAAGTCGGGGAAAGACCCACATCATCTTTGCCCCTACTGCAAGCATGCGTGCTCGTTTGATCATCACTGCTCTGTTTGCACTCTGATGTAACAATTACAGACTTTAATTATTACAGAAAGGCTCTTCTTCGTTGCCAGAAATAACTTGCTCACAGAAGGAAGATGCCTGATACTTCGCCCTCACCAACCTCTCCCTCCCCGGATCCGACTACGCCGACGATGGTTCCTTCGGGTGCTCCTCCCCAATCTACGCCATCTGCGCCGCTTGATTTTATGAATTCTACGGCCTTTCGTACTTCGGGAGTTACTCCTTCAGTATCGTCCAGGCAACCTGCTTTTGCCCCCCGTCAGCTAGGATCTTGCCAGTTCCGGCCGGGTCGTCGTTCCCGCGCTTCGTCCGATACTTCGTCCGGCTGTGCTTCTGGTCTATGTCGCCTATCTCATACTCCTGACGACACCATTGCTGCCTCCTCTAAGATCAAGCGTCGTCGGCAGTTATCGCCGGGACAGTGTCGCCAGTTGTCTCCCGATCGTCTTCTGGCGTCACCGGATCATCACCAGCCGGCGCCGGACCAACGCCTCGTTTGATCAAATCACCAGCTGTCCCCAGGCCGTCGCCATGGCAGAGCTTGCTAGATCGTCGCCAGCGATCACCAGATCGCCAGATTTCACCAGACCGTAGCCAGCACTCGCTGGTTCGTCAGCCATCGCTCGCCGGATCGCCAGCTATCACCAGGCAGTCGCCAGCGTTCGCCGGATCGCCAGATATCACCAGGCCGTCGCCAGGCCGTCGCCAGGCCGTCGTCAGCGTTCGCCGGATCGCCAGATATCGCCAGGCCGTCACCAGCGTTCACCGGATTGTCGCCAGCTTTCGCCAGAATAGTACAGTCGCCAGGACACCTTTTTGTCTCGCCGTCCATCGCCTACTCAACACCAGCCAAGGCTCTCACTCATGCTGATATGCCGGCATGGCTGGTAGATCATCTCCCTTGTGCTTCGCCTGGACAGGGCGCCTCCCCCCAGGAGTACAAAGTTTTGGAGTCAGGCGAAGTTCTACTTCCACGGGACCAGTTGGTGGCTGATGTGGCCGGGTCCTTAGACACGGCCTTTACGACACTACCGGTCCAGCCACCCATCCAAGTACCCAGATTCCGAAAAAACCACTATCCTTTCCACTCCATGGACCTAGCCAACACTTCTCCTCCTGTTGATGAGGACGTACGGTCGCTTGTAGGTTCCGATGACTGATTCTCAAATTGGTAGAATGGATGCTACGCTCCGTCACACTCTTTATCCACTGGCGGCGGTTGCTTCTGCCAACTCGGCCATCCAGGACTGTTTGAACAAGTATCCCTCTGAGGCCATTGACCAGCTCCTCTCGGTCCTGGATTGGCAACAGAGCCAACTGGTACACACAGAGCTCCAGATAAGCTTTTGGTGTTGTGGGTATTTTACCCATGCATTTTAAAATCATTGGGTATCGGTAATTCTATCTGGGTATTCAAATTTCTGTTACCCAGGAGTCTTTACACATGTGGGTATTTAAGTTAAATATTCAAAAACACTATTCATCTAGTCCCTGCAAACTGGTGTCGTGTGGGTTCGAGAGCTTTATAGGACTAAAAAATACCACGATATTTCCACAAGAAAGTGTGATGGCAAATGATCATGATGTAACTGTCATCGTGGAGTTTGGCAAGGTTGACGGAATGCCCGTTTATAATTTCAAAATAAGTTGCTTATTTGCTAATCAAATACGCAGGGTTACTTCACAATATTTTGATGATACGCACAAGTTTTTGTAGCGTATCTGTAATGTTCGTTGCGTATTTGATACGCTTGGATTTTATTTTACTGTGTATTTCTGAATTTCTGATGCGTATTTTACGCAGATACGCAGCTTATCTGGAGCTCTGGTGACACATGTCGACTTACATTCAGTTCTGTCTTGGTTCTTTCACCATTGCTAGACGTTTGGCTCTACTCAAGCAGTCCTCCTGAGACCCGTTGTTCAAGACGCAACTGATGCGCCAACCCTGGTCTGGGTCGACGCTCTTTAACGGCCAGATCCAGACTGTTGCTAAGGAGCCAGAGTTGGGACGCTCATCAGCAACAGTTCCGACTTCTTAACATCATGGACCGTCTCATTTCTTCCTAATTATCTCAGCAGAGAAAATCGTATGTCGGGTAGAGGACCAGTTTGAAGAGGAAATCTTCTTCTTTTCGGCCCAAACGCCAGTTCCCCAGCAAAGATCGGTCCTCCAAGCCTCCTCGCTGTGGACGCTTTTCCGGCAGGGACCGGCGATGGAAGTGTCCCTGTTCATCCGTCTTCAGGCTTACTGGAGGAATTGGCAGCTGCTCCATGATCCGTTCGTTACCTGGATCCTCCGCCACGTCAGTAATATGCTCAAATCAGTCAACATCATACACAAGCACGAGAGGGCCAACACGGCTGTAACAGGCCAATGTGGCTTCTGTGCATGAATGCATTTCTTAAATAGCAATTGCAACAAGGCGATAAACTGTCATCACACTTCTGTCAAGAGCGTGGATCCTGTTTTCTTGTATGCGTTTCTTGATTTCCTTGACTGAAAATGTGGCATAATATTTGTTTGTTGTTTCACTCCGCACTCAGCAATATTCCAGCTATATGACAGCGGTCTGTAAATAATCGAGTCTGGACCAAACCATCCAGTGATTGACATCTTATCCCAATTGCGTAGATCGATGCTCATAATGTCAATCACTTGATTGTCTGGTCCAGAATTCATTATTTACAGACCACCGTCATTTAGCTGGAATATTGCTGTGTGCGGCGTTAAACAACAAACATACAAACAAACGTTGAAGTTAAAGAAACACCAACAGCGTTGTAGGTTTAGAGTACAATACTTGGGGGCATATATAGATCATACTCGATTATTTACATACCGCCGTCATAGGGCTGGAATATTGCTGAGTACGGCGTTAAACAACAAACAAACAATAAACAAACATAGATCATAATCATAATGAAATATGTTGTAATCATTGAGTGAATGAGTGAGTGAGTGAGTGAGTATGGTTTTACGCCGCTTTTAGCAATATTCCAGCAATATCACGGCAGGGGACACCAGAAATGGGCTTCACACATTGTACCCATGTCGGGAATCGAACCCGGGTCTTTGGCGTGACGAGCGACATTGAGTGAATGAGTAATGAAATATGTGCATATTTGTATCATTTCTGGTGTCTCTGATATTGCTGAAATCGGCTTAAGACCATCCAGTGATTGACATCGTATCCCAATTGCGTAGATCGATGCTCATAATGTCAATCACTGGATTGTTTGGTCCAGACTCGATTATTTACAGACTGCTGTCATCTAGCTGGAATTTTGCTGAGTGTGGGGTTAGACAACAAACAAACAAACAAAACCTACAGCTTATAAGTTGAGTACCTGGATGCATAATGACGTACCATGTTGAACTGAGTACCGTGAGTAATTTCTGGTGTCTGGCGTAAAATCATACTCACTCCTATTTTTGTGAGTGGTGGTAGCTAGTTTGTATTTGGTGAGACAGTGGATAGAATGTTTATTTTCTTCCCAGTGTCATATCAGAACCTTGTTGTCAGAGGCAACTTACGGGATCGGGTAGTCAGACTCGCTGACTTGGTTGAAGCATGTCATCGATCCAAATTTCGTGGATCGATGCTCATAATATCAATCACTGGATTGTCTGGTCCAGACTCGATTATTTACAGACCACCATCATATAGCTGGAATATTGCTGAGTGCTGTGTAAAACAACAAACCAAACCAAACTAATATCAGAACCTGTCAGGTTAGAATTGGTTCCAAGATGACTTAGTTGTCTTTGCACCCCGAAAACATTATAAGTTGTCAACCAATCTGGAGGGGTATGTGGTGTGATGTACCCTGCATATGTACCCTGCGTGTGAGCACATGTACCCTGCGTGTGAGCACATGTACCCCGCGTGTGAGCACATGTACCCTGCGTGTGAGCACATGTACCCTGGGTGTGAGCACATGTACCCTGCGTGTGAGCACATGTACCCTGCGTGTGAGCACATGTACCCTGCGTGTGAGCACATGTACCCCGCGTGTGAGCACATGTACCCTGGGTGTGAGCACATGTACCCTGGGTGTGAGCCCATGTACCCTGCGTGTGAGCACATGTACCCCGCGTGTGAGCACATGTACCCTGGGTGTGAGCCCATGTACCCTGCGTGTGAGCACATGTACCCCGCGTGTGAGCATATGTACCCTGCGTGTGAGCCCATGTACCCTGCGTGTGAGCACATGTACCCTGGGTGTGAGCCCATGTACCCTGCGTGTGAGCCCATGTACCCTGCGTGTGAGCACATGTACCCTGGGTGTGAGCACATGTACCCTGGGTGTGAGCCCATGTACCCTGCGTGTGAGCACATGTACCCTGCGTGTGAGCACATGTACCCTGCGTGTGAGCACATGTACCCTGGGTGTGAGCACATGTACCCTGGGTGTGAGCCCATGTACCCTGCGTGTGAGCACATGTACCCTGCGTGTGAGCACATGTACCCTGCGTGTGAGCACATGTTACCCGCGTGTGAGCACATGTACCCTGCGTGTGAGCACATGTACCCTGCGTGTGAGCACATGTTACCCGCGTGTGAGCACATGTACCCTGCGTGTGAGCACATGTTACCCGCGTGTGAGCACATGTACCCTGCGTGTGAGCACATGTACCCTGCGTGTGAGCACATGTACCCTGCGTGTGAGCACATGTACCCTGCGTGTGAGCACATGTACCCTGCGTGTGAGCACATGTACCCTGCGTGTGAGCACATGTACTCTGCATGTGAGCACATGTACCCTGAACCATCATACAGACCTGGAATATACGTCCGAAGTTTCCCCGAGTAAAACGCTTTGATTCAACCATTTTCACCGATAGCAGATGACGCAAACTGAATTACTTCCCTTTTTCTAATGCATTCGAATAAACATCAGTTCATTTCAGCTCAACAGTACTAAGCGAGTTATTAGAGAGGTGTTTTCAGATATATTTCTCAGCGGGGTATGTTAGCGGCCAACATGGAAAATAATCAGAACCTAGTATTTTAATTTTAGGGGAGATAATAGATTTTACACATAATATCAATCACTGGATTGTCTGGTCCAGATACTTTTACAGCCCAGGAACACATAGCCGGAATATTGCCGAGTGTGGTGTTAAACAACAAACAGGATTATATTAGCAGCTCCTGTCCCTCATTGAGTTTGCTGATGACATGTCACTATTAAGCTGCATATCTGTGTAAATATAATGAATTCACCAGTACCCAATTTATTTTTAAATTACTTGCATACAAATATGCATCACTACCTCCGTGGTCTAGTGGATAGAGCATCTGACTGGGCATACAAATATGCATCACCACCTCCATGGTCTAGTGGATAGAGCATCTGACTGGGCATACAAATATGCATCACTACCTCCGTGGTCTAGTGGATAGAGCATCTGACTGGGCATACAAATATGCATCACCACCTCCGTGGTCTAGTGGATAGAGCATCTGACTGGGCATACAAATATGCATCACCACCTCCGTGGTCTAGTGGATAGAGCATCTGACTGGGCATACAAATATGCATCACCACCTCAGTGGTCTAGTGGATAGAGCATCTGACTGGGCATACAAATATGCATCACCACCTCCGTGGTCTAGTGGATAGAGCATCTGACTGGGCATACAAATATGCATCACCACCTCCGTGGTCTAGTGGATAGAGCATCTGACTGGGCATACAAATATGCATCACTACCTCCGTGGTCTAGTGGATAAAGCATCTGACTTGAGAGTGGAAGGTCAGTAGTTTGTTTTGTGACTGGCATACCCAAAGATAGTAAGATGGTATTTGCTGTTATCCTGCCTGGCACTTGGATAAAACATGGACTATTCGGTATAATTTTTATAATTTGAGACGGGTATCCATGTTAAACTGAGGCATTAGTCTGGATTAGTACAAGCAGCCATGCCACGCCACACCAGTGCAACCTTAAGACCCATTTCAATTCATCTCACCTCACATACATGAGTGAGTGAGTGAGAATGGTTTTACGCCGCTTTTAGCGATATTTCAGCAAAATCACAGCGAGAACACCAGAAATGGGCTTCACACATTGTACCCATGTCGGGAATCGAACCCGGGTGAACCTGGGTGAACCCGAGCGAACGCTTTAACCACTAGGCTACCCGACCACCCTCACATTCATGAACTACAGTGAATGATGCACAAAGTCTTAGCACGTTGTACTTTTTGTAACTTGGACATCATCAGATGGTAATCGAATGTTCAGAATTGGCACACATCATTGTCATTGACCCAGGTTCCAGTTGACACACATGGACCAGTAGATTTTCAGGGTGAAGTTCATCTGTGCTCAATATCTTGTATGGTCACCATTAGAGTCCAAAACTGACTGGCATCAGGGTCCCATGGAAACAATCACATCCTGAATTGTGGCCTGGTGATTGTTCACCCAGACTGCCTTCAGTGCTTGTGCCAACTGAAGGAGGTTCTGTGGTTGTTGCTGATGTGCCCGCAGTAAACATGATGTCTTCCATCCGCACGACGAAGCATAAAACGTGACTCATCACTAAACCAAACTTGTCTTTGCGAAGTTGTGGCCATACTCTGTGACCTTGACATCCTTGATGTCGCAGCTGATGTTGCAGGTGCGTCAAAATGACACCACGTGGTCTGGCGCGGATACCTTCATAAATGGTTCCTCACTGTCTGGGCTGACATCCTACGCAATCCTGGTATTGACATAGCTGTAGAGGTGGCTGTGGTGGTTCTTTTACGTAAGTGACAATTTGACAAAGTGATGATTTGTTTGTTTGTTGTTTAACGCCACACTCGGCAATATTCCAGCTATATGACGGCGGTCTGTAAATAATCGAGTTTGGACAATACAATCCAGTGACTGACATCATGAGCATCGATCCACTCAATTGGGATATGATGACATGCATCAACCAAGTTAGCGACCCTGACCACTCGATCCCGTTAGTTGGGAGTTCAGCATGAGGTTGCTGAATACCTATTCTATCGCGGATCTTCACAGGTCTACATAGCCGTATGAATCTGTCCTTGCTCTAGTAGTGATACGTGGTCAACCGGATCTGAGAAGGTCACATGTTGTCCCGTGTCTGATAGCGGTTCCATAGTCTTGTAACTACGTGCTTGGTACCACCTGGCTACAGTAGAAGATGCATCCCTGTTTACATTCGGCCGATTGCAATTGTGATAGCATGCAAATGAAAACCCAACATTTTTATAGCCCAACACGTGTCTGTCCTGTTGGTGTGTTTCAACACTTTTCCACCAAATTTCTGCAATACCTCATTCTTTCCACACAAATCAATTCCAGTCCCTGCAGAAATGACTAATTCATTTATGGTATTAATTTTGTATGGATGTCGGATACATTGCATTTCTGTTTTTGCTGAGTATTTGTTAACTTGGGGCAGCACATAAGCTGATACACATCCCAAAACTCCTAAAACAGAATTGTTTCAAGAAATGTCCACTCACTGGTTTCATACCCAATAGGCTGAACCACTGCAAATGTTTATGAGAAGGATTACATGTGAGTCAATATGCTAGCCATTCTGGAGCAATGGTACTGCCCCTGTGTCCAGCCTCACCTAGAAGATGCTGAAACAAGGTTTGTTTGTTTGTTTGTTTGTTGTTTAACGCCGCACTCAGCAATATTCCAGCTGTATGACGAGACAATCCAGTGACTGACATCATGAGCATCGATCCACTAAATTGGGATACGATGACATGCATCAACCAAGACATATATAGTCACCTTTTACAGCAAGCATGGGTTGCTGAAGACCTATTCTACCCTTGCCACATCAAGCCCACTTTCTTGTGCTAAATATGATTGGACTACAGCACATATCAATAGTCCAATCATAGAACGTTTCACAAAATCAACGTAAACTCCCACAAGCTCAATAATAAACACTCTGAGGGGATTCCGGGTCAGCACGAGTCCCCAGCAATCTATGCTGGTTGTAAGAGGCGACCAACTGGATCAGGTGGTCAGGGTTTGTGACTTCTCTCAATATCTGTCGTCTTACCCTGACGATGTAGATCCTTTTTCACAATATTTGATCCAGACTTGATTATTTATTGGGCACCATCATATAGCTGCAAATTGCTGTGTGTGGCATTAAACAAACAATAAGAAACCATAAACAAACAAAACCAAAGCTGCCAAATATATTTATTGAAGGGGGCTTACAAAAGACCATAACATAGAAATTCCATGAATCATATTTAAAGAAAACCCAATACATTTCTTGATTTTGTTTCACAGATCCTTTCAACAGCTGCATTTAATTTTTAAGTAATCAAAAATTGTCCCATTCTATCAATATAAATCAGTTCAACATCAACTCAACATACATCTTTAGCCTGCTATTTTAGGCACAAGGATCTGCAAAGCAAAATGTCAGTCTTGCCTTTCAAAACATTCTGAGTATTTGTTGACGAAAACAAAGCACAAACTGAAATCTTGTCAACTCACATACTCGACAAGCTGAAACATCACAGCTGTGTACAAGCTCCTCGCAAGGCTAGCCCGTTCATGGAGTTCTCTATACAATCACTGCTACCAGTCAAAACTCCCACTGTGATAGGTGGCCACAACCATGCTTGGAGTTGAACTTGCAACCGAATGACCGTTATGTTTACAAACAAGTGACGACTGTCGACTGTCGTTACGCCGAATACACTTACCGCTGATAAATTACATTCTTTCTTTGTCAATTTGAATTTCTATTTCATTAAAACTATCATGTAATTGATATAGTTAGAATGTAAGGGAGAAATTGGTTGATTTTCTGTTCTCGAACCACTCTGATTACATAAACAAAGTAGATTCATCTGGAAAACATGGTCCGTCGCTAACCTTTTCAAAATGAACTATAATGACATTCCCAAAGACATAAACAAAAGGCTGAACGTTTCTACATTTGGGGTTAGAGGCCAAATTTCAAGATTCCTGTAATGGCCGCGCCCACACTGGTGGCAGCAATGTTACCGAGAGTGTAACGAAGGTGTCACACGCTGGGAAGGAGCTTGAGCTATGTACTGTGCAGACTATCCAATGTCTACTGGTCACTAAGACATCACAGATTTTATTTTCGTTTCACCACCACCCCAACTTAAAAGCAGCCAGTCTAAGAAATAAATATAAAAATATTTATTTTCTCCCCCTAGTAATATAGCGAGTTTTAGTTTTACGCCGCTTTTAGCAATATTCACGGCGGGGGACCCCAGAAATGGGCTTCACATATTGTACCCATGTCGGGAATCGAACCCGGGTCTTCGGCGTGACGAGCGAACGCTTTAAACACTAGGCTACCCGACCGCCCTAGTAATATAGACTCTTAAACAACAATAAACGTTTAATATAAATTCCATGTATACATCACGTGATTCAAGAGGCCATCGGCAAATCCACAGCAGAAGGATTTTCTTATAAGTGAATAAATAATTGATGTTTATTTTTATTTTGACCGACCTTGTGTTGCAAAGCTGGAATAAATCCGTGAAAGATAAGATTAAAAAATATGACCTAATATACACCTGGGAATAATTAATCTCTGTTTTTATAAAAAAAGGCGACTATGCTTGTCGTAAAAGGCGACTAACAGGATGGGGTGGTCAGGCTTGTTGACTTTGTTGATGCATGTCATCGATCCCAATTGCGTGGATCGATGCTCATGATATCAATAACTGGACTGTCTGGTCCAGACTTGATTATTTACAGACCTCCATCATATAGCTGGAATATTGCTGAGAGTGGCGTTAAACAACAAACCAACCAACCAACCATGGCAGTTGGTATTGGATTCCAGGTTAGAAATGGTCTCCAGGAACATCTGCTGGTCAAGAGGCAACGAAATGGATCAGGTGGTCTGAGGTCAAACTGTTGACTTGTTTCATCGAGTGTCTTCATAACCAGGTGGTGTGGATCGTTGTTAACAATATCAGTCACTGGATTGTCTGGTAAAGATTCTATGATTTACAGACTGCTGTCATATATCCGGACTACTGCGGAATGTGACGTTAAATACACAGGCATGACCCAGCAACAATCTAGAAGAATAAACAGTGTTCTTGTACCATCTGTAGAAACATAGTGTTCTTGTACCATCTGTAGGAACATAGTGTTCTTGTACCACCTGTAGGAACATAGTGTTCTTGTGCCATCTGTAGGAACACAGTGTTCTTGTACCATCTAAAGGAACACAGTGTTCTTGTACCATCTGTAGGAACATAATGTTCTTGTACCATCTGTAGGAACATAGTGTTCACAGTGTTCTTGTACCATCTGTAGGAACACTGTGTTCTTGTACCACCTGTAGGAACATAGTGTTCTTGTACCATCTGTAGGAACATAGTGTTCACAGTGTTCTTGTACCATCTGTCGGAACACAGTGTTCTTGTACCTCTTGTAGGAACATAGTGTTCTTGTACCATCTGTAGGAACAGTGTTCTTGTACCACCTGTAGGAACACAGTGTTCTTGTACCATCTGTAGGGACATAGTGTTCTTGTACCATCTGTAGGAACATAGTGTTCTTGTACCATCTGTAGGAACATAGTGTTCACAGTGTTCTTGTACCATCTGTAGGAACATAGTGTTCTTGTACCATCTGTAGGAACATAGTGTTCTTGTACCATCTGTAGGAACACAGTGTTCTTGTGCCATCTGTAGGAACATAGTGTTCTTGTACCATCTGTTGGAACATAGTGTTCTTGTGCAATCTGTAGGAACATAGTGTTTTTGTACCATCTGTAGGAACACAGTGTTCTTGTAACATCTGTAGGAACATAGTGTTCTTGTAACATCTGTAGGAACATAATGTTCTTGTGCCATATGTAGGAACATAGTGTTCTTGTACCATCTGTAGGAACATACAGTGTTCTTGTACCACCTGTAGGAACATAGTGTTCTTGTACCACCTGTAGGAACATAATGTTCTTGTGCCATCTGTAGGAACATACAGTGTTCTTGTACCATCTGTAAGTACATTGTATTCTATACCATCGTGGGATATTTATCAGATGCGATCAGTTTCATAAGTATTTCCAAGAAGGACATGGAAGTTCGGGAGATAAGTAAGAAAAAAACAAACAGCGCTTAACTTTTTCCCAGGTGTATATCTGATGGTCCCAGAAAGTTGGGAGTTAACAAGATATAATTGTATCCAGAATCCTCAACAAAATTTGAAAATAAATACAAGCAATATGTTCATATAAACATTATGACAAAGACAACAATATCTTGAAATTTAATTCAAGTAACATTATATAATCTTATTAAAATCCGATCCTCTTCTTAGATTTGATACTTCTCTGCCCAACTGTGATGGCCTAGTCGAAATCAATGATGCGTTTTGGCGCCAATAATATTTCTGTCTTCTAAAGCAATTCAGCTTTTTATCGTTCACCACCTTTGTCATCGATTCTGAACTTTCGGTCAGAAGAAAACGAAATCCACATAAAGGTTCCCTCGGTTGTGCAACCTTTTGGCTGTATTTTCCATTACACTAAAATATAACGGGGTGTAAAACATCAACAACATATAGCGTGGTTATTATTTTCTCCATTCCGAACTGCATGGTTACATAGTCTTTTACACATACAAAAATCTGATATGCAGATCCAAATGGTTCTGAACTTCTGAAGAAATAGACTGATTGGAGGCTTTCTCAGATTTTAATGGAAAGAGGTTTTGATTCAGAGTCAAAATTGGACCTTTTTACAGTTAAAACCCTGTTAATCCAGACAGTTCTTTTCCCAGTGAAAATATTCAGATTAACAAATGTCTGGGTTAATGAATCGTGGGTACAATAGTGAAACTTCGGTTATATAAACACTTTGCAATAGTAATAATCCAAAATGAACATCACAGATTATAATGACAATTGGTGTGAGAAACTGAATTAACAGAATTAGGAAATCTGGTTTCGGGACAAATTTTGGTTTTAAACAACAACTTTTATATCCTCTTCACTTGTCCAACAGCTTGATTTATTAGTAAGAGAAAGATACAGTACACTCAATGTTACAAAAATGCATCTTTTTACTAATGTTGTGATATATATATATATATGTGACACTAATATACCATTTTGTATGGACTGAGTCTCACGACACCTAAAAGGATCCTGACTACAGATTATTGCAACATGTCCAAAATTCCTTGATTGGTCACACTCAACATAAACGGTGATTACAATTTATTACCATTACGTTCAACTCAATGTTACAACAGCAAATTATTTTCCCAAAGTCAGTTCTGAATTTTCCACTCAATTCGGTGATCATGTGACAAAGGACACGTTAAAGAACAAAATGGCTGCTGTCAAACTCATGTCATGGTGACATCACAATAAGAACATGGAAACTACATCATCTGATCACCAGCTCGGTATGGACACAGAATAGGAGTTCTGCAGTATGCAGACAGGAGGAGTTCTGCAGTATGCAGACAGGAGGAGTTCTGGAGTATGCAGACAGGAGGAGTTCTGCAGTATGCAGACAGAAGGAGTTCTGCAGTATGCAGACAGAAGGAGTTCTGCAGTATGCAGACAGGTTCAAATGTGTCTAAGTGGGTTTTCCCGAGTCAGCTACGGAATGGAGGCCATTTTGTAAGAAAGGCTTGTTCTGTGTCACGTGATCAGCAACAGTTAGAAACGGAATATGGTTAATTGGAACCGGATATTGACAAGATTTATTACTGGTATTTCACTCACAACAATTTTCAAAGACAAATTTGCAGAACAACACCTAAAAACACTGTACAGACACAGTTCAAAAGTACAGGATTTCTTTCATTAGTTGGTTTACGGAATTTTCTTGGAGTGAGTGAGTTGGGTTTACCACCGCTTTTAACAGCATTCCAGTTATATCACTGCGTGTCAGCTTTATGTGGGAGGAAAGCCGGAAGTGATAAGGTCTCAGACGTTTACCACTTCTGTGAAACCCATGAGCACGGGTATGGTGCTGTCAAACCCACAACCACAGGTTTCTGGCGTGCCCAAGGGACGCAACTCTGCACAGTGAATAGCAACACCTTAGACGATTGGGCCACACGTGCCCCTGATATTTCTTGGATGGTCTTGACAGTCAAAATAGAATTATTAACAATAGAGTCCGTAGGATGTGAAAATGAAATATATTATTTTTGCACTCAAACTACATCTGCACAGCAGTATACCAACCAGATGTTGATTTCATTTTGTGATATTGATTGGACTATGCATATGACTCGGAAATTGCAGCCTAGTTTGGCAAGGGTGGAAACTGGACTTTTGTAGTAAGTTAACTCCCTTGCCTCTGGAAGATGAAACAACTAGTCCGATATATTACCCACTAAAATAATGGAGATTAACAGGCTCTGTGAGAGTTAAAAAATTTTTTTTTCCTCATTTCTGACTTTTAGGGTTGATGGGTCCGTAAACCAAGTAATGAAACATAAGACATCAAAAATACAAATGGTTGACTGTGACACAGAATCGAGAACTAACAACAGAATATAAAACATCAAAAATACAACTGTAAGCTGTTACAGAGCTGAGAAGTACAAAAAGAATATAAAATGTTATCCAAAAACATGCACTTTAGCGCAGAGATGTCATATACATAAGCGGATGAAGCTAAATACATCATCATCATCATCATCATCGTCATAATAAGTCTTAACAGACTAACAAGCAATTGGTTCAGTGATCAAAAGAAGCAGGATGATTTTTCATTACTTTGATCAACTAAGAGGTATGCATAACAAAATTCAGATAAAATTTCAGCTAGGGTCATTTGATAATCTTTAGTACGAACAAAATTTTGGAAGCCAACAGTCTAGAGGAACGTATAGTGTTCTTGTAAAGTCCGGCGGAACATACAGTGTTCTTGTAACATCTGGAGGAACGTAGTGTTTTGTAATGTCTGGAGGAACGTACAGTGTTCATGTAATGTCTGGAGGAACATAGTGTTCTTGTAACGTCTGGAGGAACACAGTGTTCTTGTAATGTCTGGAAGATCGTACAGTGTTCTTGTAGCGTCTGGAGCAACATACAGTGTTCTTTTAGCGTCTGGAGGAACGTAGTGTTTTTGAAGCGTCTGGAGGAACGTACAGTGTTCTTGTACCAAGGTTTCAACGGTATCTAAGACATTTCTAAAAATGACTGAATGTCATATGTAGGTCGTTCAAAATGATACATGGAAGTCACGAATACATAAAAAAGAAAGAAGTGGTGCTTAACTTTTTTCAAGGTGTATATAATAGTATTACGTTGAGAGACTCAGTAGTATTACAAAAAAACCTGGATCCGCATCCGCATCTTAAAATCTTTAAAAAAACCAGCATCACTTTTGTATTCTCCCACAATAATGGTGCATCGAGCAGCCATTTCACTGACAGCTTGGGTGTAAAAAAGTAAACATACACTAAACAATGTTTACTAAATTTAATTGTTATTTTGAGAGATGCGTTTAATCAAGATGTTGTGCTGGTGTGTGAGCAAAAGCAGAACTCCATTGTGACATTCAGGTCACATGTGACTTTAATTCTTCAAGTCTTTTTGTATCGCTTGATGACTACCTCTAAACTGACAAGCATGATATAACTAAAGCTGAAAGCAGAATTAACCCAACTAAACCAACCTTTAAAATAACTTCAACTGATGCACAACAATTCTACACCAAACCTTTTCTCTATACATTGTTTGGAAAGGACAGAGATGATATACACATTTCAAGCTATCAACAAACAGCAGGAGGTCAATTGATGGCAGCGGAGAGAATCACTTGGAACTTTCTGCAGGTTCCGTGGTCTGTGTTTTCAGTTCTATCACACACTCTGTGCCTGGGTAGGCAGGAAGATTGAGACTGTAGCGTTGTTCCAGCGTCTTCGGCACGAAGCGGCCGCCCAGGTAGTGGTGTTTGCCCCTGAAGTGGCGGGCACACAGTTTGGGTGCCGTCAGCGAGATGAGCAGCTCTGGGTGGATGCCGTCGGGGTCGCCGCTTTCTACATCCCATCCTGAAAATAGTGAGTGATCGAGTGAGTTGGGTTTAATGCTGCTTTGACTGTGTGGCTTAAGCGCCGCTTTTAACATTATTCCAGTTATATAAAAATACACGGCGTGTCAGCTTAATGTGGGAGGAAAGCCCGAAGTGATGCAGGTCTCAGACGTTTACCACTTCGGTGAAACCCACGAGCACAGGTATGGTACTGACAAACCTAGAAACATAATCGGGGCGAACCGGGATTTGAACCCACAATCATAGGTTTCTGGTGTGTCAAAGGGATGAAACCCTGCACTACGAATCGCGGCGCCTTAGACGACTGGGCCAGCCATGCCCCCTGCTTACAGTGAGACAAACGCCTAAAGTGAGGCAGGTAGTAGACGTTTTCACATTGATGACACTCGTGACTATGGGCGTGGTGTTTAATTTACCATCAGATCCTCGAACACCTAAGGGCCATAACTCTGCCAACAACTCTGCGGAAATCATGATAACCTGTGAGGGTCTGGCAAACAAAGCATTTATCAAACACACGATATTATAACTGATCTACAAAATTAAAATTAAAAATTGAAATTAACAATTCACACAATCTGGTTGAACACCAATGATGCTGGCTTGTAATTAATCAAGTCTGGATGAGACAAACAAGAGATTGATATTGTGGGCAACATCACACACTGTCTGGGTCCGATGACATGCATTCAACCATGTCCCCCAATCATTTAGTCATGAATAAGTTCTTTGGGACGAAATCTAAGCCAAAAGCTCCCCAGGCTATGTTACCTGAAGGTACATCAATACTTGGACCAGCTCTAACCCAGACTCTCCACAGACTATGTTACCTGAAGGTACATCAATACTTGGACCAGCTCTAACCCAGACTCCCCACAGACTATGTTACCTGAAGGTACATCAATACTTGGACCAGCTCTAACCCAGACTCTCCACAGACTATGTTACCTGAAGGTACATCAATACTTGGACCAGCTCTAACCTAGACTTCCCACAGACTATGTCAAACGAAGGAACATCAATACTTGGACCAGCTCTGACCCAGACTCTCCACAGACTATGTTACCTGAAGGTACATCAATACTTGGACCAGCTCTAACCCAGACTCTCCACAGACTATGTCACCTGAAGGTACATCAATACTTGGACCAGCTCTAACCCAGACTCTCCACAGACTATGTTACCTGAAGGTACATCAATACTTGGACCAGCTCTAACCCAGACTCCCCACAGACTATGTTAACTGAAGGTACATCAATACTTCAATACTTGGACCAGTTCTAACCCGGACTCAAAACACTATGTTACCTAAAGGTACATCAATACTTGGACCAGCTCTAACCCAGACTCCCCACAGACTATGTTACCTGAAGGTACATCAATACTTGGACCAGCTCTAACCCAGACTCCCCACAGACTATGTTACCTGAAGGTACATCAATACTTGGACCAGCTCTAACCCAGAATCTCAACAGACTATGTTACCTGAAGGTACATCAATACTTGGACCAGCTCTAACACAGACTCCCCACAGACTATGTTAACTGAAGGTACATCAATACTTCAATACTTGGACCAGTTCTAACCCAGACTCTCCACAGGCTATGTCACCTGAAGGTACATCAATACTGGGACCAGCTCTAACCCAGACTCTCCACAGACTATGTTACCTGAAGGTACATCAATACTTGGACCAGCTCTAACCCAGACTCTCCACAGACTATGTTACCTGGAGGTACATCAATACTTGGACCAGCTTCAACCCAGACTCTCCACAGACTATGTTACCTGGAGGTACATCAATACTTGGACCAGCTCTAACCCAGACTTCCCACAGACTATGTTACCTGGAGGTACATCAATACTTGGACCAGCTCTAAACCAGGCACTCCATCAAGGTACATCAATAAGTGTATCGTGATACGTATTGGATCTCACAGTTTGTGTATCGTCCTAGCCCTACTATTTACCTGAAGGTACATCAATTAGTGTATCGTGATACGTTTTAGTTCTCACAGTTGATCTATCATCCCAGTCCAACTATTTACCTGAAGGTACATCAATTAGTGTATCGTGATACGTATTGGATCTCAAAGTTGGTGTATCATCCCTGCCCTACTATTTACCTGAAGGGACATCAATTAGTGTATCGTCCCAGCCCGACTATTTACCTGAAGGGACATCAATTAGTGTACCGTCCCAGCCCTACTATTTACCTGAAGGGACATCAATTAGTGTACCGTCCCAGCCCTACTATTTACCTGAAGGTACATCAATTAGTGTACCGTCCCAGCCCTACTATTTACCTGAAGGGACATCAATTAGTGTACCGTCCCAGCCCTACCATTTACCTGAAGGGACATCAATTAGTGTACCGTCCCAGCCCTACTATTTACCTGAAGGGACATCAATGCTGCAGATGTGGACATCGTCTTGTATCTTCTTCAACTTCTCCAAGATGGAGGCAAACTCGGGGCGGGCAGGTCCCTTGAAGCTGAATCCGAACAGCGCATCTACGATGAGGTTATAGGAGTCTTTGATGAGCTGGGGGTCAGAGGGGAAGAAGGACAAGAAGGGCATGTCCATCCCCTCACACTGGCGACGCAGGCTCTCAAACAGGGGCTTGTTGGGCTGCTTCGGGTAGAAGATGGAAGGCTTGAAGCCCTGCAAGTCAGAGTATGGAGTTGGTGAGAGGGGGATATTGAGTGTTATAGCTAAAATGGATAGAACGGGCCACTGTAACTTGATAACACCCTCATATTGCTTGACGACGGGCCATTATCACGCCCGTTGTTAGGTGACGTCATTGTTTGTTTGTTTGTTGTTTAACGCCGCACCCAGCAATATTCCAGCTATATGACGGCGGTCTGTAAATAATCGAGTCAGGACCAGACAATCCAGTGATTTGCATCATGAACAGCGATCCATGCAATTTGGATTGATATTGTGCATCAACCAAGTCAGCGAGCCTGACCACCCGATCCCGTTTGTCGCTTTTTACGACAAGCATAGTAGCCTTTGATAGGGACAGGTGACGTATATAGCATTAAGGCTTGAAACCCTGCAAGTCAGTGTATGGAGTTGGTGAGAGGGTGATATTGAGTGTTGATCAAAATTAATTTGCTTGTAGGTTAACGTTGCAGTCGACAATATATAGACTATGACATTAAATAATCCAGTCTGGACCAGACAATCTTGTGATTGACATCATGAGCATCGATCTGTGCAAATACGATACGATGACATGCCTCACCTTAGTCAGCGAGTCTGACAACCCGATCCCGTTAGTTACAACAAGCATGGGTTGCTTAAGACCTATTCTAACCTGGATCTCCACGGGGGTGTAATGTTATGAGAAAACCCAGTTGTGTTACGATTTCTTGAGTTGTGCAGTTTTTTTAACAATGCTGGGCTAGTAAATACAACCAGTAATTATCTGTCAAAGTAATAGTTTTTTGGTGAAAGTACCAGTAAAGGGAAAAAGTGAACTGAGCTCAAGACGGGGGTCCAAAGAGACAATACATCTAACAGTTGCAGATAGAGACTATCCATCTAACAGGTGCACATTGAGACCATCTATTTAACAGTTTCACATTGAGACTATCCATTTAACAGGTGCATATTGAGACTATCCATTTATCAGGTGCACATTGAGACTATCCATTTAACAGGTGCACATTGAGACTATCCATTTAACAGGTGCACATTGAGACTATCCATTTATCAGGTGCAGATAGAGACTATCCATCTAACAGGTGCACATTGAGACCATCTATTTAACAGTTTCACATTGAGACTATCCATTTAACAGGTGCATATTGAGACTATCCATTTATCAGGTGCACATTGAGACTTTCCTTTTAACAGGTGCACATTGAGACTATCCATTTAACAGGTGCACATTGAGACTATCCATTTAACAGGTGCACATTGAGACTATCCATTTAACAGGTGCACATTGAGACTATCCATTCATCAGGTGCACATTGAGACTTTCCATTTAAAAGGTGCACATTGAGACTATCCATTTAACAGGTGCAGATAGATACTATCCATTTATCAGGTGCACATTGAGACTATCCATTTAACAGGTGCAGATAGATATTATCCATTTATCAGGTGCACATTGAGATTATCCATTTAACAGGTGCAGATAGATATTATCCATTTATCAGGTGCACATTGAGACTATCCATTTAACAGGTGCAGATAGATACTATCCATTTATCAGGTGCACATTGAGACTATCCATTTAACAGGTGCAGATAGATATTATCAATTTATCAGGTGCACATTGAGACTTTCCATTTAACAGGTGCACACAGATGCTATCCATTTAAGAGGTGCACTGAAAAAGGTTTGAATTGTGACTCACAAAGAGTTTGAGATGTCTGGCACAGACAAGGCCGTCCCCACCATTGTTGCCAGGCCCACAACACACCAGCACTGCACCGTTGTCCTTGGACATGTTGTCTATTGGGAAACACTGCAACAAGACACAATGTAGATACACTGCAACAAGACACACTCTGTAGAAACACTGCAACAAGACACACTCTGTAGATATATACAACACACCAGCACTGCACCGTTGTCCTTGGACATGTTGTCTATTGGGAAACACTGCAACAAGACACAATGTAGATACACTGCAACAAGACACACTCTGTAGAAACACTGCAACAAGACACACTCTGTAGATATATATACAACACACCAGCACTGCACCGTTGTCCTTGGACATGTTGTCTATTGGGAAACACTGCAACAAGACACAATGTAGATACACTGCAACAAGACACACTCTGTAGAAACACTGCAACAAGACACACTCTGTAGATATATATACAACACACCAGCACTGCACCGTTGTCCTTGGACATGTTGTCTATAGGGAAACACTGCAACAAGACACACTCTGTAGAAACACTGCAACAAGACACACTCTGTAGAAACACTGCAACAAGACACACTCTGTAGATACACTGCAACAAGACACACTCTGTAGATATATACAACACACCAGCACTGCACCGTTGTCCTGAAACCTCTAGACCAAATTGTGCTGTCATGTTTTGGACAAGCACCTGTTCTGTGGTGTTTGAGAATATGTTTACAGATGACCTCAAGGACTTCAAGCCACCAGGCTAAGACATGAGGTCACATGTCTTTCATTCAGGTGAGCTAACTAGTTTTAAAATTATCATTTTCCAGTTTTCAAGGTCACATTTTTATAAATTCTCCTCACTAATTCGAGACAAGTTGAAAAGTTTTTACACCTTGTGTGTGTTTTGGAAGTAACAAAACAATAACATAAATCATTTTGCAGTTTTCCATGGCTATGTTTTTTTCAACAACAAAAACTGGTGACTGGTGACTGGTGACTGATGCCTGACTGACCCTGGCGATGGCGACGGCGCAGCTGTACCCAGCCAGCTCCATCAGCTGTTCCACGCTGAAGGAGTAGTCCTCAAACAGCTCCTGGTCGATCTTCTGGGCCTCATCCTGGCTGAAACACACAACATGGAGGTTCAGTCAACTCTCATCCAAATGAAGCCCCGAACAAGGCTTAATTTCAAGCTGAGGAAATCTAGACTTGCAAAGTCATTCTAGACTTGAGTTGGACTCCTTTTTCAATTTATTCTCCAGGGTCTGAAACATAATCAGGTGCATCTGGGATTTAAAAAGAATATCATAGGATTCTGGTACACCTAAGGGAGGCAATTCTGCATGACTGGGGTCCTAATTCACCATTGCCTGACACCATTTAACAGTAATTTGATGGAAACTGTTGTTCTTCCAGATACTTGACCATTGATGAGTGTGTGTCATTATTCCGACAGCATGGATAAAATCACTGTTTTCTCTGGTCCAGACTCAATTATTTACGGGGGCACGGGTGGCCCAGTCGTCTACGGCGCCGCGATTTGCTGTGCAGAGTTGCGTCCGTTGGGCACGCCAGAAACCTATGATTGTGGGTTCGAATCCAGGTTTGCCCCAATTATGTTTCTAGGTTTGTCAGCACCATACCCTTGCTCATGGGTTTCACCAAAGTGGTAAACGTCTGAGACCTGCATCACTTCGGGCTTTCCTCCCACATTAAGCTCATGATATAGTCGGAGTACAATTACAGGGGTAACTCTGCTTTTGGCAGAGGTTTTAAATGAATATATACTAGCCACATAAAGAAACTGTGCACGTAGAAAATATAAGGGCACACCGTCCACATATGAAATATAGGTTTGAACACAGCAATTATTGGAGACATTCAAACTCTCATGCACGTGCCATGCGATATGACGTCATTGATGGGGGCCTATGGATGTGCAATGTGTTATTGCACGTGCATCCTGTGCAGCTGTACACAGCATGTGCAACTCAAAATTCGCTGTCACTTTGGAAAGCATGATCTGTGGTCATTCAAAAATTCAAACCTTCTCAGGCACAGACACAAGCATATCACAAGCAAATCATGCCAAGATTGACAGCTGCACAGCGTCATGAAGCCATTGGAATGATCCAAGCGGGAATGAGGCAACAACAGGTGGCAACACATTTCCAATGCCATCGTAACACGATATCGGCATTGGTGAGGCGTTATCAGAACACAAATGACGTTTCCGACCACCCACGTTCAGGACGTCCCCGAGTAACGACGCCAAGACAGGACAGATGGATTCGAGTTACACATCTCCGACACAGGTTCCAAACGGCAGTAACAACGTCCCAGACAATTCCTGGACTGCGCTGTATCCATCCCAACACTGTCAGGAATCGTTTACGTCAGTACGGGATTTTGACCACGACGCCCTGCCATACGTCCCATCCTGACACACCGTCATCGAGTCAACCGTCTAAGATGGTGTCAAAAATCATGTTCAACAACCTCGAATATGGTGGAGAAATGTTGTCTTTACAGATGAATCGAGGTTCAACATTTCCCACGGTGACCGGCGCCAACGTGTCTACCGGCGTTTGGGAGAACGTTATGCACGCAACTGTATTGTGGAGAGGAATCGTTTTGGAGGTGGCTCTGTGATGATTTGGGGTGGGATAACAGCACGGCACCGAACCCCTTTGGTGGTTGTTCAGGGCAATCTGACCGGTGTTGGCTACAGAGATCAGATTCTGAGGCCTGTTGTCATTCCTTTCCTGCAACGTCATGGCCCGGGATTGACATTTCAACAGGACAACGCTCGTCCTCACACGGCTAGGGTCGCAATGGATTTCCTTCACCACAACAATGTCATGTTACTTCCATGGCCTGCAAATTCTCCAGATCTCTCCCCAATAGAGCATGTGTTGGATGAAATGGAGCGCCGTCTGCGTCGTCTTCCACATCCTCCAGATAACGTCCGTGACTTGGCACAGGATTTGAGGAGGATATGGCAGGCCATTCCCCAGGCCTTCCATGCCCATTTGGTGGACTCCATGCGTCGCCAGTGCACTGCTGTGATTCACACACAGGGTGGTCATACCCGTTATTGACTTTGTGACTTTGTCGTTTGACCCCCTACTCCATTTTGATCTTCTGACGTCAACGTAACAGATGTTGTTCAGGTCCCGTTGACATTTTCTTATGGTCCGATCATTCAGCTGCTACAGCGTCTGCATCATTTTGTTCTTGCTGTGTTGTATTTCAATCCAGAATATATTTTCTCCGTGCACAGTTTCTTTATGTGGCCAGGGTTTGGTTACTTTTAATTGATTATAACTATATATAGATTATATTAGGTGAGGTGAAATGGGGTTTAACGTCGCGTCCAAGATTATTGCACTTATATAGCGATGTGCATGTACATGTGTGTGTGTGTGTGTGTGTGTGTGTGTGTGTGTGTCTGCTTGTACTAGTCCGGACTGATGCCGATTTATAGTGCTAGCTCACTGTGATACCATGCCACAGTTTAACATGAATACACCACTCAGACACAGTATACTGACTCCGAGCCAACCAGTCCTTATTTTAGCCCCTTAATGCCGACGCAAGACAGGGTAACAAGAAGTACCATCTTTTAATGTCTTTTGGTATGACGCGGACGGGGATTGAACCCCGGACCTTCCGCCCTCTGGGCGGACGCTCTACCACTAGACCACGGAGGCAGTCTTAGATTATAATAAAAATATAAATGTTATGACTCATGTATCGTACAAGGCCTTGGAGCGTGGAGTCCACATCCCACAGATGACATCTTTACCTAGCTTGCAAGCAGGGTTAATCTCTTTGGTGGACAAGGTGTCTGACCTCGGATCAGAAGGTCCGTGGTTCGAATCCCATCACTTGATCATAAAGATACCAAGTAAAACCTGCACCCAGGTCAAAGTGATGCAGGTCGCAGACATTTCGCTTTATCACTTTGGTGAAACCCACAAGCATGGTATTGTGTGACAAATCTAGAAACATAATCGGGGCTAACTGGGATTCGAACTCACAATCATAGGTTTCTGGTGTGCCCAAGAGACGCAACTCTGCACAGCGAACTGTGGCACCTTAGACGACTGGGCCACCCCTGCCCCCTGTAACAAAACTCCCTCCCTTCCCAGTCCCAGGCAGATGAGACGTTTCTGTAACTGGCAGGAGGTTAGTCAGGCTCTCGGGGAAACTTGACCACTCACAGAGTAAGATTTGCTTTTGTGTTTGTGTGTTTGTTTGTTTAACGCTGCACTCAGCAATATTCCAGCTATATGACGGCGGTCTGCAAATAATCGAGTCTGGACCAGACAATCCAGTGATTGACATCACAGGCATCGATTCACGCAATTAGGATCGATGACATGAATCAACCAAGTCAGCGAGCCTGACCACCCGATCCCGATAGTCGCCTTTTAAGACAAGCGTAGTCGCCTTTTACAGCAAGCATAGGTTGCTGAAGACCTATTCTACACCGGATCTTAAACAACAACAAAACAGACAGACAGACTTCTCGATGCAAGTATCGATCATGGAGTCACACACTAAGTAAAAAATATCTATTCCTACTTTATAAAACTGTTATACCACTAATTAGTAGTGAAAATTAGTAATGAAAATAAGTAGTGAAAACGTAAGTATTTTCATCCACTGCTCCACACTTGAGACTGTCATCTGTAAATCTTTAAAAACCAAGAGTCATCAGAAGATGACAAATCCCCCTGGGCCCCACAAATTTGAAAGAACAATTCATTTGAGTGTTGCTCTAAGTCTAACTTGATGAGAGAACTTCTACCTGATCTGTCTGTCTATATACAAGAGTAGTTATTGAGCTATCAAAACAATACCCTGGAATTGGGATTCGGAACTTTGATTTTCTATGTCAGGTACACACCACTATGGTCAAATCAAACTTGTTGCCTAGGAAATTTTTTTTTTTTTTCTAAAAATCCCTGAATAGCAAAAGGCACCAGTTGAAAACCTGGTCTTTGCGTGTTCACAGTTTCAAGGAAGAGTACCTATTAATTTTAGAGAAATGATCCAGACAAACACACCATTACGAAAAGCCCTAAAGTCAAACTTGTTGCCATGGAAAAAATATAAATTTTAAACACCACCGTTTGACAAACTGATCTTTGAAAAACCGAGTGAAAAGTGTCATGAGTGAGTGAGTTGGGTTTAACGCCGCTTTTAACAGTATTACAGCTATATCGCGGCGTGTCAGATTAATGTGGGAGGAAAGCCCCAAGTGATGCAGGTCTCAGACGTTTACCACTTCGGTGAAACCCACGAGCGTGGGTATGGTGCTGACAAACCTAGAAACATAATCGGGGTGAACCGGGATTCGAACCCACAATCATAGGTTTCTGGCATGCCCAAGGGACGCAACCTGCACAGGTAATATCGGCGCCTTAGACGACAACATGTGTTCGGGTGATACGATCTTGTGACCATGAACACAATGCTTAAACTTGAGACAAAAGTGGTCAGTGTGTACCTGCTCCTGCATTTATTACCCAGTTAGATATTTTCATTAATACAGCTACAAATATTCACATTAGTGGGGTCTTTAACAACTGGCGCTTTAGACTGATTGTTAGTTTAGTTATATAGTTTAAATAGGAGACCTTCAAGTGTATCGTCCTTAACTGGGTGACCCTTCAATAGCTGTGTTGAGTGTACTTGTATAACTATTTCTACCGGGACATTGAAGAATGCTTGACTCTGATTGCTTAAAAAGAGGTGTTCTTTTTGCTACGGAAACACCTTATAAGCCCACAAAAAAGCCAAAGCACTTGGTTCCAAACTAACATAAGAGGTGTCTACTCTACAGTGGGACTAAATCAAACTTCAAAACAAAGAAGGTTTATCTCCTCAACAAAGCTTGCCGAGGAGTTTTTCCACTTTTATCAACTCGTGTTGATATATTTGATATCAAAAGACACTCGGGTGAGATTCTCTATTTATCTCCTCAACAAATGGCAAACTAATCACGAAGTCACGAGAGCTCCAGACAAGCTTCGTATTTGAGTAAAATGGGTAAAATAAATCATTATAATCCAATCAAAATTGAGAAGAAATAACAATAATATTACTACTCTAATACCATGCGTAATGGGCGATCTTTTTGTTCTAAAGGTCAATAACTTGCTTCTGGTCTGGTTTCCGGATCTATGCACACTGCGACAACTAGTAACATTTACCCAATGTAGCCTTCTCAGCCTGCATACACAAATATCCTTACTGACATCTTTATTTACTGATCGCATGTGAGCTTCGCTTACACATAAATTCCACTTGAGTGAATATTGGTAATGCGAAAAAGGGTCACATTCCAGTCACTGGACCCTAGTCATGCAATGTTATGAGATTTTGTGAGATGTTATTCACCTCCGGCATTTTAAAGATATTGATACCCAAAGGGATTATCAAAAACATGTGTGAGTATATTTTCCAGAACTTTCTGCATGACGTCATCATGACTGCGCACTAGTACGCAGTATATAAACAGTCGTGTGTAAGCATAGTGCATAATATGATGAATAGCCGAGAAGGTAAGTTGACATTTTCTTTCCCTGTCTCATCCAGACAGCAATCAGATAAGAGAAACTGTATTTTACTTACACTGAACATTCAATGTTTTTTTACTTTACAATACATTGTTGTTAAGAAAAGTTCTTTCATCCAAGTGAAGGAGTTGATGTGATAAAGCGAAGTTAATAGAGCCTGATCGCTAAACCTTAACTGATACATTAGGTAACTTGATTAGCTGGTTGTACAGTGTGTCGTGATTCTTATTCTCAAGCATAATAAGATTAACGACACCAATACAAAGATCACTGAGCCAACTCGCCTGATCACAAACACAGTATTCAAAATGTCGGTTACCGTTGAATGCATCTCTGAATGAATGGCCTCTCTTCCAACGGTAGTCAGAATGGGACAGTAGTAACGTCTCACCCCTGACTACTTTGAACATAATCATTCAGAAAATTGTTGTGAAACGATGACAAGCAAATCAACAATATGCTATTCAAATAACTAACAGTTGAAAATATCTTGGTTTCAGATAATACAAACGTAAAATTTAACTCAAGTGAGAAATCGTTACAGAGTAAAGGTAAGTCATTCATCACTCAAGAGGCTGACCATTTTATATTCTGGGATTTCAAAATCAAAACAATAGTTATCATTGTTAATAATTCTAAGAATACTACCTCTGTTGCATAATTTCAATAATCCTGTATTTGGGTTGTAATAACACTATAGCTAAAGTTTTAGATTTTCAACAGAAGTCATCTTGTCTGTCTGCCTTGTACAAAGGCGGGAAAGTTCTCACTTAGTAGTATAGGTAATAGGGGCTCTGGACCACTTCCACTGGAGCCAGATTTATATACCCATACTGCTACTACAGAGGGATTTTTCAAGCAAATATCATGGTTAACATTTATACTAAGTTATCTTATAATAATTAGATCTACATCAAGTGCTTTTATGAGTTATCATGGTGTAATATTTATACATCATTTCATATAATTATAGTTTAGCAAGTTATAAGTATCATTAGGTAAAATGCATATATAAAATATCAGTAGTTTCAGTTATAGCTTTTTAGATGGTTGCTAGCCTAAGGTAATGGGAGCGCATCTTCTAGACATACTATTCAATAAGACAAGGGTTACGTCTACATAGTTTAATTGATTTGAAGCTTTTAGATAAATGCTAGCCTAAGGTATCAAGATCCCATCTCCCAGACAAAGGATATTTATTTAAGTATATCTGTCATCACCTACCGGGGTATATTAGAATAACATTACTTCAATTAAGACTCATTAAGGATTAGCCCCATACAAGCTCGTCTATAGTGCATTAAGGATTAGCCCCCACACAAGCTCATCTATAGTGACACCCTAATCTCTTTCAAAGCATCCAGTAAATATGTCAACAAGATTAGTGCCAGTCCAACAGGATTAACAGGATTTAGTATTCCCCTCTGTCCAGCCATCCATTTAGCAAGGGACACAACCAATCGTGTATCAACCAATCACATTCCTTTCTATTGTTCAAACTTTCATTAAATACATACTGTAGCCAAGTTCTAGCAGGGAAGGGGTTTGACTCTCTTACCAAGCAGACCTCTCTCCCACAGCCCAGAGTGTGTACCGACTCTCTGTGGCACCCTCAGTTATTATCTAAGTATATTGTAAATTGTTAATTGTTCTTGTAAATAAAATTGTGATTAGTCTCCTGTGACTCTGGCTCTTTGCTGACTAATTCCCCAAGAAAACCAGCACGTCATTTGGAAGGTATTGTTCACCCAGAACAGTTCCATGATACAAAAATGATGATGCGATTCAATGATCGTCATGACTCATATTAAAATCTCTAATTGGTTTGAATTCTACCCAATCTATTTATCTCATTTTGGTAAGCCCTTTTCCTCTCATAAATAATTTGAAACCATTTCTTGTCAGCACCGTGACTCTTACATAAACAGTGACTACCTTTAACTCCAATCCCACATACAGAACAAGTATGATTAATATGCCCTTTTCTAATTGCAATGGAATGGATTCTACAAAAATCTTCAATACAGCTTTTTCCACAATTTTCTGATTGGCCCATGCATATGAATTTACATCTTGATGTGCCTCTCGCCATTGTGATAAATATACACTTCTAGTATCATTTGTCTAAATGCATGTCATCAGCTGGGTCCTGCCCTGCCTAACATGAGCAGTCAGCCAGTCAGCGCTATTTGTTGTCCCCAATAAGCTCCCATCCTTTCTGTCTTTTTTTAAGCGCCCTGGGCGCTTAATGGGTCGAATACGGTAGTCTAACCTATTATTTTAGTCATGGTAGCTCCCAGTTTAGACTCGTTATGCGCATACAGTTTTTTAATTTCTTCGTCGGTCATGTTATCAATTTTTTCAGTGGTATAATTTCCTCCCAAATATTGGGAACATTTCCCACCGGCTACCAAAGCCGAGAGTCTTTCTCTATGTTTATCTGTATGTTGATCAGGCTCATCTTTGAGCATTTGTTCGATGAGTTCGTCGCATTCCATAATGTAATACTTAAGGAGATATTTAAGTCTAACATAATGGAATACGGCATATCCAATACAGCCCCAAATAATGAACTGTTGCAAAAGAATGAGGATTTCAAACCACATTATTACATAATAACCGCTAATGTTCAATTTATCATATTTTTGCTATATTTGCTAAATTTTGCTATATTTGCTATATTTTTGCTAAATTTTGCTCACGCAGTTGCTATATTTTTGCTAAGCAGTCGCTAAATTTTGCTATGCAATTGCATAAGCAGCTGGTTGATTGGTTTTTAATACGAGTTTACAGTGCTTCGTATCTAACAGTTTTCTGACTTTATCTCGTTCGAGCTTGGTATAAATAACATCATTTTCGCATAGACATTCCTCAAATGAATCTCGGTATTTGCAATGAAACAGGGCTACCCATTTGGTCTGCTCTCGGAGATCTTTCAGGTCAGAGTTGTATTTTTGAGTAAGTACCCAAACGCTATGCTGAGTATGCCTATCGGAGAATGCTAAATATGATAGCATCTTTCTTTTTGGTAAGTCCTTACGCGCACTGCAGTTGTCTATTATCATCTTCCCAAGGCAAGTGATTTAACTGACTATAAAAGTCCAGTTTCCACCCTTGCCCAACTAGGCTGGTATTATGGAGTTACATTTTGGCTGGACTAACGAGTCTATGCATCCAATCAAAATTGCGCACCGAAGTTGAAGAGTGAGTAGAGTGTCATGCAGATTTTGGTCGATTGAGGATTTGCAAAGCATGTGCACCGTTAACTCGTAGTCAACAGATATTTCCTAAATCTTTTCATGTTTTTAATCAAGGTGCTCACGTGATTTGATGCACTTCGCGATGTAAGACTCGTTTTATCACAAAATAGATCTTGATTATTAACGCTTATAGTCTGGCACAGAAAAATAATATGGTCGAAAACATCCCGATAATGACTTTGAGAGCATTTTAAATGGTAAATCATCCAAATCAGTTCATTAGGAACTATTTATCCAAATCACGAGTAAACCAGCCGCGACTCTGCCTATGATAAGCCTACTATCACAGATCATGAGTAACCAATGAGTGTTCAGAAATGTGTATAGATATTACCTCAAAGTTTATTTACGCTGTCCTTACAGACAATAGCCAAGTCTCTTGTCAGACTTTGTTGCGTTAGTGAGCATATCGACTCACGGCACCAAGTGAACCTTAGTGGGTTAGGGTTGGACAGCCGGGTAGAAGCCAGAGATTAGAGCCCCTTTATGAATCGCTTGAAAATGGGCATTTTAATATCAGAGACAACTGAATGTTTCAGAAGATAGCTAATGTCATAAAAAAATGTAGTTTAAAAAATGGATAAAGCGAAAAAGAAAAGAAAAGGCACAACGTTGCCAAATCAGAACCAGAAACATACCACTATACATAGCCTAACAGTCACACATTACCTGTTTCAGATCAGGCAGGGTCAGAACTTGTCACAAACCCCAACACTGGTGAGTAATAGTCCACTTAACTTTTCAAAAGGAAGACAAAAGTGTTTCATATATTATTTTCCCTCTTAGAAAAACATATTCCAAGTGGTGAATAGTTGGTGAACACTGTCAATATCAGATGAATCACGGCCTTTTAATATGTACTGGAGTTTTATGGAGTGGCCTGGTGACTTAATATTCATCATGTCCCGACTGTCCTAACTTGGTAGGAATATATATCACCATTGTATCTGAATGGTCAGTATTGTATTCAAGATTCTGAAACTATCTTTGACTAACAATGTGATGAAATAGAGAATACTACACTCATTCTCCTAAGATACTATCAAACCAAAACACCAGAGACCTACTAGTATATTCTCGCCTAACAGTCATACGTTTTTTCAGATCGTGATGACGCACAAGATGAGCCAAGGGAAGTACTTCTCTGCAATCTTTCTGCTAGTAAGTAGTATTCTACTCAACTTTTGAAAAGCAAGATTTGGCTGTTTTAATTCAAAATTATTTATTTTGCCTGTTATAGAAATAATGTTTCTTGTTGTGATATTGTCACTATGAGACATATCAGGACCTTGGACCAACCTATAATGGAGTTTTATGGAGTGGCCTGGTGACTTCATAATATTCATCATGTCCCGACTGTCCTAACTTGGTAGGAATATATATCACCATTGTATCTGAATGGTCAGTATTGTATTCAAGATTCTGAAACTATCTTTGATTAACAATGTGATAAAACATTCATATCATATGTGTCACTTTGTTCTAACATAAAGTCTGGTCACTTTGATCATGGGTTAAAATCCCGGATTCCACCCGATTATGTTTCTAGGTTTGTCACCATACCTGCGCTCGTTGGTTTCACCTGCGTCTCTTCAGGCTTTCCATCCACATTAAGCTGGAACACTGTTTGAAGGGATGTAAACCCAATTCACTCACTTGGTCAAGGTCATTTCCATTTAACTTTTCAAAAGAAAGAAAAAAGGGTTTCATATATTTTCCCTCTTAGAAAAACATATTCCAAGTGGTGAATAGTTGGTGAACACTGTCACTATCAGATGTACCGTGGCCTTGTAATATGTACTGGAGTTTTATGGAGTGGCCTGGTGACTTCTAACATTCATCATGTCCAGACTGTCCTAAATTGGTAGGAATATATATCACCATTGTATCTGAATGGTCAGTATTGTATTCAAGATTCTGAAACTATCTTTGACTTTCAATGTGATGAAATAGAGAATACTACACTCCTTCTCGTAAGATACTTACAAACCAAAACACCAGAGACCTATATTCTCGCCTAACAGTCATACGTTACCTTTTTTCAGATCGTGATGACGCACAAGATCAGCCAAGGGGAGAACTTGACCCCAATCTTTGTGCCAGTAAGTAGTATTCTACTCAACTTTGAAAAAGTAAGATTTGACTGTCTTAATTCAAAATTATTTATTTTCCTTGTAATAAAAGTAATGTTCCTTGTTGTGATATTGTCACTATGAGACATATCAGGACATTGGACCAACCTAAAATGGAGTTTTATGGAGTGGGCTGGTGACTTCTTAATATTCATCATGTCCAGACTGTCCTAACTTGGTAGGAATATATATCACCATTGTATCTGAATGGTCAGTATTGTATTCAAGATTCTGAAACTATCTTTGACTAACAATGTGATGAAATAGAGAATACTACACTCATTCTCCTAAGATACTTACAAACCAAAACACCAGAGACCTACTAGTATATTCTCGCCTAACAGTCATACGTTACCTTTTTTCAGATCGTGATGACGCACAAGATGAGCCAAGGGGAGAACTTGACCCCAATCTTTCTGCCAGTAAGTAGTATTCTACTCAACTTTGAAAAGGCAAGATTTGACCGTTTTAATTCAAAATTATCTATTTTCCCTGTTATAAAAATAAAGTTCCTTGTTGTGATATTGTCACTATGAGACATATCAGGACTTTGGACCAACCTAAAATGGAGTTTTATGGAGTGGCCTGGTGACTTCATAATATTCATCATGTCCCGACTGTCAAAACTGGGTAGGAATATGTAACACCATTGTATCTGAATGGTCAGTATTGTATTCAAGATTCTGAAACTATCCTTTATTAATAATGTGATGAAACATGCATATCATATGTGTCACTTTGTTCTAACAAAGTTTGGGCACTTCGATCATGGGTTAAAATCCCGGATTCGCCCTGATTATGTTTCTAGGTTTGTCACCATACCTGTGCTCGTTGGTTTCACCTGTGTCTCTTCAGGCTTTCCATCCACATTAAGCTGGAACACTGTTTGAAGGGATGTAAACCCAACTCACTCACTTGGTCAAAGTCATTTCCTTTATGTTCATCTCGTATTAATAATGTACCAACGTAACTTATCTTTTTTTCTGTTAAGAGAGTTGTTTCCATGTAGGTTCTTGCTTGATAACAGTGTCAGAACCTACACCGAAACATCGCTCTTATTTGTAATAAAGAAGTTGTTCATCCATAAATTCTTATCCTTACTTAGTACTCCAACTTCTAAATGCCTATCTAAGAAGTTAACTGTTAAATATCAAAATAGATTTCAGAGATTTCCATTTCTATCTAATGGTTAAGACTTTCAACAGAAGTCGTCTTCTCTGTCAACTATATATTAAGAGTTGTTTCCGTAAAAAGGAAAAATCATACAGCTCTTCCTTGTACAAAGGCGGAACAGTTCTCACTTCAACAATATGATTGAATGCATATGCATATGCATATCATATGTGTCACTTTGTTCTAACATAAAGTCTGGGCACTTCGATCATGGGTTAAAATCCCAGATTCGCCCTGATTATGTTTCTAGGTTTGTCACCATACCTGCGCTCGTTGGTTTCACCAAAGTGGTAATGTCCAACACCTACATCTCTTCGGGCTTTCCGTCCACATTAAGCTGGAACACTGTTTGAAGGGATGTAAACCCAACTCACTCACTTTGTCAAAGTCATTTCTTTAATGTTCAACCTGTATGCATAATTCTTTCTTTCTGTTGACAGGTCTCTCGCATTCTGTTGGGTAAGAAACTTATTTCTATCTCACAGAGTTTTCTAAAGACCAGGGATGGTTCTCTTCTTAGCATGTTCATTATATGAAGACCAATTTAATTTCTTGCTGCTGTCACCTTCAAAATAATAAAATCCACGAAAGGAAAAGAAACCTTTTGGCTCAAACTTTACAAAAACACTGAGTCACTGACTATGTTTGTTCTCTACTGCATGCACAGTCTAAAATATTATAATTCTCTTCCCCAAAAGGATAAACCCCCCAAAAGTGGGTGTACTGGACACAAGAAAATACTGTAATAGGCAAAATGCACTTGACTTTTTCATTTTAAAAACTGATTTTTATGAATACACAATGCCATTTAGAAAGTGGTCAAATGTAACAAATGTTATATTTGGGATAATGATAAATGTCATTGTGTATTCATAGCTTTTGGCCATGGGAGCCATGTCAATTTACACTTGTCAGAGGGGTACACAAGTACGTCATCTAGACTACCAGTTGTCAGACTTTCATTTTTAGTGGAAGCTTCGGTGGCTGAGTGGTTCTTGATCTGCTGATCTGTTGGTTGTGATTCTAATAACATGGTTTACAGACGTGTCAACCCTCCCGCATTTTGATGAAATACCCACATGATGGACTATTTCTCCCGCAAAACAGAATTCTTCATTATTTTAAAAATTCGGGAACGGAAAGTTTACATCCCGATCTGTTCAGTTGGCTCCCGTATTAGCAACCGCTATCACAGCCACATGCAGGTGGACCCAGATGAGCCCTTGTCTGGTTATCAACTGGTAATTAAATTCATATGGTGAACGATTGAACAATGTAAACTGTAACAAAAACTCAGATAATCCTAACAGATGCCTGAAGGGTTGAACTTTAAATGAATAATCAGCCGAGTATTCATCACTTCCTGTTGTCTTCATGTTCTTAGAGTGTTTATTACATATGGCCGGTCCAGTATTACACGACTTTGTTTTTTGTTGTTGTTTTTTTTGTGTTTTTTTATTATTCCATTTCATGTATATTGTTACAAGTGTAGGTATTAACATGTATATATATGACAGAATTAACACAAGTTATAGTTTTCATAGGTGAGGACAGGCAGGTTGTGTAGGATATGTCGTCTTCTCAAACTGAGAGGGAGATAATAAATATTTGTTTACAAGAAATATATGATTACTAATTAACAGGTAGTATGTTTCAACTGCTTCGTTAGATTAAAGTTGTAAGTTTTGCCATTTCTGAGCATACTGGTTAAATTGATTATTTTTTTTAGCGATAAAACTTTCCAAACAAATTGTGTCTTTTAGTAGTGAAAGAAATTGTTCGAAAGATAAATCTTGTTGTTTTATGTTTGATATGTAGATGAATCTTTTTGCTAATATAATAATATGATTTGTTACATGGTTTTGAGCGGAAATACCAAAAAAGATATTAACTTTCGAAAGGATAAAATTTGTTTGCAGGTTGTTATTTGGGAAGTTTTCAACTTTAAGCCAAAATTGTTGAACAGATTGGCAATCGAAATATACATGAGACATATCTTCAGAAGCAGTTTTACAGAAAGTACAAATATCTTCATCGACAAGTTTCATCTTGAAAAATTCTTTCTTAGTGTAAATTATTCTGTTTATAAATCGATATTGAAAATCTAAAAGTTTACAATCGCGCGTGCATTTTCTATAACATTGAAGTATATTTTTCCAATCCAAACCTTGAGGAAAAAACATATTCCAGTGTTCTAATGATTTCGGTACGGTATCCTTCTTAATCAGTTCATCATAAAAAGTCCTTGATTTTTTAACGTTATTAAAGAAGTGTCTTCATATATTGTTCAGCTGAACTACATTAACATCAAGGGTTTTGTCTCTGATTTGAAATCTCCAACTCTTTGGAATATTGTTCAGTAATTTTTGAAAGTCTAGAAAAGTTCCCTGGATCTTATATTTTTGTTTGAAATTTTCAAAACTAAGAAAACCGTTGTTGTCGCAAAGGTCTCTAACACTCTGGACACCTTGATTAAACCAGTTTGTTATAATATAAGATGATTTAAATAAATGATTCAGCCAGAGTGGTTGATTCAGAATGTGGTCTAAATCATATTCATACAAACTCATTTTTTGGTAAAATATCTTCCAAGCAGACAATACATCTCTCCAAAAAGGGTTGTCATGTTTAGATAAACATTCTACAGCATTAGAACCAAGTTTGAAAAGATGTTTTTGAGGGAAGATTGTTGTAGAATCTTCATACTTTTTTATATACTTTTGTAATGAAGATCGTTTGAGAGCATTGATAAAACATTCAATATCTATCATCCTTAGACCTCCATCTTCATAATTTCTGCTAATAGTTGATCTCTTAATTTTGTCGTTTTTGTTATTCCAAAGGAATCTAAAAATTAATGTGTTTAGGTCGGTAATAAATGCTTTAGGTGGATTGGGTAAAGCAGAGAAGATGTGTACCAGAGTTGATATAGCAAGAGTTTTGATAACCGTAATTTTTCCAATAAGAGTTAAGGTTCTTCTACGCTAGTTAGCTAGTAGTCTATTAATATGTTTTATTCTTTTTCTAGTATTGATTACCCAAAGGTCGTTCAATGATGCATTTAAAGTTATCCCTAAAATTTCAAAATCTCCCTTATGCCAGTCAAGTTTAAAATCTTGTGCTAAAACTAGATTACTTTCAGACAATGATCCTATCCAAATTGCTTTTGTTTTTTCTACATTTATTTTAAGTCCTGACATTTGATAGAATTTGTTGAGGGTATCCATTGAAGTATTAAGGCTTTTTTCAGATCCATCTAGAAATAATTGAGCATCGTCCGCATACTGACCTAGTTTACTTTCCTTATCGTTAATTGTTATACCTTTTATATCTGGATTTGTTCTTATCATAATACCTAGAATTTCTACAGCGATAATAAATAAATAGGGTGAAATTGGATCTCCTTGTCTACATCCCCTCTCAAGCCTAAAGAATGATGATAGATGCCCATTTTGAATAACAGATGCAGTGGTATTAGAAGTCAAAATACCTACCCATTTAATGATATTCGGTCCAAAACCAAATTTTGTCATTACTTGTATTATAAAAGGTTTAGAAATTGTATCAAAAGCCTTTTCAAAATCTATTAGTAGGAGTAGGCCAGGTTTGTTACGTCTTTTAGTTTCAAAGATGATATCATAGAGCTTCCTAGTGTTTCCACTTTTACATCTACCTGGAATAAATCCTGTTTGGTTATGGTGTATGATTGTATTTAAGTTTTTTTAATTCTATTAGCAATACATGAGCTGATAATTTTATATAAAGCGTTTAGTAATGAGATTGGGCGCCAGTTTTTAACAATTTTCTGTCTTTGTTTGGTTTAGGAAGACAGGTGATAACTCCCCTGTTCATTGTACATGATAATGAGTGGTCATCAAAGGTTTCCTGTATGAATCTAAATATCCATTCTCCTAAATCATTCCAGAAAAATTTGAAAAACTCTATAGGGTAACCGTCAATTCCTGGACTTTTATTATTTTTCATAGATAAGACTGTTTTTTTAATTTCCTCTTTTGAGAGATCTTTTTCTAGGTCTTGATATTCTTTTGCATTAATTATTGGTGTGTTGATTTCTTCTAACAGGTTATTATTAACATTATTATTATTGTAGGTCTGTTTATATAGTTTAGAATAAAAGTCCTTTAATTCATCTAAGATGTTTTACCATCTGTAATAATTTCACCCTTTTCTGTTTTAATGCTATTAATTAGTTTAGTGGTATAATGTCTATTTTCAAGGTGGCAGAAATAGCTTGTAGGTTTCTCTCCTTCTTCGTACCAGGTTATTCTTTTCCTAATTAGGGATCCTTTTACCTCCTCCTCATGGTATTTTTCTAACTGTTTTTTCATTGTTGATAGATAGGAAAAAATCATTTCTTATTTTATCTTCCAGAACCCTAATATTTTCTTCCAAGTCTTTTAGTTTCTTGTTCTTATCTTTCTTTAAAAAGGAAGAGAAAGAGATAGTTTTACCTCTTAGCTTCATTGAGAAAGTTTCCAGAAAAAGACAATTAGAAATTTTTAGTTGCAATGTTGAATTTTTAATATGAGAATCGATTTCCTCTTCAGTATATTTGCTATCAGCATACTCATGTAATGTTTCTTTTAGAGTCTCCTTGACTATCTTACTATACTCTTCTTTTTGCAATAGTTAGGTGTTAAATTTCCAATATCCCCTCCCCCTCTCTTTACTTAAAGCGTTCGAAAATGAAAATGTTATTTGGGAGTGGTCAGATTTATACCCTGTCATGATAGCCGTATCACATGAGAGGTTATGCAAATCCTGTGAAATAAGAAAATAGTCTAATCTAGCCTGTTGTTTGGGGTTTCTTTTCCACCATGTAAATTTTCTGCTGTCAGGGTTTTGTTCTCACCAAATATCTACTAAATCTAGTTGCTCTATTTTCTCTGTAATAATCTTTCTTACACTAGGGTTATTGATATGTTTATAATTTTCTAGATCTACAGATGGATTTAATACCAGGTTCCAATCACCAGATAAAATCATTGATTCCTTTCTCAATTCTTCAATTAATTCAAATATTTTTATATATAATGAAGGATCATCTTTATTTGGGCCATAAAGGTTAGTCAATGTCCTTTTAATCCCATCAATAGTTAGATCTGATATAATATAGTTCCCCTTATTGTCAATATAACTTTTATGAATTTTAATTTCAGTGTTGTTATTAAATAAAATAGCTACTCCTCTAGAGTTGGTTGTAAAAGGAGCTATAATGCAATTATGTCCCCATTCGTTTCTAAATATGTCTTTATCTTTATCAGAAATGTGAATATCTTGGAGACATATTACAGAATACTTCTTTTGGCGCCAAATTTTCATAATTTCAAGTCTTTTACTTTTTTCTGCAAGCCCTCTACAATTAGCTGAGACTATTTTAATCTTACTATCCATCTGTGAAGTTTGATGAAAAATGTGTTATACCTACACATGAATTAATAAAGACAGATGATGGAATGGAAAAAATATTTTTTTTTTTAACTTAAACAAACTCCATAAGTGTAAAACTAAGATATGCCCTGCTATCTGCCTTTGTTTACAATAAATAAGTTAACTTATGTCAACAACAGAAATGTAATTCAACACTGCCGGTTTTCTTTTACTAAATCTTAACATGGTATGTGCAGATTGGTCATGTCTAGAGAATCGGATTCATACAAACAAACAAAACTATATTGTTTTCGAATTTATCGTCCAATTCAGGGTTAGAAACTAACTGCTTTTGTCCACCAGTCCCTACGATGATTACACACAGCAAAACCCCTAAAATGGGCCACTCTCCACTAACCCCTAGGATACCTTCACCATTGGGCAGCATGGCAAGGACCACAGGACCAATGCCATTTTCTAACGCTGCAATTTAACCCCTTTCCATACAGAAAAAAAACTTGTCCTCAGCACTTGTATGGCAAACATAATAACGAATGTTCGGTCTCTGGCTTCGAACATAGTGAAGTAGCATGAAATACATAATTAGTGAAACTGTAAGAAAACAAGACAATGTCATAACTCATATGAAACAGGTTAAAGACCCAAAGGGGGTGTAGAAAATACCTTTTACATGCCTTCATTTGTCGTAACACAACACAACATCACTTAGCGTTTTCATAACAAAATCTACACTTCCGGAAAGTATTCATCACATGGTAGTCATGTGGGTTTGATTGTAAATATTGGCACCCGTTTGAATTGACTGATTGTTACAAGCTATCAGGATCATATATAAATAACTTACAGTTTGATATTACACGACTTTGTTGCTTATCAGATTTTTTAGAAACTTTGTTAAACATCAACATACGTCAAAGTTACGTCATTAAACTTTCGGAAATGAAAACAAAATATGATCTGCAAGCGCCGTCTTCAGAAACAACACTATGCATGATTGGTCGATTCGGTAGTCGAAATACATTTGTAACAATGAGTTACATGATCAGGCTTCCTCATAGCTTGGGATTCAAAGTCAAAGTTTAAAGTGAAACTTATAAATTTCCTATTGACTGACATCATGACTTGTGTGCACACAGAAATATCAACACATAGAACTTTATCAAATTTCACAAGAATGTATCATGTGATTATTTTACATGATTTGATTGACTAATAGTTTGCTAGCGTCCCAGGGCCCCTTTTCTACAAAGCGATCGTAGCACTACGAAGATCGAAGATCGTAACCCCCATACTTTAACATAGACTTTAGACAGTCGTAGCGCTATGATCGCTTTGTGGAACGGCCCCTGATCTGCAATCTTATTTGCATACAAAAATACTTGTCAACCAAGGAGACTAATACACGTCAAGGTCAGAAAGGTCAACAACGACGAGACTCATTTCGTTCATAAATTGTAGTAAAACGTAATAGTACTTCCAAATATAGATACATTTCTTAGAATGGAATAACGTGAACATTTCTAGGAAATTTAAGAAGCAAGGTAATGGGACTGTCAACAGACTACCGCAGACAGAAAAAAACAACATATCTTATTGAAATTAGGGGTGATCAATTTGCGTCAGGATAAATGCACTTAATATTTCTTTGGCATATTTTGTAACTAAAAGTCAAGTTTAGGTCAATCATTTCTGTATTACAAATATATCTGAAGAAAAACATCATGAACAAAATAAACAAATATTATTTGTAAGCAAAATATTGTGCAATACGTGTTTTAATCTCTCTTTTTAGAAAGAAAACAACAGTGCCGAGAAACCAGTTTGAGAAACAACCTGATACAACACAGAACCTACTGGCCCCACTATACCTAGAGCTCCACCTGAACCTAACGCCCCACCTGAACCTAGTTCTCCGACTGAACTTATCGGTCCACCTGAACCGACAAGACTGCCTGGAGCTACTGGTTTACGTGGAGCTACTGGTCTACCTGCCCTACCTGAACCTACCATTCCGCCTCAACCGACTATACCCCCTGAACCTACTGCCCTGCCTGAATGAACTAGCCAGCCAGAACCTACTGGCCCGCCTGATCGTACCGGCCAGCCAGAACCTACTAGCCAGCCTGATCGTACCGGCCAGCCAGAACCTACTGGCCCGCCTGATCGTACCGGCCAGCCAGAACCTACTGGCCCGCCTGATCGTACTGGCCAGCCAGAACCTACTGGCCCGCCTGATCATACCGGCCAGCCAGAACCTACTGGCCCGCCTGATCGTACTGGCCAGCCAGAACGTACTGGCCCGCCTGATCGTACCGGCCAGCCAGAACCTACTGGCCCGCCTGATCGTACTGGCCAGCCAGAACGTACTGGCCCGCCTGATCGTACCGGCCAGCCAGAACGTACTGGCCTGCCTGATCGTACCGGCCAGCCAGAACGTACTGGCCCGCCTGATCGTACCGGCCAGCCAGAACGTACTGGCCCGCCTGATCGTACCGGCCAGCCAGAACGTACCGGCCAGCCAGAACTTACTGGCCCACCTGATCGTACTGGCCCGCCGATTCTTATCTTTTTTTTACCAATTCCTGTAGGAAAAGAACTGATGGATTGATTCGATTCATTCTGACATTGTTTTAGAGTTTATTTTAAAAATCTACCTGAATCTTCTGCCCCCTGAATGTAGTCACTTATCACTGTCTTTTTTTTAACGGGCACTTAAAACACTGTAAAGTTCCCTATCACAAGCTGAAATAAGTTATTATTTACATATTAATTGTTTATTCACAAAGAATGGAGAGCCTTATGTTATCTACATATAAAGAATAGTGTATACATAATTGTTAGTTTATCTGAATACAATGTCTCTTTCATAGCTTGTCTGATACTGTAAACCCTCCATCTGTACATCTTTATGCAAACATGACAACCCTAATGTAATAGTAACAATTTTGAGACTAAAATTACACTATCCCACAAATTACAATTTTTGTCATTTGTTTCACGGAGAGCAAATTGTTAATTACTGATTACTGCCTTGATTACTCCGAAAGATCCAGTTTTGGTTGGCATCAGTGATTCAGGTCTCAGACGCTTACCACTTCGGTGAAACCCACGAGCACGAGTATGGTGCTGACAAACCTAGAAACATAATCAGGGCGAACCGGGATTCGAACCCACAATCACAGGTTTCTGGTGTGCCCAAGGGACGCAACTCTGCACAGCGAATTGCGGTACCTTAGAAGACTGGGTAGTCCATGGCCCCCTTCAGGTTGTTCAGGCTATTGTCTTGGACACATCCACTTTTAATTGAAATTGTTGAATTGTTTAATTATCTTGCTACTGGCCAATATGACATCATTTTCTGTTGGTTACCCAGCCATGTTGGTATCATTGGTAACACAGTGGCCGATGCTGCTGCAAAAGCAGCACTCAACAAATCTGTGACACCACTTCTTATTCCATACAGTGATTACTAGTCCGTAATTGGATTATATATCCGAGATTTTGGTTTTGGTCAGCATCTCTGTCGATATACTCACTGCCAAAAGAAACACTAATATCATATATGTTGGTTAATATGTAAAGAATTACACACATTCAAGAGATATGAGATTGGTTCGATGTACAAACATATTGTTATGTTGTGTGAATGCATCACATGTAACGTCATAGATCCATGACTTGAGATGCACCATTTGTCTCGCGCAGGATTATCGTGTAAAGTTTGGAAATCACGTGCAGCATATCGTGATAAGGATAAAGACACTCTATGGTAACACTTGACTGATTGTTAGTTGTGTCATTAAGAGGTACACATTGGAAACATCTCTTCTTAACATATTTACTTCTCTATATATTCCTATGGCTCATGTTTCTTTTGACGGTATGTATCAACTATCTTGTTCGTAGTGTTGGATACTGGTGTAAAATATAATCAATGCATGGAGACCGCTTTCCCCCAAAAAGCGTACAACATGTTACTTTAATTAGATAATATAGGGTACAAATATTTGACTTCAAATATTAGAGGGGGCACGGTGGGTTTAACGCCGCTTTTAGTGAGTGAGTTGTGTTTCAAGTTGCTTTTCAACAGTATTCCAGTGACATCGAGGTGTGTCAGTTTAATGTGGGACGAAAGCCCGACGTTTACCACTTCGGTGAAACCCATGAAGTTTGTGTGTTTCTATGATGGTTCCTGATACTATATGTCTTTACAAGGTCACATAAATATTCGGTCACACAAATTAAAGATAAGTGTGAATGACTGTTGACTTCCACAAATCTAATGTTGTTGTGTTTAGGAAACGTATCAGCTTAAGAAGTATGAGCCCTCTGCTATAATAAAGCCTATTCTCAATTTTTTTAAATGAATTAGCTACAGATGTTACGGGATTCAGCTCTTTCCAGTTTTTGGTTTTGTTTGTTTGTTGTTTTATGCCGCACTCAGCTGTACATAATCTAGTCTGGACCAGACAATCCAGTGTTTGACATCATGAGCATCGATCCACCCATTTGGGATAGGATGACATGCTTCAACCAAGTCAACGAGTCTGACCCGATCCCGTTAGTTGCCTCTGACGACAAGCATAGGCGCTTACGGTAGAAGTATTGATATTGTTATTTGCGGATGATGTAATTGTGTTTTCTGGTACTAAATGTGATTTACAGCGTCAGATAAATATTCTAGATTCATATACAGATAAGTGGGAATGACTAATGTTGTTGTGTTTAGGAAACATATCAGCTAAAGTGAGTGAGTATGGTTTTACGCTGCTTTTAGCAATATTCCAGCAATATCACGGCGGGGGACACCAGAAATGGGCTTCACACATTGTACCCATGTCGGGAATCGAACCCGGGTCTTCGGCGTGACGAGCGAACGCTTTAACCACGAGGCTACCCGACCGCCCCCATATCAGCTAAAGAACTATGGAGTTATAGAGGACAAGCTTTAGAGGTTGTTAAAACTTATAGATATCTATTATTTGTCTTCATTTGTAAGTTTTGTCTAAGTTAATCAGCTGCTGATCTAGCTCTGTGTGTCAAAAAAGCTGTGCATCGATGCTTATGATATCAATCACTGCACTGTCAGGTCCACACTCGATTATTTACAGTCTGCAGTCAACTGACAAGTAGCTGGAATCTTAATGAGTGCAGCGTTAAACAACAAACAAACAAACAGTCTACTTTGTTGATGTTGAGCATTGTGATAGAAGGGAGACAACTCTGTTGAGTCTCTTGGCTGAGGATCAGAGACGGAGTCGGCATTTTACAACATAACAGTAACATTTCAGTCATGTAATCGCAACTGCTGTCATCTTCAGCTATGTGTGGATGATAATGGGGAATATTCTAACACATTTTGTTTGGACAAACATATATATTATTTGTGAGCAGCAGGGCATGGAGTCATCCAACAGATGACATTCTTACCTTGTCATCATGCTGACAGGGTTTACCTCTTTGGTCATGTGGACAAGGCATCTGACCGCGGATCAGAATGTCCGTGGACATCTCACATTCAGAATGACACATCTCTTCTATTATTGAACATTAAGAATGACACATGTGTCTTCTAGGACTTTCAGATGACACGTGTGTCTTCTAGGACTTTCAGATGACACATGTGTCTTCCATGACATTCAGAATGACATATGTGTCTTCTATGACATTCAGAATGACACATGTGTCTTCCGTGACATTCTGAATAACACGTGTCTTTCATGACATTCAGAATAACACATGTGTCTTCAATGACATTCAGAATGACACGTGTGCCTTCCACAACTTTCAGAATGACACGTGTCTTCCACGACATTCAGAATGACACATTTGTCTTCCATGACATTCAGAATGACACATGTGTCTTCTACGACATTCGAAATGACATGTGTCTTCCATGACATTCAGAATGACACATGTCTACAATGACCTTCAGAATGACACATGTCTTCCATGACATTCACAATGACACATGTCTTCAATGACATTCAAAATGACATGTGTCTTCTATGACATTCAGAATGACACGTGTCTTCCATGACATTCAAAATGACACATGTCTTCAATGACATTCAGAATGACACATGTCTTGAATGACATTCAAAATGACATGTGTCTTCCATGACATTCAGAATGACACATGTGTCTTCCATGACATTCAGAATGACACATGTGTCTTCTACGACATTCGAAATGACACATGTGTCTTCAATGACATTAGAAATGACACGTGTCTACAATGACATTCAGAATGACACATGTCTACAATGACATTCAGAATGACACATGTCTTCCATGACATTCACAATGACACATGTCTTCAATGACATTCAAAATGACATGTGTCTTCTATGACATTCAGAATGACACGTGTCTTCCATGACATTCAAAATGACACATGTCTTCAATGACATTCAGAATGACACATGTCTTCAATGACATTCAAAATGACATGTGTCTTCTATGACATTCAGAATGACACGTGTCTTCCATGACATTCAAAATGACACATGTCTTCAATGACATTCAGAATGACACATGTCTTCAATGACATTCAAAATGACATGTGTCTTCTATGATGTTCACCCTGTCCTTCCGTGACTGAAGAGGCCATGTCAGTGTGAAATCAACACCTCGTCTATATCGAACCTGACAGCCGATCAAAACTCACTGCTCCGTAACACACACCGGTTTGCTTCCCGGTGACACAGTATCGCTGATGTATCATTCACGACATGTATGTGCCGGCATGTACACAGACAGTACCTCCCTCGTTCTGGAGAGGGATGCTGTGATCATGAAATACATATGCGTCTCATCAGTCATCTCATGTGATATTGATTACTCTACGGCTCTCTTCCCAATGTGAGGAGACCCAAGGGACTTGAAATCAACACTTGTTCATTTCAAAAGAATTGCTTTCATCTGAAATAACATTTATCTAATTCAGTGAGTTTCTTTCAAGGTTTCCATTAGCTTAACATAAATCAGTTTCTCCTAGGTATACACTTGTTTTCAGGAATTAATATCCCTTGAGTATTTCTGGCGTATCATTTTTTCAAATTTGATGTTAGTTTTCACGATAAATAAAATGTCCAAGCAAAGAAGTGCATATTAATTGAAATCCATTTTTAATTCCATAATCAAGTTTTATGATTTCCCAGTTGGGTCATTATAAAAATGGATTTAATAATAAAAAAGCTGAAATAATCATACATAATGTTTTTTTAAGATCAAAGACGGATTATTCCCATTTAGAGCTAAGGGTAGATGAGGTCTATAGCAACCCATGCTTGTCTCCCTGTGTAGATTCCTTGACAGAATAGGTCCCTAGCAACCCATGCTTGTGTCCCTGTTTAGATTCCTTGACAGAATAGGTCTTTAGCACCTGGCACCCCATGACGGTGAATATTTTAAAATCTGGATATAAATTATTTTGTCCTTTTTTCTATTAAAATTCAACCTGACCACAGTTTGGGTCCAGCAAACCAAAATTTTGACATTCATGCTAGTCTGCCACCCAAGACTACTAAATTTTGCCGAGTAAAAATCCAAAGATGGTAGTCCTCACTGACTAGTGAGTGAGTGAGTGAGTGAGTGAGTTTGGTTTTACGCCGCTTTCAGCAATATTCCAGCAATATCACGGCGGGGGACACCAGAAATGGGCTTCACACATTTTACCCATGTCGGGAATCGAACCCGTGTCTTCGGCGTGACGAGCGAACGCTTTAACCACTAGGCTACCCGACCGCCCCTCTCTGACTAGTGACTAGTAGCCCAAGATGGTTATAATTCTGAACCAGTCCTCAATGCTGAAATTTTGCTGCAAATACGAACCGAATAAAACTAACAGAAAATGTTAACATGGTAACATGGTACTCTGAGGACTAGTGGAATAATTTGTCGACCAGTCTTCTGGACTCATCAAAAAAAAAAGAAATTAATTTATTTTTTTTAAATTAAAAAAATATGAGTACAATGTGTGAAGCCGATTTCTGGTGGACCAAAGCCGTGATATTGCTGGAATATTGTGAAACCATATTGACTCACTTAAATGTTTTTTTTTGTAAGGCTCCAAACCATGTCACAAGCCCACCTTTGTGTTAGTAACAAAATCCAAAAACTGAAAAAAGAATTCCTTTGGCTAAACCAAAACTGTAAATTAGTTGTGAGTTCACTCAAACTTCAAACTTTAACAACTCCCCCAGCAGTGAACGTAGTTCTTTCTTGATCAATAATGAGACACTGGCAATATTTGGTGGTTAATTTACCTAACTTGTAGTCGACTTGTTCTATAATTTACATGTGAAACCGACAGCAAAATGACTGGTTTCTGGCTGATGAGAGAAACAATGTGGTAATCACACTGGGTCAATGGTTATTTTTTGGCATAATTTACGCTGGGTTGGAGCCAAGCACATTTTCTTCTCACAAGGATCTCGTCATCATCTGTCATTCAACAACACACCTCACAGCTTAGCCTTTCAGGATTCACAGTTAATGTTTTCTGTGCTCATTAACTTAATATATGACAAAAAGTAAATAAAGCGACGAAACCCTTTCCATATCCTATAGAAAACTCGAAAGAATTGATTGTACAATTCCGACAATATCATGAGCATGTGTTTATGAATCGCTATCAAATAGTATTGACACGAGGAGAGCGTATCCTGCCCCACTGGTGGCCCCTATCATAAACACATGCAAAGGCAAGTCAATTTGTCACCTGAAGAAAGACAAGAACATATGGTACAAGTCAAAATTAGTTTAGTGTTGACAAATAGTAAATCATGTTTGATGAATTCTCATTAAATTAAGATAAAGGAAATTAATTTCTTGTTTTACACATTTATGACAATTTTTCGAAAAGACAATGCCAGAGAATAACTATCTCAATTATCTGCCAAAACAGATTCAACAGGGAGCAAAATGACACCAAATGAAACCAAATGTCTGTCAATAGTTCCAAGTAACCTCTCTTGGATTAAATATTTAAAATTCAAATTATTATTATTATTATTATTATTATTATTATTATTATTATTATTATTATCATCATCATCATCATTATGTAGAGAATAAAATAAAACATACAGCAAAGAGGGTTTGGGTTTGGGGTTTGGGGGTTCATTTTTCAGGCCAGACGACTTCATCTAAGCGAAGGACTCTGCAGGTTTGCTGATCTTCTCAACACCCTGGACATAACCTCGATGCAGTGGTCGTTCAGAGCCTCTCCCTGAAAAACTGAGACTGGGCCGGCCGATTCAATATGGCACTTCAGTTGGTTGACACTACTTTCTGTATCGTCCAGCAGTACAGAACCATCAACAAAATCAATATTGACATTGAGATTATGTCCCACATCCTTGGCTCATTTAAGAAAACTGTGGAATGCCTTGTTTTGACATGCTTCACAAGAGGATCATCAAACAAATAAATATGTACAAAAATGCACAAGACAATTCTATCACGAAGAGCCCCAACGTTAAACATAACATGCTCTCCCATAATGATTGGTAAATGCAAGCGATTGAGGGAAGAGTGAGGGTGGTGGGATGTACTGTCTGACATCATTCTTCATGTGAGGGTGTCAATATCCTGAATTTCTTGATTCGTCCAGTCGACAACACCAAAAAAATATGAAAGGACGGGTACATCATAAGTATTTGTGGCTTTTACTTTGTTGCGAGCGTTCAGCTCTGAACTCCAGATTTTCATAAGTCTACATTTGTACTCTGCCCGAAGTTTTTCCTTGATATGGGCATTCTGGAGTTTGTCCCTAATCTGCATCCCTAAGTACGTACAGGCCTGATCTTCCACGAGATGGTCAATAACTCCTCGTCCAGGTAAACTGATCCTCCATCTTCTACCTTGCCACATTTCAGATGAAGAATTTTGCATTTGTCGAGTCCAAAGGACATGCATGCAGACTCGACAAGGAGAATCTGTTTTTCTTAGTGTGGATCCTCATTGGCAATAAGTTCAAGGTCATCCATGTTAAGGAGTGAGTGAGTGAGTATGGTTTTACGCCGCTTTTAGCAATATTCTAGCAATATCACGGCGGGGGACACCAGAAATGGGCTTCACACATTGTACCCATGTCGGGAATCGAACCCGGGTCTTCGGTGTGACGAGTGAACGCTTTAACCACTAGGCTACCCGACCGCCCCCCATGTAAAGGAGATGAGTAGGGTGGGCTGAGGAGGTCCCGGGTGATAATCTCCCTCTTTGCTGAGCAAAAAGCTTAAAGGATTTAATGACAAACATAAAAGCAAAGGACTGAAAGAATCACCCTGAAACATTCCTCTCCTAAAGAAATGGGTTCAGAAGTCACCCCCTCCCCTGCGAATACATCTCAAGTTGAGTTGACCAGCAATTCATTAAAGACTTGGGTAGAACAAGTAGCCACTCGGGAGGTCAAAATATTCCAGTGACTTCAAAACCCATTTGAGAGGTAAAGAATCATAAGCTTTTCTGTGGTCTATTCAACACATTGAGAGGTTACGGTGGTAAGTGGCAGCCTTAAAATAAAACTGCTACAGTGGTAGGCCCACGGGAACAAAGGCGATGCTATGGATGCTAACTTCATCCAACTCATTTACTGAATAAAACATTAAAATTACCTCGCAATTAAAATCAGATCTATTTTTCATTTTAAAAGCATCAATTTTCAATATCTAATCTAAATATGCATTACAGTTAAAGAAAAAATATCTCCTTAATATCAAACACTGAAAAACAAATTGAGCTAAAACGTTTATTATTTCATGCTTAGAATGAGATACAAATTAGGAAAGAATTTCCTATTGAAATACAAGGATGACATGAAATGAACAGTGATTTTTGGCAATTTCTTTGAATATGATTCAACACTTCATTACAATGAGGGACACTGCACTGATGGGGGTCATGTGTTCAATACAGTTCTATCATTTCATCATTTCATCATTTAACCAACTTATTCAGATCCATGGGTCAGGAAAAGATCAAAACTTCCAACAATATCACAAACACTACAACTCAGCCAAATAATGTTTCTCCATAGCGGACGCCAGAAATTTTATCCTTTTTGCTCTTTTTAACCCTGAGAAATGTGCTTGGTCATGTCATATTGTTTGTTTGTTTGCACTCGGCAATTGGTCTTGAGCAACCCCTGCGTGTCGTAAGCAGCGACTAACGGGATCGGGTGGTCAGGGTCGCTGACTTGGTTGATGCATGTCATCGTATCGTATCCCAGTTGCGTACTCATGATGTCAATCACTGGATTGTCTGGTCCAGAATTTATTCTTTACAGACCACCGTCATATAGCTGGAATATTGCTGAGTGCGGCATGAAACAGCAAACAAACAAACAAACAAACAAACAAACAAACAAACAAACACACAAACAAACAAACAAACAAACAAACAAACAAACACACAAACAAACAAACAAACAAACAAACAAACACAGTTTTGGGTCAGACATGAAAACACTCTGGATTTCAAGGCTACAATTAATGGCCATCTTTCAGATTACATAAACCCACCTTTTAAGCAGAATGTAAAGGACATTTTTTTCTGATAAACATCGATAAAACATAACATTTGATTAGCATGGTATCTATTTTTCAAATTGAGAAAATACACAGCAAAAAGATTTCCAGAATCCAATCTCATTTAACAACATTTTTCAACAATGGTTGCAGCACACACTCCCATTTATTTTACATTAAGATTTATAAACTTCGGCATACGAGTTCCACCTTATTCTTCAACTTCCTCAACACTGAGTTCAAGAACACAGATGTGACACTGATCTTACAAACCTATTCATTGGGATCGCTATTAAGTAAGAGACTTCTTTCTATAGGCATTAAAACCTATTGTGAGGTTTTACTTTCCAGTCGGGTTAAATCTCATAAACAGGGACGTTGTAATATCCCAGGGATTTTATATAATATCCCAGGGATTTTATATAATGTCCTGGGTATTTTATTAATATAACTTCCGTTCAGATTGTAATATGTAATGAAATGTAAAATCAAATGACAAATGTTTTCTTTATATTCCCGAGGATCGAACTCGCAACCTTCATATCTGTAGCCCAGTGAGTGTACCACGAGGCTACAGAGGTGTTGATAAGCCTCACTGGTTTTTAGAATGTCCTTTTCAAGATCCGTACGCCAGCAACAGATATTTTACACACGTTTCCTAAGGTTCATGGAAAGTATGTTCGAAACATAAAAATGTTGATAAATGTTGTTTTAAATTTATTTTTTCGGTTTATAAGCATGGAAAAACACTTTCCCTCGGTTTTGGTAGACAGAGCATGCCCTGGGGGTCGGGAAAAACCGTGGGGGCTTCGCCTCCTTGGTTTTTCCATCTCCCCAGGGCATGCTCTGTCTACCAAAACCTCGTGAGCGTGTTTTCTCCAATACATATTGACTTGGTTGAATGTATGAGTGACCTGGCTTAGCGTATCTGTGACCGAGCACAGAAATACTCCCCACAATGTCATTTCCGACCCTCATTGATCCCCCCCAATCAGATTTGCCCCGGTGAAATTGACCCTTTCCATCCATCCATCCGACCCAAGATTAAATCATCCAAGGTCTGTCAACACTTAACGCTACAGATGCCGTTTTACAACCGAGACAATCGCCAGTTCCTCACAATCGGAGCTGCAACCATGATCCACATCTCAAAGCTGGGTGAATAAATTTTGATTAAAATACCACAATCAAATCAGTTAGTGTTTGTCGACTTCTTAAATTGAGTTTTTGAGATTTTTAAACACAAGTAAGTTGATGAAAAATAGGATGAGGTGAAGTTCATCATCTGTTTTTATTCCTCTTGGGATGGGGAGAATTACGAGCCGAGGTTTTCTTGTTCGATCGATATAGAAAAATTGGACGAGGGCTAATTCGGGGCTGTTTTTTATGTCTATAAATATCTCACACTGGGCAGATGACTTCGGGAGGTGGAGGATTTCATTACAAAACCCAGATCACAGAATCACAGAATCACAGCTTGAAAAAGAACAAGAGGCAGGGATACTGATTGTTATATTTCTTCACGGCAGATCTACACAAGAGACCTAAACAGCAGATGTACACAGGAGACCCACACAGCTGACCTACACAGGAGAGCCACACAGGAGACCTACACAGGAGACCCACACAGCAGACGTACACAGCAGACCCACACAGAAGACACACAGAGGAGACGTACACAGCAGACCCACACAGCAGACGTACACAGGAGATGTACACAACAGACCCACACAGGAGACCCATACAGCAGACCCACACAGCAGACCTACACAGGAGACCCACACAGGAGACCTACACAGGAGACCCACACAGGAGATGTACAAAGCAGACGTACACAGCAGACCCACACAGGAGACATGTACAGCAGACGTGTACACCAGACGTACACAGCAGACCCACACAGCAGATGTACACAGCAGACCCACACAGGAGACCCAAACAGGAGACATACACAGCAGACGTACACAGTAGACGTACACAGTAGACATACACAGCAGACGTACACAGTAGACCCACACAGTAGACCCACACAGCAGACGTACACAGCATACCCACACATGAGACCCATACAGGAGACGTACACAGCAGACGTGTACAGCAGACGTATACAGCAGACCCACACAGCAGACGTACACAGTAGACCCACACAGTATACCCACACAGTAGACCCACACAGCAGACCCACACAGCAGACGTACACAGCAGACGTACACAGCAGACATACACAGCAGACGTACACAGCAGACCCACACAGGAGACGTACACAGCAGATGTACACAGCAGACCCACACAGGGGACGTACACAGCAGACGTACACAGCAGACGTACACAGCAGACCCACACAGCAGACCCACACAGCAGACGTACACAGCAGACTCACACAGTAGAGGTACACAGGAGACAAACACAACCAACTTTAACAAGAAGCCAGGATCCTAATTCTAAATTTCTTTCTGAGATGAAGAATTCCACCTTGGAATTAATTCTGTCAGTTTTTAGATACCGAATCTGCTTCAGTTTACTTTCAGATCTCGTTCACGATCTGTCTACTGACCTTCAGTACACCAATTTTTGCAACATTTCAATTCTGATGTATCTTCTGTACTATGGATTAATTTTAAAGAAAAATGTTTCATTGGTGTTGATGTAAATTCCCACTTTTTCAGCACTTAACTAGATCAGATAGTTCAACAAGTAACTAAATTTACTGCTTTGGCCTGAAATACGAAGTACGTTTCTGGTCCCAGGCCGCATCCTTGTCAATCCCTGCATCGTGCCTTTTTATCTTAAGGATGTTTGACGGAACAGGTAACTCTTAACTGCTTCCCAAAACAAACTTGCAAACTGCACACGATACAATGTGCCTGTTGTCTACGCAGTTAATGTGGGACAAAGATTAAGACGCTTGTGGGGCAGTGCAGTTTAGACACTGAGTGAGTGAGTGAGTGAGTGGGTGGGTGGGTGACCATGTTTGTTTTGAGTGAGTGAGTGAGTGAGTGAGTGGGTGGCCATGTTTGTTTTGAGTGAGTGAGTGAGTGAGTGAGTGGGTGGCCATGTTTGTTTTGAGTGAGTGAGTGAGTGAGTGGCCATGTTTGTTTTGAGTGAGTGAGTGAGTGAGTGAGTGGCCATGTTTGTTTTGAGTGAGTGAGTGAGTGGCCATGTTTGTTTTGAGTGAGTGAGTGAGTGAGTGACCATGTTTGTTTTGAGTGTTTGAGTGAGTGAGTGAGTGAGTGAGTGGCCATGTTTGTTTTGAGTGAGTGAGTGAGTGAGTGGCCATGTTTGTTTTGAGTGAGTGAGTGGCCATGTTTGTTTTGAGTGAGTGAGTGAGTGAGTATATTTGTTTTGAGTGAGTGGCCATGTTTGTTCTGAGTGAGTGAGTGAGTGGCCATGTTTGTTCTGAGTGAGTGAGTGAGTGAGAAGCCATGTTTTTGTTTTGAGTGAGTGAGTGAGTGAGTGAGTGGCCATGTTTGTTATGAGTGAGTGAGTGAGTGGCCATGTTTGTTTTGACTGAGTGAGTGAGTGAGTGAGTGGCCATGTTTGTTCTGAGTGAGTGAGTGAGTGAGTGAGTGGCCATGTTTTTGTTTTGAGTGAGTGAGTGAGTGGCCATGTTTGTTTTGAGTGAGTGTGTGAGTGAGTGAGTGAGTGAGTGAGTGAGTGAGTGAGTGGCCATGTTTGTTATGAGTGAGTGAGTGAGTGGCCATGTTTGTTTTGAGTGAGTGTGTGAGTGAGTGAGTGAGTGAGTGAGTGAGTGGCCATGTTTGTTCTGAGTGAGTGAGTGAGTGAGTGATTGAGTGGCCATGTTTTTGTTTTGAGTGAGTGAGTGAGTGAGTGAGTGGCTATATTTGTTTTGAGTGAGTGACTAAGTGAGTGAGTGGGTGAGTGTGTGAGTGTGTGAGTGAGTGAGTGAGTGAGTGAGTGGCCATGTTTTTGTTCTGAGTGAGTGAGTGAGTGAGTGAGTGGCCATGTTTTTGTTTTGAGTGAGTGAGTGAGTGAGTGAGTGAGTGAGTGAGTGAGTGAGTGGCCATGTTTGTTTTGAGTGAGTGAGTGAGTGAGTGAGTGAGTGGCTATATTTGTTTTGGGTGAGTGAGTGAGTGAGTGAGTGGCTATATTTGTTTTGAGTGAGTGAGTGAGTGAGTGAGTGAGTGAGTGAGGTCTACCCCACCGATGATGTATGATGATGCACTACATCAACAGGTCAAGTCTATTTTAAGTCAAGTGCATCTCTTAAACTATGCTAGCAGTTCAAAAGTTCATTATACAATTACAAAATGAATTCTTCAGTTTGAGTTTAAAACACCACCCCCTCCCATTGAAGTTTGTAACTGTTCAATGAACATTCAATTCAATTTCATGCTAATTAACCAATCACAAGCAACCAACCTAAAAGGCTGCCAATCAAATTGAGAAAAAACATCTCCACCCAATGATAAAGCAAGGGGTGGTCGGGTAGCCTAGTGGTTAAAGCGTTTGCTCGTCAAGCCAAAGACCCGGGTTCGATTCCCAACATGGGTACAATGTGTGAAGCCAATTTCTGGTGTTACCCGATATTGCTGGAATATTGCTAAAAGCGACGTAAAATCAAATTCACTCATTCATTAATGATAAAACAACATTCATTCATCCTTTGAGCTCAATTGCTCTCTATTGGCGGTGGGACTTAGTGTTTGTTTTTTTGTAATCGAGTCTGGACCAGACAATCCAGTGATTGATGTCATGAGCATCCACACAATTGGGATACGATGACATGCATCATCTAAGTCAGCGAGCCTGACCACCTGATCCCGTTAGTCACCTCTTACAACGAGCAAAGTTGCCTTTTACGGCAAGCATGGGTTGCTGAAGACCTATTCTACCCTGCGTGATGGATTGTCTAACAAAAAGCAAACAGGTAGATCTACACCCCTGATTTGGCATTCTCCATAACTGAGCTTGTGCATGATAAAAACAATATTGCCAATACTTGTCTAGGATAAGTTTTTATCTTCATCGTCAGAGAGCAGGCACCGTGAACCTGATCTCAAACCTAATCTCAAACCATATTTCAAGACCCGCGTAATCTTGCCATCATCTGAAGAAAACATCTACTTTCAGGCTCTATTCCATCAGCCTGTCAAAATCCATTTGTTACAAACACGTGAAAAAAGCCTTGAGCTGACACTACTCACGGTCTTATTTTCCACAAGATCACGGTTTTTCATTTCTTTGACATGATTTTCATTGATTGGAAAAAACTGCCATTAATTGTGTTTTCTTGGACTGAAGCGAAATTGTCTTGGTTTTGCCCACTTGTCTGCTTTATGGCAGGAAGTCTTGGTATCCCACAATGCATTTCTGTCTGCCATAAAGCAGACAAGATGTTGCAAACATCCATAGAGTAGACATCAAGTGACTAGCCAACCATGACTAAATTGAATTTTATACTTGAATCATACTGGAGTGATATATTAAGCCTCGCTTTTAGTAAAGATTTTGATCAAGACTGAAAAGAATTTATTGATGTATTTTCAAAGATAAAAAAATATTTTGGGGGAAATTGTAAAAGATGATTGTTAATTTTTGGTTCAAATCTAAATAAATTTTGAACACGTGTGTTATAGACAGTTTACCAAAAATGTTATGAGAAATAAAGGTCTGAATTGATCCTTTGAAACATGGCGATTGTTCCATTTTAAGAATGTATTCTAACCTCAGATACTCATGATCCCTTACTATGTTCAATTGGCATCAGATATAATACAATCTCATTAAAATCAGATCTTAGTTCTCGCTACCGCTAAACAAAGATCTGAGGACATCCCATTACGGGTCACGTCAGACCAACCTTGTGCGAACTTTGACGACCCATGGAATGACCAATCAGAAGGCAGCTTTCTCGTGCTTTATGGCACTAATTCCAAATTGGTGACTACGCTTTGAAACATATCTTGACAAAATCTTAATTACAAATTTGAAACCTAAACAAAAGAACATTCTGGAATGGCTAATAGATGGCCTAGATTGTATGGATTCAGTCGTTAAACCCGTAACTATCGTCGGAATACCCCGTGTTAAAGTTTTCGAGGTTGTATGATTAGAAATCACATTCCGACTGTCACTTTCATTGTCTGGTGAGCGACGCTCTGATTGGTCAGATGAAAGGTCATTCTGACGTGACCCCTAATGGGATGTCTTCAGATCTTTGTTAAGCGGTAGCGAGGACTAAGGTCTGATTTTAATGAGATTGGATATAATAAGAAAAAATGTGGAGACACCTTTTTTCAAAATCAATGTGATTCACTACAAGTATAATTTTTTTTTTTTATAAATCAGAAACTTTGCAGGCTTTGAATTCCATTTGGGTTTTTTCAACAATCGGAAAGTGTCAGAAACTCACTTTAACTTTACAGGTGAGTTTAATGAGATAAGAGTGAGTGAGTGAGTGAGTGAGTTGGGTTTTACGTCGATTTTAACAGTATTCAAGTTATATCACGGCGTGTCAGTTTAATGTGGGAGGAAAGCCCGAAGTGATGCAGGCCTCAGACGTTTACCGATTCGGTGAAACCCACGAGCACGGGTATGGTGCTGACAAACCTAGAAACATGATCGGGGCGAACCAGGATTCAAACCCACAATCATAGGTTTCTGGTGTGCCCAAGGGACGCAACTGGGCAACCCGTGCCCCCTATATGAGATAAGAAGATACATCTTGATTAGTGTCTCAGTGGGTACCACATTAAGTGAAACCCCCACACACAATTATAGGGTAGAAAGACCATGCTGTTTACTTCCAGTGAAACCCAAAAGCACAATTATCGTACTGATTATCAGGCTAATCTGAGATCAACCCACATCCAGCAGATCCTGATAGAGACAAGGGACACAACTCACCACCATCTACAATTCCTAACCAAAGGGAACTTTAATTCTACCATGAATTTGGAATTTACTCGATTCTGATTGGTCAATCAGAGGCTATTAAATCACAATAAACCCCCTCTGATTGAAACAGCTGGGTTGACGGCTGCTTCACCGCGGAAGCTAATATTCAAAGAATAGTGCTTTTTTCAGTCATTGTTGGTAGGCATATTTAAATAATTATATCTACAATTACAGGTTACAAAATGCACAGATGCGGTTACAACACTATTCAAAGGATGTGTGGCAATACATTTCGTGCAGAAAACACGATAGAAATCTACAAAGGGCATATATTTACTTTTTGGAGACAACAGAGAGCTTTTTTACGCTTTTCTATATACGACTGTGACGTCATATCTTTTGCGTCACAATGAGTGATATGACGTCATAATGGTGACATGCAATGTAGAGCGAAAGCCTTGCAAAGCTTGCTTTGTTTTCTTTAGGGATGCCCGCCTCATGTTAGCTTACCAAGTTGTCGTGCTTATATGCTTTCAATGCCTGTCCTATGTTCGAGTGAAGTATTACGGTGTCAACAAACTGCTTCAGTATATACAGCACCATATTTTGTTCGGTGAATCCGTAATTCAGATCGATAACCCACTCAAAACACTGGACTTAACCCATGCCGCTTCACTCAGTATATTTGCTAACACCAAAGATTTCGCGTTTTATTTGGTCATGGTAGAATGGAGATAAACATACTGTGTTTTCAATGTAGAGCTAGGTTACTTGCGCGTTCGGTTCCAAATTCAATTTAGAGCAGTTAAATCTACAGGTAACCTAGCTCTACATTGAAAACACAGTATGTTTATCTCCTAACTGATCCCAACGGCAAAACCATTTCACTATTTGTGTGTCCATGCTCTACTCTGTGTAACACCCACACTGAAATGTTTCCAATAAATATCTCACGATCATTTCTAATCATATTTCATTGTAAAAAGTATTTCAGGACAAGAGCATCAATCATTTATCAAAATTGTAAAACTAATATCTTTTTACAAACCAATAATTCAAACTACATTGTTTAATCTAAAAAACAATTCTGGAACTGTTACATTTTGAATTTCTTTAAGTAAAATGATTAGTCTGTGCAAAAATTAATGGGAAATATTGATCAGGTTTGGAGAATGTTTTGGACTTGATATGAAATCAAATAGTTTCATTTAGTTCATAATCATAATTTTATTTTTTATCATCAGGCCTAATGAAAATGCATCTGGCATCAAACTCAGAAAATTACTCAAATGAAAAAATTGACAACTTTTCCATCAGCAATGAGAGATGAAGAATACCTTCATCAATAATTTCTTGTATAAGAAACAGATTATTTTTATAGACAAGCCAATTCTGCTGGCAGAGGCAATTCATCAATTAAATTAGTAGGCATATGTCAAAGATTTGATGGGTTATCTGAAATTGATGGCTTGTTAAAAACTTGGAGACTGGCATCCTCTTCAATAAGTCATCAAGGTCTTTTAGCATCAAGATCTGCAGCATCAGCATCAACAGTGAGTGAGTGAGTGAGTACAGAAAGTACAGAAACGTTTGCTTGTTTGTTGTTTAACGCCACATTCAGCACTATTCCAGCACTAAATGTAAATAGTTAAGTCTGGAGCAGACAATCCAGTGATTGACATCATGAGCATCGATCCATGCAATTGGGATACGATGACATGCATCAACCAAGTCAGCGAGCCTGACCACCCAATCCTGTTAGTCGCCACTAACAGAAATCATACATCATCTCTAAATTTAGTTTCCCTCTCATATCTACTGTGTCATATTCCAATGGAAATTCCAAACAGGAAATATATGGTCATACAATCCTACTATCAATGTTTTTGGAACTGCTATGATAGATTTGTGACGTCATTACATCATGGATTCTTATTTGTTTGTTTGTTTGTTTGTTTGTTTGTTTGTTTGTTTGTTGTATTACGCCGCACTCACCAATATTCCAGCTATGTGATGGCGGTCTGTAAATAATCGAGTCTGGACCAGACAATCCAGTGATTGACATCATGAACATCAATCCATGCATTGGGGATCGATGACATGCATCAACCAAGTCAGCGAGCCTGACCACCGGATCCCGTTAGTCGCCTTTTACAACAAGCACAGTCGCCTTTCACGGCAAGCATGGGTTGCTGAAGACCTATTCTATCCCGGATCTTCACAGTCTCACAGATTCTTAAACAAGACAGAAAATGTCAGCATGTCAAAATGTTTTCCAACATAGAGCTTGTCTATAACACAAAAAAACACAACGGCCTGGTTTGAAGACAACAGCACTAGCATCCTTCCACTGGTGCCTGCTGATGTGGAACTACTCAGTTCTAGTTACAATCCACAGTGTTAGTGTTGGCGCCACGAGAGCCAGGATCACTTGTCTAGACGCTAACATCGATGGCAGATTGGGTGTAAAAGCCTGTGGCATCAAACACTAGGATCAACATGTATCAGGTATCAAGCATTGTCAGCTGATTTCAGAATCTTTGTCTTGCTATTGTAATCTGTTGCAGATGACAAAAGTCCTGAATGCTAGTGTGGACAGATTCACAGACTTTAGAGTGGACAGAGGCACCCACCCAGCACATTCCACTGACCACCCACAAGAAAGCTGGCATACCATGCTCTGTCTAGCCACAAGACAGCTGACATACCATGGACTGACTGGCTACAACACATTTGGCATACCATGCTCTGTCTAGCCACAAGACAGCTGGCAAACCACAGACTGACTAGCTACAAGACAGCAGGCATACCATGCTCTGTCTAGCCACAAGACAGCAGGCATACCACAGACTGACTAGCCACAAGACAGCAGGCATACCATGCTCTGTCTAGCCACAAGACAGCAGGCATACCACAGACTGACTAGCCACAAGACAGCTGGCATACCATGCTCTGACTAGCCACAAGACAGCAAGCATACCACAGACTGACTAGTACAAGACAGCTGGCATACCATGCTCTGACTAGCCAAAAGACAGCTGGCATACCACAGACTGACTAGCCACAATACAGCTGGCATACCATGCTCTGTCTAGCCACAAGACAGCTGGCATACCACAGACTGACTTGCTACAAGACAGCTGGCATACCATGCTCTGTCTAGCCAAAAGACAGCTGACATACCATGCTCTGCCTAGCCACAAGACAGCTGGCATACCATGCTCTGTCTAGCTACAAGACAGCTGGCATACCACAGACTCACTTGCTACAAGACAGCCGGCATACCATGCTCTGTCTAGCCACAAGACAGCTGACATACCACAGACTGACTTGCTACAAGACAGCTGGCATACCATGCTCTGTCTAGCCACTAGACAGCTGACATACCACAGACTGACTTGTTACAAGACAGCTGGCATACCATGCTCTGTCTAGCCACTAGACAGCTGGCATACCACAGACTGACTTGCTACAAGACAGCTGACATACCATGCTCTGACTAGCCACAAGACAGCTGGCCTACCATGCTCTGTCTAGCCACAAGACAGCTGGCCTACCATGCTCTGTCTAGCCACAAGACAGCTGGCCTACCATGCTCTGACTAGCCACAAGACAGCTGGCCTACCATGCTCTATCTAGCCACTAGACAGCTGGCATACCACAGACTGACTTGCTACAAGACAGCTGACATACCATGCTCTGACTAGCCACAAGACATTTGGCATACCATGCTCTGTCTAGCCACTAGACAGCTGGCATACCACAGACTGACTTGCTACAAGACAGCTGACATACCATGCTCTGTCTAGCCACAAGACAGCTGGCATACCACATAAGACTCAACACCAACCAGCCACACAAGATGCCACACTGACCAGCCACACAAGACGCCACACCAACCAGCCACACAAGACGCCACACTGACCAGCCACACAAGACGCCACACTGACCAGCCACACAAGACGCCACACTGACCAGCCACACTAGACACCACACTGACCAGCCACACAAGATGCCACACTGACCAGCCACACAAGACGCCACACTGACCAGCCACACCGACCAGCCACACAAGACTCCACACTGACCAGCCACACAAGACGCCACACTGACCAGCCACACAAGACGCCACACTGACCAGCCACACCAACCAGCCACACAAGACGCCACACTGACCAGCCACACAAGACACCACACTGACCAGCCACACTAGACACCACACTGACCAGCCACACAAGATGCCACACTGACCAGCCACACAAGATGCCACACCGACCAGCCACACAAGACGCCACACTGACCAGCCACACTGACCAGCCACACAAGACGCCACACTGACCAGCCACACAAGATGCCACACTGACCAGCCACACTGACCAGCCACACAAGACACCACACTGACCAGCCACACAAGACGCCACACTGACCAGTCACACAAGACGCCACACTGACCAGCCACACAAGACGCCACAATGACCAGCCACACAAGACACCACACTGGCCAGCCACACAAGACGCCACACTGACCAGCCACACAAGACGCCACACTGACCAGCCACACAAGACGCCACACTGACCAGCCACACAAGACCCCACACTGACCAGTCACACAAGACGCCACAATCACCAACCACACAAGACACCACACTGACTAGCCACACAAGACTCCACACTGACCAGCCACACAAGACTCCACACCGACCAACCACACCGACCAGCCACACCAACCAGCCACACAAGACGCCACACTGACCAGCCACACCTACCAGCCAGTCAGACAAGACTCCACACCGATCAGCCACACAAGACTCCACACTGACCAGCCACACTATCCAGCCACACCGACCAGCCACACAAGACGCCACATCAACCACTTACAATACAATGATGATTCTGTCATCTAAATACAGATACTCTCCAATGAGAATTGATCCCACGACCAAATGCTCCAAGTACACCAGAAAAACGGAAGGTCATCCACAACAGATCCATCGATACAATGTCCACACAAGTTACAGACAGGATATACTTCGACACACACGTTAACCAAGGTAATTGAGCTTGACAAATACAAACTCAACCTTATTGTTATCACTTTCATAAGCTTCTCAAACTAATAGCAGGGCTTAAACACACTCCATCTTCAACACATTGATCGTCACTCAATGCAGCAACCACCGAAGCAGCGGTCTTCAAGTTACGCTCACCATTTCGGAATCTTTATAGTAAATGGCTACATCGATACCAGCTCATTGCTTCGAGGAGACTTAAATCCCACAAATGGGCCGAGAAACAAGACAATACTTTTAATATTGGAAATTAACTAATGTGATTAAATTTATGGGCCGAGTATTTTCGTATGAGGGACATTAAGCGTGATTAGCAGGATCAATGCTTGGAAAATGAAACACGCCACAAATTATTAACCTGGGATTGCATACCAAGATATTCCTTTTTCATTACTGCTTCATGTATTAAACTGTATTGAGTAGGGTTTTAATTACCAAATCTATCCTTTTCTAATCAAGATTTGCATATTTGCGTAGTAAGGTTTTCCTACAGATCGTTATTTACCGATTAAATGTAGGCACCACACATACATAAACCCATCTGTGAATAATCCATGGTAGAATAGGTCTTCAGCAACCCATGCTTGCCGTAAAAGGCGACTATGCTTGTCGTAAGAGGCGACTAACAGGTTCAGGTGGTCAGATTCGCTGACTTGGTTGATGCATGTCATTGTATCTCAATTGCATAGGTCGATGCTCATGATGTCAATCACTGGATTGTCAGGTCCAGACTCGATTATTTACAGACCATCGTCATATAGCTGAAGTATTGCTGAGTGTGGCCTTAACAAACAAACAAACAAACAAACAAACAAACAAACAAACCCAGAGGCTTAAACTCCTAATGGGGCGGTCGGGTAGCCTAGTGGTTAAAGGTCTTGAAATAAGCTATGTATTTGAGAAAAAATATGCAAAAAACATCACCAATAGCCAATTTATTTGGAGTTGCCTATGTACAAAAGCATGAAAAATGTCCAAAAAATATTGTTATAACACTTTGTGCATTTAAGAACCTTATTAAAGTACTGACAGAAATGAACAAAAACTGTTTTTCTCAATTTAAAAATCAACACAAAGTGTTACATAGCTGTAAATACGAAATAACAAAACAACTGGAAAAGTACTAGTCTGGATTTGCTAGTTTGATCTCAGTGAACAATACAAAATGTACTTTACAGGAGGTAATTTGTCGGCACTTTCAACATTCAAAAATAAAACTAAGTCCAAATTGACATAGCAGAAACAGACTATAGGCATTATGCACCTGTTCTCACCTGTCGTCAAGGTGTCATAGGTCACCTTGATCTACTTACACCTGGTTATGCCCTGTTTCACAATAGTCTGTTTTATTCACATTTTTACACGTTTAAAAAGGCATAAAAACATTTGATACGCTGTATTTGTGCCACGGCCCAATTAGTACTAATTAAGTTGTTTGAATATTTACACATTTTGCATATTAACTGCATTTATTTAAGATCTGAGGTCGAAAAAACAGGTTTTTTTCATTTCCGCGTGTACTTTAGTTTTAGTGCCTATATTTCTTTACGATCTTTATTTGCCGATCGAATGTAGGCATCACATCTACATGAATTATGTAAAGAAATAATACAAAAACTGTAACCTGAAACAACCCTTTACGTAAATTATTTTAAAAAGTGATTATTATTGGTTCATGGATACACAACAGACATGACCCAAGGGAGTGAAAATATACTATCATAAAACTATCAATACCCAGTGTGACTGCTGACGTGAGTAAATAAATACTCAATGGCTTGGAAAACTCTCTGGAGGCCTGATTTAATATAACAATAAGCAATTAATATGATATCAAACAACTCAAAACGGATCAGTTAATATATACTACTCAAAATAAGTTTCATAGAGCTATAGATAATCTGCCATGACATCATTGTTTGAAATAGTTCTAAAACTCATCAAGACAGTCGTGCAGGTGACCCATAAATGTTGCCTGCCCATCTTAAAAGTTACCTGCCCACATTCAGGCTTTATAAATATTGAAAAATCACCAAAAAAATAAGAGATAAATCACATCTTGATTCAGTTGAAAAACGGCAAACTACTTGAGAATAACACGAGTCATCAGAAGACGACAAATCCCCCCAGACTTGCACAAGTCTCTAAGGCAAAAAGTATTAGTTGAAATTTCTAGATTATATAAAGAATAAGAACATTGATGGTGGCTTGGGCCTTGATCCCTAAACGGAAAAATAATTCAAAGTTGCCTTAACATGTTGACGCCATGTTTTCTAAACACGAAGCCAGTAAATGAGAACAATGACCTCTGTTGCCCTAAAAACCAGCAGCTGGTCAGTGTAGGTCAGTCTGCTGCAATCAAATGGCGGCAATGGTAATACGGCTTCTGTGATTGACATGGCACTAATGACACACGCCTGATTGGCTGTCTGCAACGTTGAATCACACGACTTTTTTAGTTCGGCTTGAAACCTGAGAACGTTGTTGTTGTGAAAGCAAAGAGATATATTTGTTCGTTGTGTGGACTCCGTTTTTTAAGTTTATGCCTTCATTAATACCAAATATTCTCCTCCGTGATGTATTGATTAAAACCATTAAGGATGTTCACTGATCTGTGTGAAGAGTATTTAACTTTTTCTAAGATAGATTAAATCATTTTATTTTGGAAAATACCTATTTGCTGTGCATTCTCATTAACACTGAACAGTTTGTAATTCTCAAATATATTTTAACCATATTCAAGTAAATTGATAATTTGATAAAAAGCACAGAAATAAGACGTGAGTGAGTGAGTGAGTTGGGTTAAGCCGCTTTTAACAGTATTCCAGTTATATCACGGCGTGTCAGCTTAATGTGGGAGGAAAGCCCAAAGTGATGCAGGTCTCAGACGTTTACCACTTTGGTGAAACCCACGAGCACGGGTATGGTGCTGACAAACCTAGAAACATAATCAGGGCGAATCGGGATTCGAACCAACGATCATAGGTTTCTGGCGTGTCCAAGGGATGCAACTCTGCACAGCGAATGGCGGCGCCTTAGACGACTGGGCCCCCCGTGCCCCCAATAAGACATGTGAATTATTTATATGTGTTAAAATTCTTGCAAATCAAAATATCAAAAAGACCCGGAAATCGGAGAACGCTTTGGGAATACAAAGGTTATGGGACATTCATCACTTGCTACATTTACATAAATTGCGTTGAGACAGACATAGTGTCACTCTGGGATGCTATGACATTTGATACAATGGATTACATCACACGTTTCCATGACAACCAAGCCTTCCTGCAAAGCAAAATGTAACATATGGTGAAATAGAGGGTATTTCATGTGTCAAGTGAAATTTCATGTTTCGATCTTATTCATCATATATTTTTTGCGTAGTTTTCTTTATTACAAATGTAAAACCTTGAAACATGAATTCTCCCTAACATGAGAATGCGTGGATCGATGCTCATGATATTAATCACTGGATTGTCTGGTCCCGACTCGATTATTTACAGACCTGAGTGCGGCGTAAACAAACAAACAAACAAACAAACAAACAAACAACTAAAAAGTAGTTCTGAGTTTGCAAAATCATAAAAAATATAAACACAAGTAATACAAAATATTTGACGTCACTAAAATATTCTTGAAAACTACGAGACCATGGTTGGAAGCAAAGGAGAAAAAATAAGGGAGACAATTTGCGGGGAGGTAACTCTTGTTTGACAATAGTTCTGTCAAAGTGTTTTATCAACTGCAGTGAAATATCAAGTGCTATGTTCACTGCAATGAAAATATCACTTTTCTCAACTTCAGAAAACACTTTCACACTGAAGTCATCTAGAAAAGAATTCATACGCAGTGAAATGTCAAAGCAGATATCCGGCATCAGTTTATCAGCGAAAGATTGACTAAAATGACGCCTCCAAACAGATACATAATTAGAAAAAAAATAGTTGTATTTTCACATCATCCAGTTATCAACCGTTCAACACTTTATGTTTGTTTGTTTGTTGTTAAGCAATATTACAGGTATATGACAGATGTGTGTAAGTAATCAAGTCTGGATCAGACAATCCAGTGTTTGATATTATGATCAACATTCAATTCCATTAGGGGGAGATATATACCATATCGGTGAGCCTGACCACGTGATCCTGACCACTTGATCCTGACCACGTGATCCTGTCCACGTGATCCTGACCATGTGATCCTTGCCACGTGATCCTGACCACGTGATCCTGTCCACGTGATCCTGACCACGTGATCCTGACTATGTGATCCTGTCCACGTGATCCTGACCATGTGATCCTGTCCACGTGATCCTGACTACGTGATCCTGACCATGTGATCCTGACTACATGATCCTGTCCACGTGAACCTGTTGCCTCATACGACCAGCATATGTTGTTGAAGACCTTCTCTGACCCGGGATCACATTCGAGCAACAATTTATGCCTTTGATTTGATACAAATTGACTTTTGACAAATTATTCTCAGATTTAGGAATCTATATTGGGGAAAGTTGGACATAAAACATACCACTCAACTTTAATTAGGGATTGTAAATTCTAGGTGACCAGGCTTGGACTGAGTGAGTGAGTGAGTATGGTTTTACGCCGCTTTTGGCAATATTCCAGCAACATCACGGCTGGGACACCAGAAATGGGCTTCACACATTGTACCCATGTCGGGAATCGAACCCAGGTCTTCGGCGTGACGAGCGAACGCTTTAACCACTAGGCTACCCGACCGCCCCTGGGCAGGGACTGAATGTGGCTGACCACTTGGAGAAGTTGTCATACAAATAGCATTCAATTTTGCATCTTCCCAAGGCAAGAGAGTTAACTGACTATAAAAGTCCAGTTTCCACCCTTGCCGAACTAGACTGGTATTATTGAGTTACATTTTGGCCGGACTAATGCGTCTATGCACAGTCCAATCAAAATCATGCAACGAAATCGAAATCCGGTTCGTAATCTGTCGTGCAGATTTTGGTCGATTGCAGGATTTGCAAAGCATGTGCACCGCCAACTCGTTGTCAACAGATATTTTCCAAATCTTTTAATGCTTCTAATCAAAGTGCTCACGTTATTTGATGCACTTTGCGATGGAAGACCCGTTTTATCACAATATAGATCTTGATTATCGATCAGATCGATTGGGCGCCGACATTTTGAAGCAAATGCAAGTGATGTGAGAGGTGGCATTTGATTGGTCCATAGGAGAGGCTTAGAAGGGACATAACTCGTAACGGCCACTGGTGGCGCTACGATCGAGCCCAGTAATTCCAGCCTAGTTCGGCAAGCTTGAAATTTGGACTTTTAAAGTCAGTTAACTCTCTTGCCTCAGGAAGTTGTCAATATTGCCTTGTGACTGACTCATTTTCAGCATCATAAAAATAATTTGAGTACCTTATTCGATGTATTAAGTGCCCAGGGCACTCTCAAAATTAGAAATAGGGGGCTCTTATTAGAATATTATTTTGGTGAAAAAAAGACAGAGTGGAAAGATTGTAAATTTCGTGGTTTATGCCGACAGCCTGAAATGATACAAAAGAAAAGCCTGTGCGTATTATACACGACAGACATATTTTCCAGAATTTGAGCCCATAATTAAGGGTGCATATAAAACATGTGCGTGTTATACACAAATAAATAAGTGTACATTGATCAATCGGAAGGGGTGCTAATTGGGATTGTCATATAGTAGCAAATATCGCCATAGGCGTTTATTAGAGAGGGGCGCTTATTACGTCGAATACGGTAATAAATGTCACAAATGCACATCAATAGAGAACACACAATCAAATAAATATCCTCATCCAATGATCTAACACTTCAGCATTGCAAACTGTCTCGTGTCATATCAGAAAAAATGGTAGGATCCCATTAAGTCCCATTTTACCTCTGAGGTCAAACATCAGTTTGGATCCCACAACAATGTTCCGACTTTAATCAACGAGATACAATCAATAGATATCCAGGAAAAACCCTTCTCAGCCAGACATGGGAGTCTCAATAATCCAGATTTCTATCATATAAGCAGGAAAACTGTCGGAGGATTTGTAAGCCATTAGGAGATTGTCGTGCGTCTATCATCGACTGAGATGTCGGATAGAGTGTGTTCGTCGACAAGTCTGGACGAATCTAGATGTGGGATATCAAAACATTGTGAATTCTTTACCTGGGGCGTTCTTGCTGTAATATTTGTACAAAACTCTTCAGTGAAAATAATAATAATAATAATAATGATGATGATGATGATGAAGATGATGATGATGAAGAAGATGATGATGATGATGATGATGATGATGATGATGATGAAGATGGTGATGATGATGATGATGGTGATGATGATGATGATGATGATGATTAAGAAGAAGAAGATAATGATGATGATGATGATGATGATGATGATGATGATGATGAAGATGATGATGATGATGATGATGAAGATTATGATGATGATGATGATGAAGATGATGATGATGATGATGATGATGATGATGATGATGATGATGATGCCCGCATTCAGACATTATGAACATTGAAAAAAATCACAAAAATATGATACAAATCAAATCTTGATTCAGTTGAAATAAATGCAAACAATCACTTGAGAATCTACAACGAGTTATAATAAAACTGAATATGTAAGTATTCATATATGTAAGTATATGTAAATTATCTGCCAGAAAGTCGATGGGGCAGGTGGAGGAAATTTTCATGCAGCCCGACAGAAAAGTTACCAGCCACGGGCAGGGGGGCAGGCAGTTATTTTGGACACAGCATCTTGTAGTTGACAGGAAGGCGATTGTACTTAGTGTCAAGGTCAAGGGTCAAGGGTCAAGGGTCAAGGGCACACATGGAGGTCAGACTTGGGTGGGTTTGATCGGTCAGCGCTAATATCGAGGACCACAACTGAAGGACTTAGTGATCTCATTTTGTTGTACTTCAGACAAAATGAGTGACAATATATTAATTCAAGCTGTTGGTCCGGATGTCAACCATGAGAACCCCAGCATCTTAATTCATCATTTGGATAAAGGGTAACACTTGTTGAACTCTCATAGTATCCCATTCGTGACATGGCCTTGCAGCATATATCTGACCCTTGGTCATAACGTATTTGTTTTTAATTCTGTGTAGCAAGCAGGGCGTGGAGTCATCCCACAGATGACAGACATCCTTGCCTCATCAGCTTCCTGATGGGGTTAAGCTCTCTGGTCATGTGGACAAGGCGTCCGACCTCTGGTCAAAAGGTCATCAGTTTGAAGGCCCCATCACGTGAGTGAGTTTTTATCATCAGGCCTAGGGAAAATGAATCTGGCAGAAAATTACTCAAATGAAAAAATTGACAACTTTTCCATCAGCAATGAGAAATGGAAAATAGCTTCATCAATAATTTCTAGTATAAGAAACCGTCTATTTTTATAGACGAGCCAATTCTGCTGGCAGGGGCAATTAATCAATTAAACAAGTAGGCATATGTCAAAGATTTGATGGGTTATCTGAAATTGATGGCTTGTTAAAAACTTGGAGACTTGCATCCTCTTCAATAAGTCTTCAAGGTCTTTCCGCATCAAGATCTGCAGCATCAGCATCAACAGTGAGTGAGTGAGTGAGTGAGTGAGTGAGTGAGTGTGTGAGTGTGTGTGTGGCCATGTTTGTTTTGAGTGAGTGAGTGGCCATGTTTGTTTTGAGTGAGTGAGTGAGTGAGTGAGTGTCCTGGTCGAGCGAGTGAGAGACAACAAGCTGTAGAGCACATCACCTCCTTAAAGCACCGCTAGTCTCAATAAGCACCACATCCCAAGCACATCGTTTCAGATTATCCAAACATTACTTTACTCAAGCTCCAAATCACATTTCAAGGTCTATTCAACCAGACAATAACAGTTTAATGTCATTGAAGACAATGTCCCGACTTCGACCTAACCATATTGTCTAGACTTCGATCTGACAAGGGCATCAGACCGTGAAAGCAGGCTGTGTGTGACAAGAAAATACTGTTCTACTTGAAACATTAACAACACTTTAATTGTTGGAAAGAAATAGAAGCGTGGGTAGGCGACCAACCAATAACACAATCAGGGATGACATGATTGATGACTGCCATCATTATACAAACGACACTTCGGAAGCTTAAGGATGTCTACAAGTAGAAGTTCATGTTTACGGATCAGCTCGATCTGTCGTGTGTGCGTCTCATATGTCGTGTGTCATCGTGTTCTCGTCACATATACAATGTCAATCGATGACGATGAAGTGATGTATCGCTGAGTTACAGTCAGATCATCAGGCAACGCTACACAATCAATATTTTGACTTTCTTAGGGTTTTCTATATTTTATTAGTTGTTTTATGAGACTTAATCGTCATCCACGACCATAAACAAACTGAAACTACTCACAAAAATTTCTATGGGCCTTAATGTGAGTTCCGGCAGGATCACAAGAGGTATATGGGATTTTATCCGCCCCGTGTCAGGTTTTTCACCACGAGCGATGGTGAATTGTATAAAACCTAACAAGGTATGCCAAAAAGACATATGTGCCTCATAGTGCTGCTACAAAAAGATTATCCCTGACCGCGTCATACCAATTGACGTTAAAAGATGGTACTTGTTGCTACCCTGTCTGGCGCTCGGCATTAAGGGGCTAAAAGAAGGACTTGTCGGCTCGGAGTCAGTATACTGTGTCTGAGTGGGGTATTCATGTTAAACTGCGGCATGGTATCTCAGTGAGCTAGCACTATAAATCGGCATCATTCCAGACTAGTACAAGCAGCCACACACACACACACACAGGTGCATGCATGTCGCTATATAAGTGCAATAATGTTGGATGCGACATTATACCCTATTTCACCTCACCTCACAAAAAGATTATCTTACCGATATGTTTTGATTTGACATTGTAAAAGAATTGAAACAAATTCAAAATTGATCGTAAACAGCTGTTCGATTCAGGTGAGGTTAACTTGTGCTGTCACATGGCTTTCATTGAGGCGACGTGAAATTGGGTTTAACATTCCATCATAGATTATTGCAGTTACAAAACAACATGTATGCACACGTGTGTGTGTGTGAGAGAGAGCGAGAGAGAGAGAGAGAGATAGAGAGAGAGAGAGAGAGAGAGAGAGAGAGGGAGAGAGAGATAGAGAGAGAGAGAGAGAGAGAGAGAGAGAGAGAGAGAGAGGGAGGGAGGGAGGGAGGGAGGAGAGATAGAGAGAGAGAGATTGAGAGAGGGAGAGAGATAGAGAGAGGGAGAGAGAGATAGAGAGGGAGGGAGGGAGGGAGGGAGGAGAGATAGAGAGAGAGATTGAGAGAGAGAGAGAGAGAGAGGGACGGAGGGAGGGAGGGAGGGAGAGATAGAGAGAGAGAGATTGAGAGAGGGAGAGAGAGGGAGAGAGAGAGAGGGAGATAGAGAGAGAGAAAGAGAGAGGGAGGGGGAGAGAGAGAGAGAGAGAGACAGAATGTGTGGGTGTTTATATAGCATCACAGAATTTTGATAACATCAACAATTAAATTTCACTGTAAATTAAAATAAAATAAAATACTAAATTTGCACCAACAAACAAACAAAACTGTTCAATAAAAAAACAGTGTCTTAAGAAAAATGACATTGTGATAGTTTCTGTATTATCTATAAATGCTAACTACAACCACCTAATGAAATAACACACAAATTCTTCATTCAAACAGACGCTGTTAACTCTACAGATCTTAAAGAAATAAGACTTTGAAAAAAAGTTCAATATTTTTAATCCCTCGCAGCTGGATGAATTCTGCTCTCACACTTAAATAACTGCTTAATTGTTGGAGGGAGATAGCACCACTGGCAGAGTTATCAGGCTTCAATCTCAATCAATCAACCGGCTCTTGAAACATCTTTACCACCTAGCAAGCTTTACATCCAACACCGCTATCATCTATTAATACAGTCATCAGACAGCCTACCAGATTCACTGTAATAAGTGTTATGGGTGTGTAGAAAATTAAAACCACACACAACGATTAGAACAAGGAGTAATGAGGATAACAACTTCTGTATTTTTCATGCACAACGTTTCAGGATCACTACTTGCTCCTTCATCAGGTGAGTGAGTGAGTGAGTGAGTGAGTGAGTTGGGTTTAACGCCGCTTTTAACAGTATTCCAGTTATATCGCGGCATGTCAGCTTAATGTGGGAGGGAAGCCTGATGATTGATTGGTTTGTTGTTTTAATATAGCAATATTCCAGCTATATGACGGCGGTCTGTAAATAATCGAGTCTGGACCAGACAATCCAGTGATTAATATCATGAGCATCGATCCACTCAATTGGGATTGATGACATGCATCAACCAAGTCAGCAAGCCTGACCACCCGATCCCGTTAGTCGCCTTTTACGACAAGCATAGTCACCTTTTAGGCAAGCATTTGTTGCTGAAGACCTATTCTACCCCGGAATCTTTACGGGTCCAGGAAAGCCTGAAGTGATGCAGGTCTTTACCACTTCGGTGAAACCCACGAGCAGGGGTATGGTGCTGACAAACCTAGAAAGATAATCGGGGCGAACCGGGATTCGAACCCACAATCATAGGTTTCTGGCATGCCCAAGGGACGCAACTCTGCACAGCGAATCGCGGCGCCTTAGACGACTGGGCAAACCATGCCCCCCCTTCATCAGGAGAATAAAGTTGATACCTAAAATAATTTGACCTTGTCAGGTCTACATCCAGCTCCTTAATCTCAGTAAGAAGACTCTAAAACACAACATGTTAAATTTGTTGATGTTTGTTTTGTTTGTTTGTTTGTTGTTTAATTCCACACTCAGTATTATTCCATCTATATGACAGTGGTCAGTAAATAATCAAGTCTGAGCCAGACAATCCAGTAATTGACATCATGAGCATCGATCTACACAGCTGGGAAACAATGACATGCATCAACCAAGTCAGCGAGTCTGACCTCCCGATCCCGTTAGTCGCCTCTTACAAGCATAATTGCCTCTTTATTGACTGCAAGCATGGGTTGTCGATGACTTCTTAAATACCGGATCTTCATGGGCAACTAACTTAGTTCAAATGTTGTGAATCTAATAATTGTTACATCAAAGTGACATATATATTGATATCAAGTGGTCTTGGGGCAATTATAGCAATTAATACGGCAAACACAGCATCTTATCAACTTTGACATGTTTTTCCCCATCCAAAAATACTTAATTAACCACTCAGGCGATTACGACCTGTTTATTTCAGAGATACAGCACAGCTGGAGAGGAACACGACAGGTGATGCTATAGCCTCGTCCTCATTGGATAATTACCTAATTACGTTTGTAATGACTGCGAGGCCTGGAGGTAACCATATCAAAGGTGGCTGGATTTTAAATTTATGTGATGACCATACCTGACCTCAAGCCATTACCTGCAGGAAGCTGACTACAGGTAGAAAACTCGTTAGTCCTTTGATGTCACCTGTGATGTGGCGGATGTGTGTGGGTGCTGATGGTGAGTGTTGGGGTTGGATGTGCGTGCTTCGTGGCAATTTCCTATTTTGCTATGCGTAAATTTATAAATCTTTTGATATTCCAACTGTTACATATAGTTGAAAGGAAACAGTCAAACAAGATGGAATTCTGGCAGGTGAAGTGAGGTGAGATGAGGTGAGGTGAGGTGAGATGGGGTTTAACGTCACGTCCAAGAGAGGAGAGGTGGGTGAGGAGAGGAGAGGAGAGGTGAGGAGAGGTGGGTGAGGAGAGGAGAGGTGGGTGAGGAGAGGAGAGGAGAGGTGGGTGAGGAGAGGAGAGGAGGGGAGAGGTGAGGTGGGTGAGGAGAGGAGAGGAGAGGTGGGTGAGGAGAGGAGAGGAGGGGAGAGGAGAGGAGAGGAGAGGTGGGTGAGGAGAGGAGAGGAGGGGAGAGGTGAGGTGGGTGAGGAGAGGAGAGGAGAGGTGGGTGAGGAGAGGAGGGGAGAGGTGAGGTGGGTGAGGGGAGAAGAGAGGTGGGTGAGGAGAGGAGAAGAGAGGTGGGTGAGGAGAGGAGAGGAGAAGAGAGGTGAGGAGAGGTGGGTGAGGAGAGGAGAGGAGGGGACAGGTGAGGTGGGTGAGGAGAGAAGAGAGGTGGGTGAGGAGAGGAGAGGTGGGTGAGGAGAGGAGAAGAGAGGTGAGTGAGGAAAGGAGAGAAGAGAGGAGAGGTGAGGAGAAGAGAGGTGGGTGAGGAGAGGAGAGGTGAGGAGAGGAGAGGAGAGAAGCGAGGAGAGAAGAGAGGTGGGTGAGGAGAAGAGAGGTGAGGAGAGGAGAGGAGATGAGAGAAGAGAGGTGGGTGAGGAGAAGAGAGGTGGGTGAGGAGAGGAGAGGTGAGGAGAGGAGAGGAGAGAAGAGAAGCAAGGAGAGGAGAGGAAAAGAGAGGTGGGTGAGGAGAGGAGAGGAGAGGTGAGGAGAGGAGAGGTGGGTGAGGAGAGGAGAGGAGAGGTGAGGAGAGGAGAGGTGGGTGAGGAGAGGAGAGGAGAGGTGAGGAGAGGAGGGTGAGGAGAGGAGAGGTGAGGAGAGGAGAAGAGAGGAGAGGAGAGGAGGGGACAGGTGAGGTGGGTGAGGAGAGGAGAGGAGAGAAGAGGTGAGGTGGGTGAGGAGAGGAGAGGAAAGAGGTGGGTGAGGAGAGGAGAGGAGAGGTGAGGAGAGGAGAGGTGGGTGAGGAGAGGAGAAGAGAGGTGGGTGAGGAGAGGAGAGGAGGGGAGAGGTGAGGTGGGTGAGGAGAGGAGAGGAGAGGAGAGAAAAGGTGAGGTGGGTGAGGAGAGGAGAGGAGAGAAGAGGTGGGTGAGGAGAGGAGAAGAGAGGTGGGTGACGAGAGGAGAGGAGAGGTGAGGAGAGGAGAGGTGGGTGAGGAGAGGAGAGGAGAGGAGAGAAGAGAAGAGAGGTGGGTGAGGAGAGGAGAAGAGAGGTGGGTGAGGAGAGGAGAGGTGGGTGAGGAGAGGAGAAGAGAGGTGGGTGAGGAGAGGAGAGGAGGGGAGAGGTGAGGTGGGTGAGGAGAGGAGAGGAGAGAAGAGGTGAGGTGGGTGAGGAGAGGAGAGGAGAGGTGGGTGAGGAGAGGAGAGGTGGATGAGTGAGTGAGTGAGTGAGTATGGTTTTACGCCGCTTTTAGCAATATTCCAGCAATATCACGGCGGGGGACACCAGAAATGGGCTTCACACATTGTACCCATGTCGGGAATCGAACCCGGGTCTTCGGCGTGACGAGCGAACGCTTTAACCACTAGGCTACCCGACCGCCCCGAGAGGTGGATGAGGAGAGGAGAGGTGTATGAGGAGAGGTGAGGAGAGGTGGGTGAGGAGAGGAGAGGAGAGGAGAGGAGAGAAGAGAAGAGAGGTGGGTGAGGAGAGGAAAAGAGAGGTGGGTGAGGAGAGGAGGGGAGAGGTGAGGAGAGGAGAGGTGGGTGAGGAGAGGAGAGGAGGGGAGAGGTGGGTGAGGAGAGGAGAGGAGAGGAGAGGAGAGGAGAGGAGAGGTGGGTGAGGAGAGGAGAGGAGGGGAGAGGTGAGGAGAGGAGAGGTGGGTGAGGAGAGGAGAGGAGGGGAGAGGAGAGGAGAGGAGGAGAGGAGAGGTGGGTGAGGAGAGGAGAGGAGGGGAGAGGTGAGGAGAGGAGAGGAGAGGAGAGGAGAGGAGAGGAGAGGAGAGGAGAGGTGGGTGAGGAGAGGAGAGGAGAGGAGAGGAGAGGAGAGGAGAGGAGAGGTGGGTGAGGAGAGGAGAGGAGAGGAGAGGAGAGGAGAGGAGAGGAGAGGAGAGGAGAGGAGAGGAGAGGAGAGGAGAGGAGAGAAGAGAAGAGAAGAGAGGACAGGAGAAGAGAGGTGGGTGAGGAGAGGAGAAGAGAGGTGGGTGAGGAGAGGAGAGGTGGATGAGGAGAGGAGAGGAGAGGAGAGGAGAGGAGAGGAGAGGAGAGAAGAGAAGAGAAGAGAGGAGAGGACAGGAGAAGTGAGGTGGGTGAGGAGAGGGGAAGAGAGGTGGGTGAGGAGAGGTGAGGAGAGGAGAGGAGAGAAGAGAAGAGAGGTGGGTGAGGAGAGGAGAGGTGGATGAAGAGAGGAGAGGAGAGGAGAGAAGAGAAGAGAAGAGAAGAGAGGAGAGGACAGAGAAGTGAGGTGGGTGAGGAGAGGGGAAGAGAGGTGGATGAGGAGAGGTGAGGAGAGGAGAGGAGAGGAGAGAAGAGAGGTGGGTGAGGAGAGGAGAGGTGGATGAAGAGAGGAGAGGAGAGGAGAGAAGAGAAGAGAAGAGAAGAGAGGAGAGGACAGGAGAAGAGAGGTGGGTGAGGAGAGGAGAGGTGGGTGAGGAGAGGAGAGGAGAGAAGAGAAGAGAAGATAAGAGAAGAGAGGAGAGGACAGGAGAAGAGAGGTGGGTGAGGAGAGGAGAAGAGAGGTGGGTGAGGAGAGGAGAGGTGGGTGAGGAGAGGAGAGGTGGATGAGGAGAGGAGAGGAGAGGAGAGAAGAGAAGAGAAGAGAGGAGAGGACAGGAGAAGTGAGGTGGGTGAGGAGAGGAGGATGAGGAGAGGAGAGGAAAAGAGAGGTGGGTGAGGAGAGGAGAGGAGAGGTGAGGAGAGGAGAGGTGGGTGAGGAGAGGAGAGGAGAGGAGAGGTGAGAGGAGGGTGAGGAGAGGAGAGGAGAAGAGAGGAGAGGAGAGGAGGGGACAGGTGAGGTGGGTGAGGAGAGGAGAGGAGAGAAGAGGTGAGGTGGGTGAGGAGAGGAGAGGAGAGAAGAGGTGGGTGAGGAGAGGAGAGGAGAGGTGAGGAGAGGAGAGGTGGGTGAGGAGAGGAGAAGAGAGGTGGGTGAGGAGAGGAGAGGAGGGGAGAGGTGAGGTGGGTGAGGAGAGGAGAGGAGAGGAGAGAAAAGGTGAGGTGGGTGAGGAGAGGAGAGGAGAGAAGAGGTGGGTGAGGAGAGAAGAGAGGTGGGTGACGAGAGGAGAGGAGAGGTGAGGAGAGGAGAGGTGGGTGAGGAGAGGAGAGGAGAGGAGAGAAGAGAAGAGAGGTGGGGTGAGGAGAGGAGAAGAGAGGTGGGTGAGGAGAGGAGAGGTGGGTGAGGAGAGGAGAAGAGAGGTGGGTGAGGAGAGGAGAGGAGGGGGAGAGGTGAGGTGGGTGAGGAGAGGAGAGGAGAGAAGAGGTGAGGTGGGTGAGGAGTGGAGAGGAGAGGTGGGTGAGGAGAGGAGAGGTGGATGAGTGAGTGAGTGAGTGAGTATGGTTTTACGCCGCTTTTAGCAATATTCCAGCAATATCACGGCGGGGGACACCAGAAATGGGCTTCACACATTGTACCCATGTCGGGAATCGAACCGGGTCTTCGGCGTGACGAGCGAACGCTTTAACCACTAGGCTACCCGACCGCCCCGAGAGGTGGATGAGGAGAGGAGAGGTGTATGAGGAGAGGTGAGGAGAGGTGGGTGAGGAGAGGAGAGGAGAGGAGAGGAGAGAAGAGAAGAGAGGTGGGTGAGGAGAGGAAAAGAGAGGTGGGTGAGGAGAGGAGGGGAGAGGTGAGGAGAGGAGAGGTGGGTGAGGAGAGGAGAGGAGGGGAGAGGTGGGTGAGGAGAGGAGAGGAGAGGAGAGGAGAGGAGAGGAGAGGTGGGTGAGGAGAGGAGAGGTGGGTGAGGAGAGGAGAGGAGGGGAGAGGTGAGGAGAGGAGAGGTGGGAGAGGAGAGGAGAGGAGAGGAGAGGTGGGTGAGGAGAGGAGAGGAGGGGAGAGGTGAGGAGAGGAGAGGTGGGTGAGGAGAGGAGAGGAGGGGAGAGGAGAGGAGAGGAGAGGAGAGGAGAGGAGAGGTGGGTGAGGAGAGGAGAGGAGGGGAGAGGTGAGGTGAGGAGAGGAGAGGAGAGGAGAGGAGAGGTGGGTGAGGAGAGGAGAGGAGAGGAGAGGAGAGGAGAGGAGAGGAGAGGTGGGTGAGGAGAGGAGAGGAGAGGAGAGGAGAGGAGAGGAGAGAAGAGAAGAGAAGAGAAGAGAAGAGAGGACAGGAGAAGAGAGGTGGGTGAGGAGAGGAGAAGAGAGGTGGGTGAGGAGAGGAGAGGTGGATGAGGAGAGGAGAGGAGAGGAGAGGAGAGGAGAGGAGAGGAGAGAAGAGAAGAGAAGAGAGGAGAGGACAGGAGAAGTGAGGTGGGTGAGGAGAGGGGAAGAGAGGTGGGTGAGGAGAGGTGAGGAGAGGAGAGGAGAGAAGAGAGGTGGGTGAGGAGAGGAGAGGTGGATGAAGAGAGGAGAGGAGAGGAGAGAAGAGAAGAGAAGAGAAGAGAGGAGAGGACAGGAGAAGTGAGGTGGGTGAGGAGAGGGGAAGAGAGGTGGATGAGGAGAGGTGAGGAGAGGAGAGGAGAGGAGAGAAGAGAGGTGGGTGAGGAGAGGAGAGGTGGATGAAGAGAGGAGAGGAGAGGAGAGAAGAGAAGAGAAGAGAAGAGAGGAGAGGACAGGAGAAGAGAGGTGGGTGAGGAGAGGAGAGGTGGGTGAGGAGAGGAGAGGAGAGAAGAGAAGAGAAGATAAGAGAAGAGAGGAGAGGACAGGAGAAGAGAGGTGGGTGAGGAGAGGAGAAGAGAGGTGGGTGAGGAGAGGAGAGGTGGGTGAGGAGAGGAGAGGTGGATGAGGAGAGGAGAGGAGAGGAGAGGAGAGAAGAGAAGAGAAGAGAGGAGAGGGACAGGAGAAGTGAGGTGGGTGAGGAGAGGAGGATGAGGAGAGGAGAGGAGAAGAGAGGAGAGGGGAAGAGAGGTGGGTGAGGAGAGGTGGGTGAGGAGAGGTGAGGAGAAGAGAGGTGGGTGAGGAGAGGTGGGAGAGGAGAGGAGAAGAGAAGAGGGGAGAGGAGAGGTGGGTGAGGAGAGGAGAGAAGAGGAGAGAAGAGGGGAGAGGAGAAAAGAGGGGAGAGGAGAGGTGGGTGAGGAGAGGTGGGAGAGGAGAGGAGAAGAGGGGAGAGGAGAGGTGGGTGAGGAGAGGAGGTGGGTGAGGAGAGGAAAGGAGAGGAGAGGAGAGGAGAAGCATTAAACAAGCAAACTGAGTAAATGATGAGGGTGTTCATTATTGGTTTTTTTCAAATCTATGATGTTTTGTTAGGTGTTTAACGCCACAGCATAGATAATATACCCCTTCATGAACATGTACCTTGTGACACATAATTTCCTCATCGAGATCACATGATGTGATCAGTCACTGTGTGTTTGGTGGATCTATTTCAGAAAAAGCAATCTTCATTACAGAAAATGGGTTGTCCTACTTGTCTTTTGTCAGACATAGCTTCAGAGATATTTTCGTGGGCACGGGTGGCCTAGTCATCTGAGGCGCCGCGATTCGCCGTGCGTCCCTTCGGCACGCCAGAAACCTATGATTGTTAGAATCCCGCTTCGCCCTGATTATGTTTCTAGGTTTGTCAGCACCATACCCGTGCTCGTGGGTTTCACCAAAGCTGTAAACATCTGAGACCTGCATCACTTCGGGCTTTCCTCCCACATTAAGCTGACACGCCGTGATATAACTGTAATATACTGTTAAAAGCGGCGTTCAACCCAACCCACTCATTCAGAAAAATTTCACAATTGGCGTTCGACTAAAGGCAACCAATAACTTTGTTGGAATCTTAATTTACAAGTGAATGTTATAATTAAGCTTGCTGAGTGAGTGAGCGAGTTAAGATTTACCGTCACATCGGCAGTATTTCAGCCATATCTTGACGATTAAGCTTGTTGACACATGTAAACATGTAAAAATTCATAAGAGAAAGCAGCCTCTGGTTTGGGTTGGTTTGTTGTTGGAAGCAGCATTCAGAATCATTCCGGCTATATGATGGTGGCCAGAAAACAATCAAGTCCTGATTAGACAAACCAGGGATTGATATTGTGAGCAACGTCCCACACCATCAGGTGCTATGACACGATATCTACCAGTTAACCGTGTGTCATCCATTTAGTCACCTTTACGACACGCACAGGTTACTTGGGGCTATGCCAACCCACAATCCTAAATTAAAACCAGATAACCCAGTTGTTGATATTATGAGGAACATAATAATAATAATAATAATAATAATAATAATAATAATATGATGATGATGATGATAACTATGATGATGATGATGATGATGATGATAACAACTATGATGATGATGATGATGATTACAACAACTATGATGATGATGATGATAACAACTATGATGATGATGATGATGATTACAACTATGATGATGATGATGATAACAACTATGATGATGATGATAACAACTATGATGATGATGATGATGATGACAACAACTATGATGATGATGATGATGATGATAACAACTATGATGATGATGATGATTACAACTATGATGATGATGATTACAACTATGATGATGATGATGATGATGATGATGATGATGATGATGATTACAACTATGATGATGATGATAACAACTATGATGATGATGATGATGATGATAACAACTATGATGATGATGATGATGATTACAACTATGATGATGATGGTGATGATGATGACAACGATGATGATGATGATGATGATGATGATGATTACAACTATGATGATGATGATGATGATGATGATGATGATGACAACTATGATGATGATGATGATGATTACAACAACTATGATGATGATGATGATGATGATGATGATGATGATGATGATAACAACTATGATGATGATGATGATGATGATGATGATGATGATGATGATGGGAGTATACAACCCAAGCTGCATGTAAGGTGCTAGATGGTTAGCAACCACATTGCTATCTCATCCTACCGGGTACCCATTCACTACTGGGTGAACAGAGGCACATTTCAAACAAAGTAATTTCCCAAAGAACACACCGCTTGTTGGCATTCAACCATTTATTCGTCAGTTTGTTTGTTTGCTCGCTCACTTTTGGCAAGATCGAAAAAATATCCCACTTCTTCACATTAACTGACTGTCTATTGGCTATGACCTACTTATTACATCCCAGATCTGAATCCTCGTGAGGACTTCCTGAAGTTCATTACACTGTCAGTCAGGCGTCAGGGAAACGTTATTTTTCATATCCCTGTCTGTCAAACAGGCTTGGTGAGATGCTACTATCATGACAACTAATCAGACAGATTAACACTTGACATACAAACATCAAATGGATTGTGTGAATGATCCATTTGAGGCAAAGTGCTGAGGATCACGCTAAAAGAATTGGCCTCCATTTTCTGAGAAAGCATCGTCATGAGATAGACTTAAATTAATCTTCTGCCACTCATTTGGGATGGCCTTTCCATTGACTATGGGCTGGTATATTTGGACAGTAGGAATTATGTCTAGTGGTCCATCTTTGAATTATTGATAAAACAATCACAGGGTTAAAAGAAATGTTTCACATGCAAACAAGTCTGACGCGATTTGATATGATTATTTCTTTGTTGTTCAACACCACACTCAGAAACCGACATGGATTCATCTAGATCTGCTCACAGGCCAATCTCAGCACCTAGACTAATGTCAGTAAATTCCCAAATTGAAAATACAAATTCATGTCAATGCCATTATTATTATTTTTGTTGGACCACATTGTTTGGGTCAGGATAGACTAACATCTAGTTTCTGAAATGATACTATCTCACAGAAAAAAACAGTAGTTAAATTATCTTAACAAAAATATATTAAAAAGGAACTCATTTTCAGAGACCCTGATACTGCAGTAATCTAGACTTGCCAAACATTATAGACTTGCATGGGCTGTATTGGATATATTTGTTTCAGGGTCTGTATGACAAAATACTGCAGTAATCTAGACTTGGAAAACATTATAGACTTGCATGGGCTGTATTGGACATATTTGTTTCAGGGTCTGTATGACAGAATACTGCAGTAATCTAGACTTGCCAAACATTATAGACTTGCATATTCTTTCATATTTGAATACCTCGGCTTATCTAAGGGGTTGGCTTATCTGTGGTCATATACTGTAAGAGCAAATTGGGATTATTTTTTATTTCCGATTTTAAGAAACTAATATCATGACTTTCCATTGGTAACTTTCATATCACTGATAACAGGACCAAAAAAGGGGAAGAAGCTTAAAATGCTTGGTTTTACGTTATTGCATTGAACGCAATGTTTAAAATACTTGAGAATTTAGGAAAATCACAACTAAACAAAATGAAAAATATTTTCCAAAATTGCCTGCCATGGGATTCCAGTTTGGAATCCTGGATAAATCCCTGCTATATGACAACAGTCTGTATATAATTGAGTCTGGACCAGACATTCATTTCAGTACTTGATATTATTGGCAATGATCCATGAGCTGAGTGAGTGAGTGAGTGAGTGAGTGAGTGAGTGAGTGAGTGAGTGAGTGAGTGAGTGTCGGGTTTAATGCTGCTTCACATATTGTACCCATGTTGAAAATCGAACCAAGGCCTTCAACACTATAAATGAATGCTTTAACCAATAGGCTACCCTACCAACCCATGAGGTCAACAGCTGTCAAAAGCAGTCCTTAATTTGAACAACAATTTTGTAAATTTGAAGCTAGTAATTGCCCTAGCCTGTGATCCTGACCAGCAAAAATATTTAAACAATGGAAATCCATCATGAAATTTCCCCATCACATGGCACCATAAATCTGGAAGCCTCTCCCTAACTCTTGATGATAACCTTTAAGTTAACAATTACACTAGCGTGAGTGTTTTTTTTTGCCCCTTTATCAATATTCCAGCAATATCACAGCAGGGTACACCAGAAATGGACTTCACACATTGTACCCTTGAGAGGAAAACAATGATGAGCAAAAATAACATCAGATACTGTCAATACTTTGTAATACATGTCGAATCTGATATTCTGTCACAATTCTATAACAAAGCAGAGAAATTCAGAAAAAAAGTGAGCTTGCTTTTATCAGCCTGAAAGGACGAAATTCCAGCAACTAAATAAATTGTCAATGCAAGCGTTCCTGCAAAGGACTTAACGCTGAATGTGTTGAAAATAAATTAACGATAATAATAACATTGCCTCTCGCTCTGCACTTCTGAAATGTCAGCTGTCTGAATGGTCGTGACATCTTCGCCACAAGCTGCAAGGCAATACCACTCCATAATTAACAATACCCACCCCGGAGGAAAAGTCAGTAGTAAGTGATAATGCGTCTGATAAAAAAAATGCTGACAGCGAGAATCAAATCTTCAATGAAATGTTAATTGGTCGTCAGTCTTTCTTGTCTGAGGGGAAAAAAGGACCCCATTTCCGGAGTACTCTTTTGTCATCTCTGATGGTGGATACACAAAGGAGTGAAAAAACTGGCAGGATTAATACGCCAATGGTAAGTAGTCCTGGAATGAAATACCGTGGTTTTAAGCCATGCCCAAAGCTATTGTGTTCTAACCTTGTTTTACACAAATATCCCCTGGAGGATTATTAAATATGATATTTATACCATGAAGCCTCTGTTGACAGATGGAATTCTGCTAGTCACCTTGACACTGGATATCTGCAGCAACATTTGAGTCGAGACACAAAATTTGTCTCACGGTTTAATCTAAGCATATTTTATTCTCATGAAAAGGTTTGTGCACAAGTTATCACAACTTTGAACGCATTCTCCCATAGATTAACATGTACCGTATTCGACGTAATAGTGAGTGAGTGGGTTTGGTTTAATGCCGCCCTTAATAGTATTCCAGTTATATCATGGCGTGTCAGCTTAATGTGGGAGGAAAGCCCGAAGTGATGCAGTCGATGTAATAAGCGCCCCGCTCTATTAAGCGCCCAAAGCAATATTTGCTAATATATTGGCTCGTGAACAACCCCAATTAGCACCCTTTCTGATTGATCAATGTACAAATGACTTACCGTACTTATTCGCGTACAATACGCACTCGTGTGTTATATGCACCATAATTATGGGCAATTAAATTCTGGAAAAATATATCTGTCTATATAAACATTTCAGGCTCTCGGCATAAACCACGGAATTTATCTTTCAACTCTGTTTTTTTCACCAAAATACTATTCTAATAAGAGCCCCCTATTTCTAATTTTGAGAGCGCCCTGGGCGCTTATTACGTCGAATATGGGATGCTTATTTACAGTTGATAAATCAAATGACAGAAAGGAAAGAAAAGAAATAAAGAAACATATGTACATTTGCATTTCTCACTCAAACCTTTTTGTTTTTCTTATATATGTATGTATGTTCCTAAAAATGCTTCGTTCACACGATTAGGTAAAATTGCATTGACAACTAGCATCAGGTTAATATTTACATCACAAGTATCTTTCATAAATAACAGACCCGTGAAGATTCCGGGAGAGAATAGGTCTTCAGCAAACCATGCTTTCCGTAAAAGGCGACTATGCTTGTCGTAAGAGGCGACTAACGGAATCGACTTGGTTGATGCATGTCATTGTATCCCAACTGCGTGAATCGATGCTCATAATATCAATCACTGGATTGTCTGGTCCAGACTCGATTGTTTACAGACCGCCATCATTTAGCTGGAATATTGCTTAGTGTGGCGTTAAACACCAAAGGAACGAACAAATCACAATTAGCAATAGTGAATGCATTAATTCGTGTTCCAGCTGATTTAAATAAAGGACATTAAATGAAAACATGATATGAATTTTCACATGGGCTGCCACATCGGCATTTTGGATCCTTGTTTAAACCTTTTCTAAATACGTCATTTTTTAATTCATTGTCATCATATCTTAATTTTGTATGTATTACGTTAATTTTCCTTAGACCATATGAGAAATATGATGGAACTGAAGATCTATCTGTTCTTAAACTGGACTTAAATCGAGGAAATGTTTCAATATTCCTTTGCTGAGTAGGTAACGTATTCCACAATTTGATAGCGGATGGTATAAACGAGGATTCAGATAACTTAGTATGTAATTGAGGTGTAGGGAGTGGAGTCATCCCACAGATGACATCCTTACCTTGTCAGCTTGCTGACGGGGTTAACCTCTTTGGTCATGTGGACAAGGCGTCCGACCTCGGATCAGAAGGTCTGGGGTTCGAATCCCAACACGGGACTCGGAAATTTTATGGCCGCTACAGAGGCATAGTTATTTTGTGAGCGGTTCCAAGGTTGTATGTTAGGTTTGTCCCGACAGAGTGAGGTACAAGATCTTTAAGGTATATATTGTCATATTGTTTTATATTTTTCATACAGTTCATTGCAGTATATTTATAAGTCGATACTTGGACCAATATTCAACACAATATTTCATTTTGATTGAAAATTGAACCATCCAATTCATTAAAGTATCAATCTATTTTGATGCACCAACAATCATGCTGACAAATAATATTTAGTTTGTTGATACTTGAACTGTCGGATTCATAAAAGTATCAGTTTGTATCAACGCACCAACAATCAATCCGACAAATGATATCTAGTTTGTTGATACTTGAACCGTCCAATTCAGTAAAGTATCAGTGTGTATCGATGCACCAACAATCATACCGACATAATATTTAACATGTTGATACTTGAACCATCCACTGCATTAAAAAGCATGACAAATACAGATATCATCAGGTTTAGTGATTTTTGTTTGTGTGTAGTTTAACCTCACTCTCAGCAACATTCCTGCTGTAAATAAACAAGTGTGGACTAGACAATCCAGTGATTGACAAGAGCATAGATCTACACCATTAGGATAGCCAAGTCTGACCATACGATGCCATTTGTCACCTCTTAGAGCTAGTGTGTGTGTGTGGCTGCTTGTACTAGTCCGGACTGATGCCGATTTATAGTGCATGCTCACTGAGATACCATGCCGCAGTTTAACAGACACAGCATACTGACTCCGAGCCGACCAGTCCTTGTTTTAGCCCCTTAATGCTGAGCGCCAGGCAGGGTAACAACAAGTACCATCTTTTAACGTCTTTTGGTATGATGCAGCTGGGGATCGAACCCATGACCTTCCACATCCATGCGGACACTCTACCACTAGACCACATCTAAGGCGCCGTGATTCTCTGTGCAGAGTTGCGTCCCTTGGGCACGCCAGAAACCTTTGATTGTGGGTTCGAATCCCGGTTCACCCCGATAATGTTTCTAGGTTTGTCAGCACCATACCCGTGCTCGTGGGTTTCACCGAAGTGGTAAACGTCTAAAACCTACATCACTTCGGGCTTTCCTCCCACATTAAGCTGACACGCTGCGATATAACTGGAATACTGTTAAAAGCGGCTTTAAATCTAACTCACTCACTCACTCTAACATGAAGCCTACAAGATACAACACGTTCTCTTCACAGAAAACACTTCATCTTGATCCTCCTGTCATCCTCACCATATCACAAACCTCAGAAAATAATACAAGGACTTTGGGGGTAATTTTCCCGCCTTTCATCCCCAGTTAACTTTTAAAAATATCATAAGCCATCACGTTTTTGTTGTGTTGTTTTTCTACTTTGATATTGCCTGTTAACATGGATGATAAACACCTGGTGCTTATTGCACTGACATCAAAGGGAATGCTATCACAATCAAAACAACTTTCATGTACATTTCAGTCCTAGAAAGGTCAGATGAAACACATGACAAAATGTAAGAGAACGATATCTGTATTAGGATTTTGACATATTTTGCAAAAAACACCAAACTTAGGTCAGATCATTTTTTCGTTTTTTCACGGACTTTTGTTGTCCGTGATGCCAGACTGAGACAGGCTAAATAAAGATGAAAGATATTGTGAGGTTTTGAAACCAATGAGAAAATTTTAACAAATGTGACCAACCATGATTGGTTGGTTGGTTTGTTGTTTAACGCCGAACTCAGCGATATTCCAGCCATTTGACGGCAGTCTGTAAATAATCGAGTCTGGACCAGACAATCCAGTGATTGATATCATGAGCATCGATCCACACAATTGGAATTGATGACATGCATCAACCAAGTCAGCAAGTCTGACCACCCGATCCCGTTAGTCGCCTCTTACGACAAGCATGGGTTGTTGAAGACCAACCATGAGCAAGGGGACCTTATTGGTGAAAAATTACACTTTTACTTCTAAATATATTTTAATACTATGGTATCTTAGGGCCTTAAAATACAATTCAAAAGCTTCAAACACTTGTGAAAGAAATGTGACCTAACGTATTCGACGTAATAAGCGCCCCCCTCTAATAAGCGCCCATGGTGATATTTGCTAATATATTGTCTAGTGAACAATCCCAATCAGCACCCCTTCCGATTGATCAATGTACACAAGACTTATTTATTCACTTATAATACACACTCGTGTGTTATATCACCCTTTATTATGGGCAATTAAATTCTGGAAAAATATATCGGTCGTATGTGAACATTTAGGGCTATTAGCATAAACCACGAAATTTACGATCTTTCAACTCAAAAAAATATTCCAATAAGCGCCCCCTACTTCTAATTTTGAGAGCACCCTGGGCACTTATACGTTGAATACGGTAATGTTTTAACATACCAGTATTTTTCATATCATTTGTTCTCTGACTTGTCTGCTGGTTTCAAGGGTTGGCAGTTCATACGAAAAGAACATAAATTGTAAGTGATTCTGTGGCATTTGATTGGCTAAAAAACATTAAGGTCATGCCCACTCACGGACCACTGTTTCCTGATTGGCTGATAACAGAATGGGCGGGGCTTGTTTGCATAATTGCGCTGAACAATGTCACTACATTTGCTAAATCTGTCTACCGTGTTTCTGTTTAAATTATTACATAAACAATCTGTGAAATTATTATTTATTGGCATATCTATTCCTAAGAATTGACTTCAATATGCCTTGCAATCTCATTAAAATCAGACCTTAGTTCTCGCTACCGCTAAACAAAGATCTGAAGACATCCCATTAGCGGTCACGTCAGAACGACCTTTCATCCGACCAATCAGTGCGTCGCTTACCATATTACGAAAGTGACAGTCGGAATGTGATTTCTAATCATGCAATCTCGAAAACTTTAACATGGGGTATTCCGAACAATAGTTACGGGTTTAACGACTGAATCCTTACAATCTAGACCATCTAATAGCCATTCCGGAATGGTTTTTTTGTTCAGGTTTTAAATTTGTAATCGAGAATTTGTCAAAATATGTTTTGAAGCGTAGTCGCCAATTTGTAATTTGTGCCGTAAAGCACGAGAAAGCTGCCTTCTGATTGGTCATTCCATTGTTCGGTCAAAGTTCGCGCAAGTTCGTCTGACGTGACCCGTAATGGTATGTCCTCAGATCTTTGTTTAGCGGTAGAGAGAACTAAGATCGGATTTAATGAGATTGATATGCCTTGTATCTTTATTTTGTTCTAATTCATCAAAAACCATCAAACAGCTAACAAAAATAGATTTATGTTGAATTTCATTCAAACATCATAAACAAGAGCAGATAACAAGTAAATATGAATTTTTAAAAATATTATATTATCTCTTTATGACTTCAATTGATTCTGTGAGCAGGGTAATAAAGAAAATGGAGCGGTTTATAACCCAGGAAGGGTTAAAATGATATCGGTTGATAATACTGTATATCGCTGTGTATAAGGCGACCCCACGTATAAGACGACCCCCCTGTACATGCCTTCAAAATCAACCCAAAATCCTATACTCCGTGTATAAGGCGACCTGGAATGAAGCACATCACAAGTGCGCGCACAAACCTTATATATGCAATAAAAATATGTTGATCTTGCGGGGTTTTTTCTACGATGATTGGTCGCGCGTGTAACTTCCAGCACATGTTGCCATTTTGTGTTTACACAGTACGACACCAAATTGGTGCCCGTAAAATAAAATTCATTTATGAAGTAATAACATATAAGAGACAATGGTGAGTAATTTAATCGCCAATTAACTATGTTGTAACTAACTAGGCTTATATTTGCTTCACAATTAGCGTGTTTATTCCACAATCACTTATTCACCATGTCTCCAACAGTTGTTAATACAACTGTAAAAACAGCGGGATTGATTTCAGCTTCACCTGTTATCACATGTTAGGTCACGTGTGCAATATGCAAATGCTTACCGGTACTTCCGGCTCTCTGCTCACGGATGTTGATTGTTTTACCGTGTCAGGTGGTTTGACGATCTGCATCGAGGTGAGGGTCATTTCAACTTTATTTGCAGAAATTATTAAACTTTATTCAAGGAAAAGAGATACAAATCATGTTTATGTATGCAAATAGTTATTGGAACAGTTATTTAGGATGAAATGCGAAGTTTTATTGTCAAATGCTGGGCCGGCTATCACTGACATCGCCAGTGGAAAAAAATGTGAGATCTTCGATCTCCGTGTATAAGACGACCCCCCTTCTTAACCCCCTCATTTTAGGTACGAAAAACTCGCCTTATACACAGAGATATACGGTAATTGTTCCAGTGAAGCAATTAAACACGGACAAAAACTCTCCCCCAAGTCCATTGAAAGCTAGCCACGCTTGCTTAGAGAACCCTTCATTGACAATGGTTTATCAACCTCCTCTTTAATACATTGCTGTGACACTTTAATCCATCACTGAACACACTTTAATCCATCACTGAACACACTTTAATGCAAACATTTTTTTCTGAAATAGAGAATCAACCAGTTGCCATGGTTACTGTAAATACAAGAAGCCTTTTCCTAACGATGAGGTCAAGATGCGATGACATTATAAGAGTTCCTGAAATGACATCCGCAACTTTCGTCAGTAACAACACTACTTCGCCAGCGTGAACAGCTTCTACGCTTCGTGACCGAAGATCCTTGTCGTAAACAGTTTAGTGTTTTGTTATGTTGAGAAGCGATTTGAGGTCATTTTTTACACACAAAAACCTTGACCCTTGTCGTCGCTGTGACATATCTGTCCGGGTTCCATTGTTGAAAAATGATTGTTTTTTGTGGAATTGTACTTTTTGCAAACGGATAAAAAATGTGGAGGTAGATTTGGGTTTTTAAAATGACAGGGTGGCGTATCACTGTTGCCTTTGATTTTACTTGTAACTTGTTGTGGGAATAGATTCTTGCTAGAAACCGGCAACTGTGGTGTCGAAAGTAAGTACCGTATTCGACGTAATAAGCACCCAGGGCGCTCTCTTAATAGAATGTTATTTTGAAGGAAAAAAAACAGCCTTGAAAGAAAAATTTCGGAGTTTTTGCTGACAGCCTGAAATGTTTATATAGGACAGATATATTTTTCCAGAATTTAATTGCGTATTATACGCGAATAAATAAGTCTTTTGTACATTGATCAATCGGAAGGGGTGCTAACTGGGATCTTTCACCAGGAAATATATTAGTAAATATCGCCGTGGGCGCTTATTAGAGCAGGACGCTTATTATGTCAAATACGGTATATCTTCTTTAGAAACGTTTGAGAGAAACGTGTCTGAAAACCACAGTCAACAGAATATCAAATCAAGTTTTCAAATCAACTGGTTTCAAATACCACTGAATGAACATATACCAAGCTATGCTGTGCTATGGTAAGTTAGGGTACCCACTGCAGTCTGATTTTGGCCAGGAAACATTTTGTATACTGACCATCCTGAAGATAGCGCTGCAATGAAATTGCATCTTAATGCTTTGCAGATCATTGTAATGTCATCGGTTACCATGACGTCCAATCAAATGACATCACTGATCTCTCTGCTGCTGAAGCTGTTTGGCAGTACTTTTTACAATCAAGACACTAGTTATTACTAGGGGGAGAAACGATACATCGGTCACTGGTGAATCGTAAGTTTTCATGTAAGGATACGATACACAATACGTTTTCTTCTGTATCGATACAAGATGATACACTTGCTAAAATATATTACTTACTGCTCGTTTAATGACCCCCTGGTCAAATATTGCAAAATGTTTTGTATTAAGGATTTCAAGGATTCCAAGGATTCCAAGGTCACTTCTAAAAGTGTCTTCATGTGTCTAGCGTTTCCTTTAGAACATGCTCAGAAATATTAAGAAGTCAAGATGTTTCCACGCAATTTGAAGTAAAAATGTGTATCGAGATATGTATCGCATCGTGACCTTGTATCGTTTCATCCCTCAAGTTATTACTTCCTGCATGACAAAGGGAAGCAACTCTGGACATGAAATTGCTCCATCTCAGATGTCCGCCTAACCAAAGACAGGTACCGATTTCTAACACCATTGATTGGATGACACTCAGGTATGAAGCGGAGGTTAGAAACCTTTATGCAGTCTCATTTCAACCTGAGTTCATTTTGTATACTCACCATCCTGAAGATATCGCTGCAAGAAAATTGCATCACAATGCTTTGCAGACCATTGTAATGTCATCGGTTACCATGACGTCACAATCAAATAACATCACTGATCTCTCTGCTGCTGAAGCTGTTAACAGTACTTTTTACACTCAAGACACTGAAATTGCATCACAATGCTTTGCAGACCATTGTAATGTCATCGGTTACCATGACGTCACAATCAAATGACATCACTGATCTCTCTGCTGCTGAAGCTGTTAACAGTACTTTTTACACTCAAGACACTGAAATTGCATCACAATGCTTTGCAGATCATTGTAATGTCATCGGTTAACATTATGTCACAATTAAATGACATCACTGATCTCTCTGCTGCTGAAGCTGTTAACAGTACTTTTTACACTCAAGACACTGAAATTGCATCACAATGCTTTGCAGATCATTGTAATGTCATCGGTTAACATTATGTCACAATTAAATGACATCACTGATCTCTCTGCTGCTGAAGCTGTTAACAGTACTTTTTACACTCAAGACACTGAAATTGCATCACAATGCTTTGCAGATCATTGTAGTCATCGGCAAAAAACAGCATCTTTATGTCATCACCTTTTGCAAACTCTACGGTACCCTTGTTCAAAAACATGGTGGAGCCTTTTCATATTTTGACACAAGTGAAACTGCAGTCAATTCTGAAAACAAAGTCCTAATTCATTGTGACAACACTCTTACTTCCATCGTCAGTTCGCACTCCCAACCTCGTCTGCTATTGGGATGAACAGGATCAATGGATGGATGAGAAATCAACTTACCTGAAAAAAAGAGAGAAATGATATAATATTTCATCTAAAAATATTAACACATTTTATTTAGGTCAAAGCTCCAAATAAAAGGATTCACTGAAATGAAATATTAAGCGTAAATAATAGTTGTGGCTGGGACAGGCAAACCTGTGAACATTTTGACTTAAGCCCCACCTGTGACTGAATATATTCTAGGGTTAGGCCCAACCACTGGACCCGTGAAGATCCGGGGTAGAATAGGTCTTCAGAAACCCATGCTTGTCGTAAAAGACGACTATGCTTGATGTAAGAGGCGACTAACGGGATCGGGTGGTCAGGCTCACTGACTTGGTGAAGCATGCATTGATCCCAATTGCGTGGATCGATGCTCATGATATCAATCATTGGATTGTCTGGTCCAGACTTGATTATTTACAGACTGCTGTCATATAGCTGGAATATTGCTGAGTGCGGCGTTAAACAACAAACCAACCAACCAACCAACATGCTATTCTTAAACAAGAAAAAAGTCCATTCACATGATATGCAAATAAACTTGTGGAAGTGGCATAGTGCCAAGTTATCACTGTGTGCGTGCTCCTTTTCATAACCTATAACGGCAGTAGGGTAGCTTAGTGGTTAAGGTGTTTGCTTGTCACACCGAAGGCCCGGGTTCGATTCCCAAAATGGGTACAATGTGTGAAGCCCATTTCTGGTGTCCCCTGCCTTGATATTGCTCGAATATTGCTAAAATCATCGTAGAATCACTCACTCACTCAGTCATACCTTGCACACATACGTTCAACCTCATCACCAGCAGCATCTATTTGCATCTGTAGCAGAGATGTTGATCTCATTTAGAAATGTGACATTCCCAATTTGTGCTAATTCCGTTCTTACTTCCCCAACTCAAGACACACTCTGGTAAGCCTGATGCCAAAAAGAGAGCTTGTCATGAAATATATCCCTTATAAGATTTCCTGCTGGAATTGACTGCACTTGAAATAGACATGCCACCACTCACAGGCCTGAAATGGACAACAGTCTGGCTGAAATAGACATCAGCTGTCAGTCAAATGTGACATATACCATGCAGCAAGGTTACTGTCAAGACCTGAGGATGACACTGCTGTGTTGTTTGGTCAGCAGAAACCAACCACTTGATAGTTACGGAAGTCTTTTAGGGCCATTTGTGTTTTTTGTTTTTTTCTTGAAATTTCAAGATGCTAACTTTAAATTTCAAGATGCTAACTTTAAATTTCAAGATGCTAACTTTAAATTTCAACATACATAAGTTGAAATTTCAACATACATAAGTTGAAATTTCACAACACATAAGTTGAAATTTCAAGATAATGATATCAATTTGAAATTTCAAGATGCTAACATACATAACTTGAAAATTGAAGATACAAAGATAACATACTAAGTTGAAATTTCAAGACACTAATTTAAAATTTCAAGATAATAAGTTGAAATTGCAAGATACTAAGTTGAAATTTCAAGATACATACTAAGTTGAAATTTCAAGATAATCATCTTGAAATGTTATAGATGACATCTTGAAATTTCAACTTATTATCTTGAAATTTCAAATATTATGTTGAAATTTCAAGATAATCATCTTAAAAATTTCAAGTTATTATCTTGAAATTTGAAATAAACTATCGAAAAAACAAAAAAAACAAATGGCTTCCGTATAATGGAAATGTGGGGCTCCTCATTTCATAGAATGTTTTGAAGTAATGATAAAAAATATATCCTGTCTCTCACAAAAAACCTAGGCCCCACCTACTGGCGGATCAAAAGGATGTGTTTGTTTGTTTTGTTTGTTTGTTGTTTAATGCCGCACTCGGCAATATTCCAGGTATATGACAGTGGTCTGTAAATAATCGAGTTTGGACAAGACAATCCAGTGATTGACATCACGAGCATCGATCTACATAAAAAGGTCGGTGGTATGAAAATATGTTTACAACAAATTGAAGGACATTTTCAAGCACGAGGCTGTTTCAAGCACACTTGTCAAGTCAAATCAATACAACAGTCACGACAGTGGCGACTAAATGGATCAGGTGGTCAGACTCAATGACTTAGATGATTGCGTGTCGCCATACCACCACAGGATAGACCGTTCTTCACAACATAAATCACTGGATTGTCTGGCCCAGACGCCATTATTCACAGGCTGGTGTCACATAGCTGGAATATTGCTAAAAACAAAAACTGACTGGAACAAACGGGCTATTCTGCCCAGAAATTCACGAGAGAATATACAACGAGAGAACAGTCTGCTTGCTTTAAACAATCACCAGCTTGTCTGCGTCACACATGCTATTCTCACATCCATTCTAATTGTCTCACTCAGGAAGTGTTCTGCAGTAGGAATAAATGAATATTTCAGAATAGTTATTTAGTCACAATTTTTTGTTTCTCAGTTCCATGGTCTAGGATGATAAGAGCTTGCTTACAATGTTGGATTAAAAGGTCTGCCGAGCTCAGAAGTCTGATATTCATTTTCTGTCAGTTCCACCAATTGTAATTAATAGCTTCGTTGGTGAAGCGGTATA